>NW_006286243.1:394163-405398 GCF_000327345.1 Myotis davidii
ATGGGGCCCATGGGGGGAGGGGAGGGAGGCCATGGGGATGCTCACATGGGAGAATGTTCTTATAACGGTTCTTGCTCTTGTTTTCTGGCCGCTGCCCTTCCAGCCGCTGGTGCAGGTTCTTCACCTCCTGCTTCTGCAGACTCTGAGGGGCGAGAAGGGGCAATGGAGTGCCAGCCCCCAGAGGGGCGTCCATGGCGGGAGACAGCCTGGGGCAGGTCAGTATCAGGTATGGAGAGCGGGAGTGGGGTCACCCTCATGGTCCCCATCATGCACCTCAAACTCCTCCCAGAATCCAGCCTTGGCTGTGTTCTCCGAGTCCTGCTTCTTGTTCAGTTCCAAGACCCGGTTCTCGATGTCGGCCGCATTCACCCGCGTGGCGTAGTATGGCTAGGGTGGGCGCGGGCGAGAAGTCAGTGACTTCCTGATCTCAGAGGCTCGGAGGCCGCAGGACTGCACAGGGCGGGGAAGGACGCAGCCAGGCCCACGCCTCACCTGCCGCAGGTAGACAAAGGCGCCCGAGGCCTCCTCAATCCCCGTCTTCTTGAAATGCTCCACCAGGTCCGTGAGGCTGTCGAAGGTCTCTGAACCACCCACCGTGTAGCGTCCACCCTGAGGCATACCAAGTCAGGCCAGCCCGCAGGGCCCAAGTCTCCCTCTCTCCCTCTACCCCCAGCCTTGGCCGGAAGCCTGGCTGACTCTCCCCACCGCCCACGCCCCAGCAAGGGGCTCCCCCACTGCCAGGCTGCCTTACCTCGCACATGATCTTGATATGGGTGACTCTGAGCGGGGAGCCTGGGCCAGCTTTGGGCTGGTCGTTGAGCACGGACAGCACAAAATCTCCTGGCTGGCTGAGACTCTCACGCACAAGAAACGTCCAGGGCTCACCCTTGGCCTGCAGCAGTGTCTCCGCCTGCCCCCCAGACATGTGGCCATGGTACCACCTAGAAAGGGCAGCATCGGGGAAGATGAGTCTGGGGCCAAGGGGCAGTCACTGAGAGGTTCACAGGGAGGGACAGGAAACAGTACCTGTGGTGGGACAGGCACTATGCTAGATGCTTCCAATCCCACCACCATATTTAGGTCTGTTACTCACAAAACACAAAGAGGCAGGTACCATGCCCATTTTACAGATGAGGACACTGAGGTTGCCCATTGCACACTGGCCCAAGGCCCTTGCTGATGACAAGCAAACCTCAGGAGTGCTCATCAGGTCCACCTCTGGAAATTTAATACAAAGGCAGAAAGGCAGGCCCTGTCCAGGATATTTGGAGGGAGAAACCAGGAAGGGTCTCCGTGAAAGACGGGGCTAGGCTAGGGAAAGGGGACGGTGACCAAGAGGAAAGCAGCCAAAGGTCAAACCACAGAGAGCCATGGAGATGGGAGAGACGGAAGTCACCAGGGAGGCCTGATGGAAAGAACTCCTCCGGGGAGGCAGGGAATATAGACAACCAGCAGGGGAGAGTGGTTTAGGGGGCTCTGGGGTGCCCAGGATGATGCCATTGAAGAGGAGGCTGGGGTTCCGAGGGGCTCAAAGGGGCTCAAAGGGGCAGAAAGCAGAACTAGGACCTTTCCCCGAAGCACACCCCCTTCCCAGGAGGAAACTGTAGCCCCACAATGCCCAGCCCCACAGGAAACCACGTGATGGAAAAAACACAAAACTCCTTCTGGGGAGAGAGTGAGAAGTGAGGTTGTGAGGTTTCCTCAGCCCAGGGACCTCGGGAGGGGGGGACATTTTCCAACCGCAAAAATGGGGGGTGGGGAAGAGGGCATCTCACTCCAGCCCAGAGAGACCACAGCTCAAAGACCTTCAGAGTCTCCTGGCCTATGCAGGAGCCCTCTGGCCACCCCATCCTGCTACTCAGGGACAGGCCAGAGCCCCAGGGCAATGAGGAGGGGTCCGGCCCTCTTCCCCCAGGCCCCAGGATGAGGAAGTGTCCATGCAAATGTCAGGCTGACCACAGGCACAGAGCTAGCCATCAAGGGGACGAATGCAAATTCCTGTGGAGGGGGAGGGGCAGCAGCAGTGGCTGCAGGGACACAGAGGTCTGGAGAAAGAGCCTCCCACACACACTTCCAAGGTCAGGGGTGAGCCCAGAGTGTCCAGGCGTAGGTAACCAAAAGGGCCTCTTAGAGTCAGCTTCCTGGTCTTGACCAGCCTCAGCCCCAGCTCTGTTCTCCTCCTGTTTCTCCCAAGTGATGCGAACCCAGGCCTCAGCGTCTTCCCCAAGGGGTCTGCTCAGACCCTCCTTCCCTCTCCCAGCTCAGTCCCCAACCTGCTGCTTCTCTATGGTCTGGCAACCCCATTCCCCAACTGCAAGAGCCTGGCTGAGGGCAAGGGCCGAAAGAGGACATGAGTTCAGCGAGTCTGGGTGACAGATCCTCAGGCATGTTAGCGATGGGACCTAGGGAAAGGGTAGGAAAGGACGAGGTCACCAATGCTGAGGCTTCTCTCCTAGAAGGCATGGCTTCAAAGGAAGTGATCAGTGGCTTCATGTGGACTGGAGAGAGTCATGGTGGGGCTTGGGGCCTTCACCTCACCTCATCCACTTCTAAGTCTTAATCAATGACTTGAACAAAAATACGGATGCAAGGTGGGAGGCATGCATCTCAGAAGCACTGAAAACGGACAGAATCAAGGTTCAGAATCATGTCAACAATCGATACACAAATACAGTACAAGGGCACGTTGGCTTGGCCACAGGAGTATGGGGGAAAAAACACCCTAGAATTTTGCAGCTGCCCTTCGCCTTAACAGGAGCTGTCATTGAGATGTAGCTGCTAGAATGAACCACCTGTGATGCTGAGTGTTCAGGTGCCCCCAGCTCCCACCCAAGCTTTGGGGGGACCACCTGGAGGGTGGCCAGGCCCGCTCTGCGGCCGCAGCGTTGGAGCCAAAGGGATGGAAGGGAAATGGCTTGAGTATTACCCTGTGCCCAGTCCTGGGCCCTGACACACGTGACTAGATCACACAGGGATGCCCTATCAGCCCCAAGAGGCAGACCCATTCCCGCTGGTCTGCTGAGGCAAGGCGTTAAGTGATCTCATAGACACTTATCCCTGCTCCTTCCCCACCTCGCACTGTATTAACCTGTCCAGAAGGAGGGAATAGTTACAGGAAGTCAGATCAGTTCCACAGAAGGAAGAGGAGCTTTCTAACAACAAAGCTAGCCACAAGGATTGGACTCTGTCACCAGCGCGGCCTGGGTTGCCAGTCGACAGGGACCCTGAAGGGTGAGGTGACCTCTCGCTTCCTCAGGGGTAGATGGAAAGAGGTGGGAGGTTCCACTGAGACACAGCCCTAGGGTCACACGGAAGACAGAGGGCCACAGAGCCCTGGTAGGGCGCCGGGAAAGGGAAGGCACTGCCAGTGAGGGGCGAAAGCAAAGCCCCTCACCTCTCACTGGTCGGGTCAGAGCAGTTAAGCGGGTACTTGAGGTGGATGATGGTGCCGTCGCGGTCCTGCAGGACGCCGTGCTGCTGCGTGTAGTACTCCACCAGCTCCGTCAGCGTCGCAAACTTCTCCCCCCCATACAGGTCGTAGAAATCCCCCGAGTTCTGGATCCGAATATGGGTCACCTGGTCCCCTACCCTGCAGGACACCAGGCGGTGAGGCCAGTGGGTGCAGGAAGAGAGGAGGGGACGGGTGGGGGATGGGCTGAGGTCCTAAGAAGGGGATACACACAGGATGGGGTGGACACAGATAGGGACAGGGACATGCTGGGCGGGGGCTGGGGAATGGGCACTACCGTGAGGGAACCAGGAATGAACTGCCAAAATCCCGGTCCTGGGTGGAGCTGAGGGTCACCTACCTGACAGAGAGGGAGAAGTCGCCCTGGTTCTTGCGACTCGGCCGAGCCAGGAAACTCCCATGGACACCGCGGCCCTTGAGCAGGGTCTCTGCATCCAGCCCACTGAGGTCTCGGTGAAACCACCTGGGAGGCCCAGGAGGGCGGTGAGGAGAGGCCACACGGGGCTCCGGGGCGCCCGTGCCTCCTGCCTACCGTGGGTCCCAGGCCCTTACCTCACCATCCTGGGGGCTCCCCAAAAGGAAGCGGGTGCAGGGAACGAGGTAGTGCCGGGGAGTCCGGGCAAGCGGAGACCGCTAGGGCTAAGCCTCAAACGCGGCCCTCAGCACCCAGGCCGCCTCACCACCCTGCAGTCCTGGTTCTGGGGCTGCCACTCCAATGGCCCAGGGCTGCCGACAGGGCGGGGACAGGAAGGGGCGAGGCCCCCTTGGGGGAACTCACTGTACTTCTCATTTTAGCAGAGACGGTGGCAGTGGGGGTGGGGTTAGGGCCCACTTTCCACATGTCTGCCATCAAAGGCCTTCGGAGCATGGCATTCCACAAATAAGGACACATGTACACCTTGAACCCTCCGGGAGAAGATCATGCTCCATACATGTGAACCCCCACAGTCACACACCATCTCTTCCTCCTCCCAGCTGCTTCCACACTGCCTTCCCTGTTCCAAGCTAATAATAATGGTCACGGTGATCGCTGCATGTAATGGAGTCATGCCGTGTGCCGGACATTGTGCTATAAGATCCTTTACAACCCTCGCCTGATTTACTCCTCACAATAGCCCTATGAAGCAGGGACTGTCCCACTTTACAGACAAGGGACCCGAGGCTCAGGGAGTGTGGGGAAGTTGTAGTGGGAAGGGGCGGGTCCCCAACAGCCAAGACCTGTAGATGCTTCTGAAGGAGGCTGCCCTCGCCTTCCCAGCATTCACATCTGCAGGGGTGCCCCTGGGGCAGAGAAGTGGATAGATGACCCCTGTGAAACTGGCACCTTTTCTATTTCTTGCCCCCAGGCCTTTGCGCCTACCCTGCCCTAACCATGTAGTTGGAGCCCAGGAACAGAATGAGGACAGGGAGGGAGTTGGAGTCAAGGAGGCAGGTGGGGACGGAGTTGACAGGCCCCTTTGGTCCAACCACCCTATGTCTGAGCCATAGCTTCTTGCCGAGCAGGTCTGGTCTCAATCAGTCAGAGCTCAGGACCCTGACCGAGGCCTGTCTGGGGCCCCGGTCCCTGCCCTGCCACGGCTGATAGTCTCAGGGCTGGTTGACCTTGAGAGGCCCTGAACACTACAAGGGCATGATGCTCTCAGTGTGTAATTCCACACAAACCACCCAACCAACGTGAGAGGAAAGCAGCCCAACAAAGCACAGACAAGAAACTCAGATTGGTGGCTTCCCCTGGGGGGAGTCTGGGCGGCTGGAGAGATGGTGACTCCTCCCTTATACCTTTAAGAAAGTTGTGGCATGGGCATGTATTACCTTTATAAAAATAAGCTGACTGGGCCCTCGCCGGTTTGGCTCACTGATAGAGCGTCAGCCTGCGGACTGAAAGGTCCCAGGTTCGAGTCCAGTCAAGGGCATGTACCTTGGTTGCAGGCACATCCCCAGTAGGAGGTGTGCAGGAGGCAGCTGATCAATGCTTCTCTCTCATCGATTTTTCTAACTCTCTATCCCTCCCCTTTCTCTCTGTAAAAAATCAATAAAATATATTTTAAAAAATATATAAATACATAAACTGACTTGGAGGTAGCAATTTCCAGGAAAGCTCTGGGCTGCTTGATCTAGGTGGTATACACATGGGTGCGTGCTGATGTTCACCAGGCTTACATATATGCACATTATGTGTGCCAACCTCAATAAAAAATAAGGAAAAAAATAACAAAGTCTTAAAGCCCAACAAAAGTCTGTTTTTCTATGATGACTACTATATCACTTTTTAAAACATCAAACATCAATTCCCCCTTCCCCCCCCCCTTCCCCCTCCCCAAAAAAGGGCTTTTTCCCACCTCTTTCAGGTACCCTGGGGAACTTGCTTGGCCTGGTTACTGCGTGGTCTGATGCTGACTACCCCTTCAGTCTTTTTTAAAAAATGTTTTAAATTGTTTTTTTTTTTAGGAAAGAGACAGGAAGGGAGAGAGAGAAAGAGAAACACTGATTTGTCATTCCACTTACGCATTCATTGGTTGCTTGTTGAATGTGCCCTGACTGGAAATCAAACCCACAATCTTGGCTTATGGGATGACGCCCTAACCAACTGAGCTGCCCAGCCGGGTTCCCCTCCAGTCTTGGACAGCCACTCTGAATGACCGTGAACTCCCTCCCACAGCAAGGGCCGAAGGGCGGCTGCACAGCCCGCTCCACCACAGGGGCCCACCACCAGTCTTGCTCACCTCCAAATGTTCAAAGCTTAGCACAATGCCTCGCACAGAGCATGTGTCCCATAAACAAGCTCATCAAAACCTATGCAAGGACATGGTCACAAGTCTAGCTCCTGGTCCTACACATATACCCCTCCCTTGTCACATACACACACAGACACACACACACAATCACCCACCCAGTCCCACTACATGCACCTCATCGCCATGTCCATCGACACACATCCCTGGTTTGGTACAAATACCCACCTGGACACTTTATCCTGACCCCACGCAAAGTTCCAGGTCCCTGCTGAGCACTGAACACCCACTGCACCCCAGACCAGCCCTCTCTCCTTCTGGGTGGGAAGAAACTAGCTAGGCACCCAGGAGCGCCTGACCCTTGGGAGAGGAAGGACTTTTTCTGGAAGGTGTCAAGCCAGAAGACAGACACGACGATAAGATGTACAGTCTCTGTTGACCCTTTAACAGGGACATGAAGAACCACCGCCTTCCTTACCTTGTATAAGCGCTCCAGTATCCTCAGAGCACTCGCACAGACCCAGTCCCACCTGGGCCTCATGCATCCCTCTGATGTAGAGATTATTTCCCTCACTTTTTTAAGGAAGGAGAACGGGCTGAAGGAGGCCGAGAGTTACAAAATAAGTGCCTAGCGCTTCAGAAGAGAAAAGTATTCACTTGGGAAACAGAGAGATAAAGGTAGAGATAGAGATCGGTGGTGAAGTAGAAAGATAAGGGGTCTACAATAGCCAAGTGAAATGCCTAGGAAATTCCTGAGCTTCCCCATTCCTCAGCACCTGGAAAAGAGAGATAGAAACATCAAGGATGAGAGAGAATCATTGATCGGCTGCCTCCTGCACGCCCCACACTGGGGATGGAGCCTGCAACCCAGGCATGTGCCCTGACCATAATTTTACTGTGACCTCCTGGTTCATAGGTCGACGCTCAACCACTGAGCCATGCCGGCCAGGCCATCATTGATGTTTCCATTTCTCTCTCCCTTCTTCTCTGAAATCAATTAAAAAAATATATTTTTTAAAAAGCTGATACGCAGTAGGGTTTTAGTGCCAGCAGCTCTTACATTACAAATTAACCCACATGCCAACCCTATTTATTAGGTCTTATTAGCTCAATTTTAGAATAAAAAAAAAAAACAGGCTTAGAGACGTTAAGTAACTGGCACAAGGTCACAAGCACATGAGTGGGAAGGTGGACAGACCAAGGTTATTTGACACCAGAGCTTGTCCTTCCCCACACAATGGCCACACTGCTGCAGCAGACCTCAGTGGAGGTAGGGTATTGGGGGGAGGGTGCTGGCATGGCCCTAGGGGGACGCAGGATCCGCTGGAGCAGGGCTGCGTGTGAGTGGAGCGGGCTGCCTGCTGCAAAGCTGCTCTGAGAGGCTGGGCCTGTTGCAGAGCCTTACGAGGCCCGGCTGAGGATCCGGGGAAGGAACCTGCACCGGGAGAGGCCTTTCCAACCGGCTGGTGAGAAGATGATCACGGTGGGAGCATGGATGGGATTGTCCAGAAGACAGTCAGTGGGGCTGACAGTGACAACCGTGTGCCCTGGGGAAGGCAGCACCAATGAAAAGAGCGGGGCGACCAACCTACCAACTCATCAACACTCCAAGCAGGTCCTCACTATGTAGATGGTCACCAACTCCAACAGGCCTGCCGGGCCCTGCTTTCCTCCCCACCCATTTACCTGCTTCAGGCACTGTCCCTGTGTCATTGCCCCCACAGCAAGGCCCCTCCCTCACCATTCCCTCTGCCCAGGGGCTCTGACTCACTCGTCCCCTCCTCAGGAAAACCCCCCTGGACCCCTCCAGCCAGTGAGGGCGCCGGCAGCCCAGTCACCTGCGAGCACATGAAGCTGTTTCTTTTCCCTTCTGAGAATCAGAAAATATCCTATTAATAGGGTTCTTCGTGTAGTCTGTCGCCTCCCACTGAAGTGAAGCTCTATGAGGGCAGGGACCGTATCTGCCCTGTCCGCTAGTTATAGCCAGAACCTTCAAAAGTGCTCACCATGTAACTGTGTATGAATGATACAGGGGAGGGGAAGTGAAGAGGAACTGAAAGAAAGTGGAACGAAGACAAGCTTTCTCAGGTCTGTCTTTCAGACACGTTATGTTTCAGGTGATGTGGGCTACCCGGGGGACAGGCCTAACTAAGCAAACAGCAAAAGCAGGCGAACGGAGGATGGACAGAGAAATGCAATGGTGACACGTGTCAGGGAACAGTGTCAGAGAAGGGGGTGAGTCCCCCCAGAAGCATGAATAAGCCTGGAGCTCCTCAAAACTCGAGGGTAGAGACAGGATGCAGACCCAGGGCAGGGAGCAGTGACAGATCGCACTCCCGGTCACACACGTGTCAGAAGTGAGTGTGAACCTTGCTCCTCCCTCCAAACAGGAGACTGTAGCGCCCAGGTGGAGCAGGGGACTTACCCACGGGACAGCATCTCCCCAGAGGATGGGGGAGTCACAGGCAGAGAGCCAGAGGGGCGGGGCGGGCTGAGCCCAAGGCGCAGCAGTGCGGTGGCCCAGACCTGGTGGAGAAGAATGCTCTGAACGCAGCCGCTTCCTCCTCGATGCTGTCCACCAGGCCAAGGGGACGGCAGGAACAAGCCCCTGCACTAAGGATCCCCAGCAACGGGGCAGGTGAGGTGGGGCTGGCCTCAGACCACCCACAGCAGCCTGCTTTTCCCTCCAGCCCTACTCCTCCGGTCAGGTCGAGAGTCCAGGGCGTGCCTGCCTGCCGGTCCAGGGCCTCCTTCCACGGGGAGGGGAGGAGCCACCTGGAGCTCCACCTGGAATGCAAGCTGACAGGGCCGCAGGAGGGCGGGTGGGGGCAAGGACCAGGAAGTAACACCGGCCTAGTGAACACCAGCCAATGAGGGAACTTTCTGGTTCGCAGCCACCAAGGGGCCGCAGGGAAAGCCCAGGAAGCCCCATTCCTCACCAGAGGTACTACCTGTGCAGGCTCACCTGCTCAGGGTGTTGAAGGGCCGGCCCACCCTCTGACCCTGCCTTGGAGCAGGGTTGGGCCCAGCAAGAGCATAGGAAGATCTGGACAGGGACATGAGCAACTGAAATGGCAGAGGGAATCCGGGGCCAGGAGGGGGGCTTGTCAGGTCACAAAAGAATGACGCTGAGAAGAAATCACAGGCATGTTTATTATCCACCGGGACACGGAGATCTTCCCTTCCCAGGCAATGTCACGGCGAGGCCAACTCTCAGGAGGCGGCTACGCTGCCACCTGAAGCAGGCCCGTGGGGTGGCAGTGTCATAGGCGGCAGGAACAGTGCCTTCAGCTTGCCCGACAGGCTGGCAATCTCAGGATCCTGGGCTTCGTAAGACTTGACCAAGCGGGCAAACTTCAGGACACCTGCAAGGGGGGGTGGGGTCTGAGGTCAACCCACACCCCCAGGGAATGGAGGTGCTCAAGACGAGGACAGAGGGTAGCCTGAGCATGAGTCACTCGGCAGGTAGCTGTCTGCAAAACAAGGCACATGAAAGGCCTCTGCCCTGGGGGTCTGGATCAACCACTTTCTCGGCTACTGGGAGCACAACCAGATGGGATGCAGGGAATGGAAATATCCCAAGGCAGCGAGCGTGCTTCTCCCTATCGAGTGAACACTTTTAGCAATTTAGTCACAGGAATCCAAAGTATGAACACCCAGGAAAGACCCCATATCTATAACCACAACACAGGGGGGCCAGGGGGTGACCGGCCTAAATCAGTCAACACCCTGGGGAATACCATGATCTCATTAAAGAAACTGAACTTCCAGCCCTCAAGCAGAGAGCAGCCCAAACACCTTGGAGGGACTGCAGAAGCTGCTATTACGCAGATGAAAAGCTTTCAAAACGGGATTCAGGTCCGGCTCTGCGGTGACGACCCTCCGGCACTTAGTTTACTACAAGAGTATGTTTCCTCATCTTAAAATGGAATAATAGTATAACTGATGGTAACTACAAAATGCACTGAGGACTTCACCTGGCGCATTTCAGAGTAGCTCCTAGGACCTAGGCATTCAGGGCCAATACTATTAGACGGATTGTGGCTGCCTCCGTGTGGCGAGAAGGGAGACGACAGTCAGGACAACGAACCCAGCGCGTTTCTCCCCAACTCCACCCCATCCCGGCCGACCCACCTTCCCCGTCGCAGCTGAAGCCATAGGCCTCTGAGGACTTCACCTGGCGCATTTCAGAGTAGCTCCTAGGACCTAGGCATTCAGGGCCAATACTATTAGACGGATTGTGGCTGCCTCCGTGTGGCGAGAAGGGAGACGACAGTCAGGACAACGAACCCAGCGCGTTTCTCCCCAACTCCACCCCATCCCGGCCGACCCACCTTCCCCGTCGCAGCTGAAGCCATAGGCCTTGATGACCTGACCTATGTCCCGAGCCTCGTCCATGCGCACGGCGTTCTCGGGGGCCGCGAACGCCTGGATCACCTCGGCCAGGACCACCTTGGCCTGTTCGGCGCTCAGGGCCGCAGCCTGGGCCGAGGCGGACGCCATAGCGCCACGGGAGCAGCACGGACGGCAGGACCTAGGAAATGCCGGGAAGAGGGGGAGGCCGCCGACCGGTTCCCCGGGGTACTGGGGGCGGGGGGAGAGCCAGCCACAGCCGGAAGTTCCTCGGGCGCCCCCCAGAGTACCCCACGGAACCCCGAGGAACTGGGAACACTCGGGGGCGTGACGCTCTAACGAGCAGGTAGAAGAACGCCCGCCCGGGCCCCGAGTGGTTCTATTGTTGCCATGAACTCGCGGTTTGGGGAGGGCCTTCCGGGACGAGCCGGAAGACCTGCTGGACAAATTCAAAAAGAGCTGTAAGCACTTCACTTGATTTTTAGATTCACTTGCTGATAGATGTGTATTTGTTGTTCATAATTTGTATCTTTACCTTTTCTTCTTCTTCCTCTTCTTAAAGGATACCTTTCAGCATTTCATATAATGCTGGGTTGGTGGTGATGATCTCCTTTAGCTTTTTCTTATCTGTGAAGCTCTTTATCTGACTTTCTATTCTGCATGATAGCATTGCTGGATAAA
>NW_006286243.1:422314-427668 GCF_000327345.1 Myotis davidii
TTAGCGGGCCGAAGCCGTGGCAACCCGATAAACACGGCCCCGCATCCCTCGCTCGGGGGCACCCCTCTCAGAGGAGGGAGGAGGCTGGTACCCCGCGCCCCGTTTCCGGCGGAGCAAGCCCATCTCGCTGCCAGCCCCCGCCGGCACCCTCCCCCGCAGGCAGCCCCCGGGACTAGGATGCCCTGCTGCTCACCCTTGGCCTGTTCGGCGCTCAGGGCCGCAGCCTGCTACGGAGGCAGGAGAGGCTTCTGCCACCACCACTGCGCTCGCCAGCTCAGAATGGGGCTCTCTAAGTGGGAGCACAGTGACCACCAGGTGGCAGCTCCTGCGTTGAGTGTCTCCCCCCTGGTGGTCATTGCACGTCATAGCGACCAGTCATTTCACCAGTCATTCCGCCTTCTGGTCGGTGTGCATATTAGGCTTTTATTACATAGGATGGCCTGTTATTGATGGCCCAGAAGAACCTCGTCTTGCCACATTCTTTGAAAATCAAGCTGAGGTGAAAAGGAAACATGGAAAGCAATTCATAAGATACCCAAGAGAACGTAAAAGTACAATCTTCCTTCTGGTGATTAAGAGGCCTGAGAGCCCTAGATGGTTTGGCTCAGTGGATAGAGTGCCCACTCTCAGACTGAAGGGTCCCCGTTTCAATTCCAGCCAAGGGCACATGCCCGGGTTGCAGGCTTGATCAGGAGTTTTTAGGAAGCAGCCAATCAATGACTTTCTCTCATTGATGTTCCTATCTCGCTCTCCCTTCTCTGAAATTAATAAAAATATATTTCGGGGCGGGCCCTGGCGAGAACGCGGGGCACCCGTGGACTCCGGTGAGGCTGAGGGTGACTCCGGGCAGACGCCCCTGGCTCCCACTGCTGTGCACGCAGCGGGGCACACTGCGCCTCTCACCGGGAAGAACGGTGTTTAAGGGGCTTATGGGCATGTCTGGAGTTGGCAAACGTTTGAGACGAGCGCATGCAAATGAGATCGATGCTGATTGGCTGAGAGAAGCCAGTCACACCTTTTGGTTTTTAAGAACCGAGACGGTGACTTGCAGCAATAAGAGCTTGGAACTGAAACAGCTGTCGCACTTGCATAGGAGTGCTGCGGTGTGATGCCGTCTAACTTGTCTTCTAGGCGTTTGAAATGGTCACCTGCTCTCTTCTCAAACCGTAGGGTAAAGGCTCCTGGATTCTAACCGCTTTAATCTGAGCGTGGGACCTATGAATCAGGTGGGGGTTCATTCCCCGTCAGAGTACATGCCCGGGTTACAGGCTCATGGGGGAGGAGGGGAACTATCTTTCTCTTCCTCTCCCTTACTCTATGAAATTAATAAAAATATATTTTAAAAACAAAAACCTCCTAAGTCTGAGCATTTCCTAGACCTGAGCTTGGCAGAGGTGTGCCTGTCCCCGGCCTCCAGCATCCTGATGGGAGCATCCTTTTCAACTGTCCAGGGTCCCTCCACCCAGTTCTTCAGAAGGCCCATCCCTTCCCACTTCCCAGAGGGTCTCTATTGAGGCCCCACTGAGCAGACAACTTCCCACCCCTCACCCGCACCCTGCCCCGTAGCCCACAAATAAGGAGTCACAGCCATCTTCCTGGGGAGTTGTGAGGATGTTTTGTTTGGTTGGTTTTGGTTGGGATGTTTTTAAAGAGCATCATATAGATATTTATATATATAAATTATTAATGTGGGGCAGGGGCAAGGGGCATACATTGCAGAGGGGGGCGCGCACACAGGGATTGGGAAGAGGCAGGGGGTGGCACACAATGCTACGCAAAAACAGCCACATCTAACAGATGAAATAATCACACCAACGGGGCGGGGAGGGGCGGTGGCCACAGGGGCTGGGCATGGGACAGGAAGAAAGCAGGGGGACAAAAAGAGGGACCTGGTCCAAGATACTGCGCGCTTTCTGCCCCCACCCCCCTACCTCCCCACCTCTGCACACCACAGGAGCCTCGGTTTCCCATCGGTCCCTTCCTCCCTCCCTCTGCCCAGCTGCTGAGGCCCTGCAACTGAGCAGCACCCCTCCTCGCTCTGGGTGGCAGGCCAGGAGGGAGACTTCCAAGATCCAGATGCACACTTGGGTGTTCTCTTGATTGCAGGTTTACAGTGGCTTGTCACTTTCCTTTTTCAGGTGACTGGGAGTAGAACAGAGTAAGTGAGTGAGGTCAAATCTGACCTGACCCCTCTCACAGAGGATGGTGGAAGAGGGGATCCCTCCCTGAGAAGACTAACACCAAGTTGTACCATGTCTACACCCCATCCCAGGCTTACACCTCCTCATTCCTGGCCGAGGGGCGCCCAGTAGTACCTGTAGTAGTCCTCCTGGGCAGGCAGCGGCACACTGTGCAGCGGGTGATGGGCATGCAGCCACTGCTGCTGCTCCAGCGCCAGGCGCTGCAGCTCAGCCGACTGTGCGTGCATGGCCTGCAGCTGGTGAGCTGCTGACATCGGGGCAGAGAGGGAAGCTGGCAGGTCCCGGTAAGGAGCAGCTGTAGGCAGGAAGGGCACAGGGCACATGACTGATGACCTACTCTGAGCCAAGAGATAACCAACCACTTTACATACAGTAAAGTGAGACTAAAAATGTTAGGTAACAGCAGTCTTGAAAAATGCCAGTGGTGGAGTTAGGATTCAAACTTCTTGGCCCGGCAATAAAACCGATGCCTCTCTCCAGCAAAGCGACTCCCACCCCCAGCTCTTCTGGCACCTCCTCACCCACCCCAAGCCAAATTAGGCCAATCCCACCACCCAAATTCCTCCTTTCTGCTCTTCTCTTATTAGGCCTCCCCTATTCCCAACCTCCATCCTTACCGAAGAGCTGGTGACGAAGAACTTCATTCTCGTGCAGAGGGTGAGGAAGAAGGGGGTTGGGGAGGGTCCCAGCTGGGTAGGGTATCCGGGTAAGGTGAGACCCTGAGGCCAGGGGGTCAATGAGAGGGTGCACTGAGGCAGAGGCTGGAGGGTAAAGAAGAGGAAAGTGTCACCAGAAGGCAGGTTTGGGGAAACCCATGCATGTAGTGAAGGGATCCAAGCCTGGGAAGAGAGAGGGAAAATCAAACACAGGGAGACCCAGAGTGGAACAAGGAGCACAGTGGACAAGTATGAGACGCTAATGGAGCAGGGACATATTAACAGACAGATTATAGTCATCAGAGGGGTCTGAGGAAAAGGAAAGAGAGACGTGGTCTGCTTAGAGGAGATGAAAAAGGATAGAAAGTTGAGAAAATGAGACAGGAAGAGAGGTTAACAGAGAGAGAGAAAGCTCAAGGGAGGCTGGAATGAACATGAATGTAAGGTTAGATTGGGCAATAAGAAATCTAGTGAAACCCTAGCCCCGTGGTCGGCAAACAGTGGCTCGCAAGCCACATGCAGCTCTTTGGCCCCTTGAGTGTGGCTCTTCCACAAAATACCACATGCAGGCACACACGTACAGTGCGATTGAAACTTTGTGGCCCATGTGCAGAAGCCAAAGAGCCTCATGTGGTTCACGAACTGTGGTTTGCCAACCACTGGCCTAGTCAAACGTATTTACTATCTCTAGATTTTTGTTTTTCCTAGGGTTTATAATTCTGAAGGGTCCCAGGTTGGATTCCGGTCAAGGGCACATGCCCAGGTTATGGGCTCAACCCCTAGTAGGAGGCTTGCAGGAGACAGCCGATCAATGATTCTCTCTCATCCTTGAAGTTTCTATCTCTCCCTTCCTCTCTGAAATCAATAAAAGTCTTTTTTTAAAAAAAGAAATATAGTAAAAAGACAGTAAGTAAAGCTCATTATCACCTATGATGCCCACAACCACAGCTACAAGATTCTTTCTGAAAGGCACAGAGACGGGGAGGAACATCACAGACCTACAGCTGGGAGGAGAGAGGGTGGCAAGAAGTCACAAGAGAGCTGAATCCAGAGGAGCAAGAAAACAGGTACGTGAGGGTCTGGGGGGTGGGCGGTAACGGCAGAAAGGCAGTGCTCTCTCAAAGGGCTCAGCGTGGCCTCTCTCATCGGTGGGATGTGGGGAACAGTCGCTGTGGCAAGGCTAGGGTAGGAGACGGAAGACTGGTGAACGACAGGGAAGCAAAGATCAGGAAGCACTGAGGAGAGAGCTCATGCCGGACGAGGGGGTCCTGGACTGAGGAAGAGAAGAGCCCAACCACTGGGGGGGTGGGGTGAGGCCAGGAAGGAAGTAGGCGTCTCACCTGCGTGGATGGCATCCTGCTGGTGAAGGTGCAGGTGCGAGTGGATGTGGGAGTGCTGGTGGTGGTGGGGGGTCACGTTGAGCATCTGCAGCCGGGCCAGCGGGTCGTTGCCCAGGGCTGCCACCCTCTCCGCGTGCTGCCTCTCGGCGGCCAGGCGCTCCGCGTAGGACATGTCGGGCCGCAGGGCGGGCCCCGCCGCCAGCGCCAGGCGCTCTCTCTCCAGCGGCCCCAGGCTCGGGTGGAACGGGAACGGGTGCAGGCCAGGGGGGCCAGGCTGCAGAGCCAGGCCTCCATGGCGGGGGAAGGGGTCCAGCCCGGGCCCAGGGACCCCGTGTAGGGGCTCCAGCTCACTGGGCTTCACCTCAAAGCCGGGCTTGAGGCGGTCACGGAGGTCTCTTTCTCGGGCTTCTCGCTCCCTCTCCCGGGCTGCTGGGTCACTGCTGTACAGGGCTGGGACATTGTAACCCAGGAGTCCCGGGTCCACCGCCCCCAGGGGCACGTAGAACGGATGGTTGCGGTTGCCAGGAGACATGACGTGAGGCCGGGCATATTCACTGAGTGTGCGCAGGGCTGGAGTGTCAGGACCCAGGTAGGGGGGCACTGTAGCCACAGCACTGCCCGGCTCAAATGGAGGGCGATGGGGCACTGGGCCGAGAGACGGACACTCCACTGGAGCACGGCCCTCCTGAGCCAACTTCTGTGGGATACCGGGAGAAAAGGAATCAGAAGAGCAGTTTTATACAATGGTGGCCAGGCCCTGTCTGGTGTGGCTCAGTTGGCTGGAGCATCAGCCTGTACACCAAAACGTTGCAGGTTCAAATCCGGGTTGGGACATGGGGGAAAAGCAACCCACCATGTTTCTCTCTCCCTTCCTCTCTCTGGAAATCAATAATAAAAAAGGTGGGCAATCCTGAGCTGCTAGTTTATCTCAGCAGCAGAATGCCAAAGTACCTCGTCTTATTGGAACTCAGCCTACCAGGGACTCCCCTACCCACTTCTCCTGAAGGGCAGCTCTTCTTACAATCCACAGGTAGTCTGACCTGAGCCGACCCCAGGCCAGGCATCCCTCCCGCAGGAATCTTGTGGTCTCCATTTCCTGGGCTGCAGTACTTCCTCCTCTCCAAGAGGTGGCGCAGTGCCCCCCGCCCCTCGAGCCT
>NW_006286243.1:428709-429058 GCF_000327345.1 Myotis davidii
AGGGGGCCCGGAGCTCCCAGGAGGCGGCTGCTGCTGCTGTGGTGGCTGCTGCTGCTGCTGCTGCTGGTGGTGATGGTGATGTGGGGGGGCAGGGGGGTGGGCAGTGGACTGGCCTCCAGCAGGAGGGAAGGGGCCTGGATGGGCATTGTTGTTGGCGAGGAGGCGGCCATAGGCAGGAGGTGGAGGGGGGCCTTGGCTCCACACAGCCTGGGACGGGAGCGAAGGCTGGGTGTACTTGGGCGGCTGGTTGGAGACGGAGAGGCTTGTGGGGGGCGGGAGGGAGTGGGGATAACTGGGCAGGGCCTGGGAGGCCGGGTACTGGGAGGCAGAGGCCGACGAAGAGCTGGAC
>NW_006286243.1:429163-435166 GCF_000327345.1 Myotis davidii
GAGCAAGAGTGGGGCCCTTTTCTGGGCCAGGAGGAAGTCCACCCATACCCTGCCCCATGGCATGGGGAGAGGGCAGATGCCCAGGTAGGGGCTGGGCTCCCAGGCCAGGAGGAGAGGCTGATGCATTGTTCAGGGGCCTCAAAGCAGGTGGGGGAGGCAGGTTTGGTGTCACATGTGGGAAGGTGGCTGGTGGTGGTGCAGAGGGTAGGTTTCCACCACCCACTGGAGCGTTTGATGGCTTTGTTGGGGGAGCGCCCCCAGCCCCAGAGCCCGATATTGAAATGGGGGTAGTGGGTGGGGGTTGCTGCTTACCGCCACTAGGGGCCCCCACTGAAGAGGCAGCCCCTCCCCCCTTGGGGCCCATTGGGGGTCCAGACAAAACTCCTCCACCAGCACCCCCAGGGTAGAGCTGTGGATGAGGCGGAGGGGCCCCAGGAGGAGCCTGGAACATTCGAGATGTGGGGGGCTCCATGGGAGCATGATATCCAGTGGGTGTCACAGAAGGGTGGGATTCAAAACCAGGCTCTGGCTGTCGAGGGTTGCTGTCTGGCGGTGGGGGGGAGGGAGGGAAGAGTGGAGGCGGGTGGTAGGGGCGGGCCGGGCCCTGGGACAGGCCGGAAGACGAGTCGGAGTCATTTTCCACGCTTCCAGGGCTGTAGAT
Organism: Myotis davidii; assembly: GCF_000327345.1. NCBI lineage: Eukaryota > Metazoa > Chordata > Mammalia > Chiroptera > Vespertilionidae > Myotis > Myotis davidii. Next base: position 429,825 of record NW_006286243.1, read on the forward strand.
GCTGGGGGACGTGCTTCGGTTGTCCTGGTCTATATCCCTCGGGTCACTGCTACCATCATCATTGAGGCTCCGCCCATCTAGACTGTCCAGATCCGAGGGGGACTGGGGCCGGGGGAGCTCCTGCTGCAGAAAAGGGAGCGCTGTTGTCCCCTCTGCCTTTCCTTTCTGACTTCCCCTAGATTTGGGGCCTCTCTTGCATAAATCATTTCCCCCCCACAGCGCACCACTGGGCCATGACATGATGGACACTCTTACTCAAGCCCACTCTCCTACCACCTCTGGATTCCACCCCTCTCCCCACATTCTTAGCTGCTCCCTAACAACCCCTAGATCATCCCCTCCTTGTAAAACCCTGTTCCTCTTCGAGTGTCCATCTCAAGCACCTTCTTCCTATCCACAGCTGCACCCAAATCCGTCTTCCACCAGCTTATATCCATCCCCTTCTTAACTCCTTTACCTCTTTAACATCCCCAAAACCCTTGGTTCTTAAAAGGTCCACTTCTGCATTTTTTGTATGGTTTATCTGTTCCTTCCACTAAGACTTCTCACCCTAAACCTCCTCCTCCTTCCTGAAAATCAGGACCTAGAAAAGGAAAGGCCAGGTTCCTCCACTTTTCTCCTATCCCAGGTAAGATTAAAGTGGGAACCCTGAATGAAAGCAAGTGTGGGGGACAGAACAGTCAGAAGATGGGTCAGGATACCTCCGTTTTGGTCTTCTTTGGTGCATGGGTCTCCTCACTTTCACTCTCTGAGATCTCCTCACTCCGGCCCTGCTTGCTGACCTTTGGGGTAGAGGCTTCCTCTACTCGCGCCTTCTGTTATCGAGAAAGGGAACATTCCTCTTACACCTCCCAAACCTCCACCACTGCCCTCTGCCAGCGAGGAAGTACCCCCACAGCACACACACAGCCTTAGCCCCAGTGCCTGGGCCACCTGTGGGAGAACCTCAAGACAGAATACCTTGGCCGTCTGCCTAGACTTCTCAGCTTTGCCATCACTGCTGGACGTGCTGACCCCTCCAGGGGAGGCCCGGCCCCTCGATCTCAATTCTTCCCGGGGCCCAGGGGCCTCTTTCTTCCGTCCACTCCTCATTGACATCTGAAGGAGAAGAAAGGAAACGAAAGTTTTTTTATACTACATCTAACTTTAAGATGTGCCTGACTGCAATTCTTTCTCTCCAGGCCCGACCCCCTACCTTCCCTGCCCCTCATCTTTCATGTCCCTCATTTAAGCTGTCACTCACTGAGTCTTTATTCTGTCGTGTCTTCATTCTTCAGGCTGTGGAGACCCCATTCTCCTCTGCCTGGGCAGCTGAATACAGAAACTTCCCTGCTTCACCCCAAGTTCCCCACAACTGTGGCCTGGGAAGCAGGAGGCAGGATCTCCAAGTTTCCAGCGTAGGCACCTGGAACTTGCAGGATCTGTTTTCAGTGAAGCCTGTTAGAAAAAGACCATCAAAATGTCCAAATCAGGGAATAGAGTCTGAGGGGGTTACCACAGCAAGCGCCCTAGCCTTGGCCTTCAGTCAAAAAGTACAGGCCTGCCCTAGCTGGTTTGGCTCAGTGGATAGAGCATCAGCCTATGGACTGAAGGGCCCCAGGTTCGATTCCCATCAAGGGCATATGCCTGGGTTGCAGGCTTGACCCCCAGTAGGGGGCGTGCAGGAGGCAACTGGTCAATATTCACTTTCATCATTGATGATTATTCTATCTCTCTCCTCCCTTCCTCTCTGAAATCAATAAAGATATACTTTGAAAAATAAAATAAGAAGTGTAGGCCCCACAATACATGGCTGGCTTGCCCCATGTCTATAAGTGAATTACAATATCATCTCTTTCATCTCTGGGGAAGGCAATAAAACTCAGATGTATCTACGAGCCCCAATTCAGGAGATGACACTATTTTACCCTTCACGATCCCTAGGAAATATTTGTGCACACACAAACTCCACAGAGCCTTACAAAAGAACATCAAGAAACATAGCTAAAGTGTTAATTTATTTATTGAGTACCCTCTTTATGTCAAGCCCTCACATACACAATTTAATATTTATAACCAACCCTGAAAAGTAGGTGTTCTTATTCCCATTACATAAGTGAGGAAACAGGCTCAAAGATTTGTGATTCTGACTTGCCAACTTCATGTGATGAACATACAGTGAGGAACCAGTGACAGCACCAAATCAAGCTCACCTCTCCCTGACTCCAAAGCCCAGGTTCTTTCTTTGGACTTTATTTTCATCAGAAGTTGGTTGAGATAATCCTCAGAAGACCTAGGTCAGCCCCAGAGATTCGAAAATAGTCTTTTCACATCAGAGTGAGTAGAAGAATGTCCCGTTCTACAATGCAAAGGAATGCAACCCTACGAATCCCAAGACAAAATCTACGTATCCCCAAAGTGCAGAATTTCACTTTTGAGAGCCTCATAAGACCCCCCTTTCTAGTGCTTGGGTTCCCAAAGGCTAGAGGAAAAGGCAGGACTTTCGCTTTACCAATCAAATCAGTGAGTACCCAATACAGATTTGTGAGCCTATCCTCTCACTTGGCTTAGACGGGAACATACACCTCCTCACACCCTATCTCTATCTATATATCTATATCTGTCTATACAGTCAGCTATTTTCATTTGCATTGGTTTGTACTTCCTGCTAAGAGTCATGTCTTTCCATACTACCAACCATATGATCTTTTGAGAGCAAAAATATTACCTTGCTACTGTTTTCTTCCTTTCTGTATCCCCCACTGATGTGATGTATATATGGGTGTTCTGTTCTTGACCTCTAAACCCACTAACTTTGTAGGTCTTCTTGGGTGAAGCGCTGCTGGCCTCAGTGGGAACAGAGTAAGCTTACCTGTGTGTCCCGAGTTAGGAGGCTTCGCTAAGGTAAGTGGCATTTCCACATTCTAGATCATATTTTCCCCAAGGAATATGAAGTAATCACTTCTTACCTCCACTGAACTGTACTGAGGCAGGTAGTGAGCCTAACCTTTCCAGGAAACTTAATAAGAATTTATGAGTAAAAAATAGATGGGCCAAAGCCCCAGGTCTTCTGAACTTACAACGGATGCTCTGCCCAATAAACCAGCCACTTCTCTTCAACTATAACTATTAGCATATTTTTTGCTGTGTAGATTGATTTAAAATACCATCAACCCAAAACGTCCAAATAAAACCCAAATATCAAAAGGGGAAGACAATCTTAACAGAAGCACACAGCAATGACCATGATGACTATTTGTGACAGGTATGTCTTTGCAAGCCCCTCTAGAGAAGGGCTTCCCTCTCCTGCCAGCACCAAACCCGCTTACAAGTCAGTCAGACCCAGGGAATCTAAAAGGTCACAGAAATGCAGGAATGTACCTGCACAAGCCCAGTGTGCCCCTCCCCATACTTCCACTTGTAAAATCAGTTGAAATTTGGCCTGGCTGGTTTGGCTCAGTGAATAGAGCGTCAGCCTGTGGACTGAAGGATCCTGGGTTCGATTCCAGTCAAGGGCACATATCCCGGTTGTGAGCTCAATCCCCAGTGTGGGGCATGCAAGAGGCAGCTGATCAATGATTCTCTCTCATCATTGATGTTTCTCTCTCTCTCCCTCTTCCTTCCTCTCTGAAACAATAAAAATATATTTTAAGAAATAAAATAAAATCAGCCGAAGTCTGATAAAATAAGCAATGAGTAGCTTTGAAGAAAAGCAGTCATTAAAAGGTAGGTAATCCTGGGGGCAGGAGGGGCGGGGAGGGAGATGGAAATTAAGGTTGTATTTATGTGTCTGAACCAGGGGCATGTTTTAACACCAGCAAGCTAAGCTACACTCCATCCTGTAGCCAGTCACTCTAACTAAATTCACAGAGCACCTACTATGTGTCTGGCAACACACAGCTCATTCACCGTCATTGCTTCACTGCAAAAGGAAAATGATAAAGACCAGACTGGGGAAGTGGAAAAGTGAGAAATAGGGAGAGTCTCTAAGTAAAAACAGAAAAAGAAATTAAGGGAGAAATATGAGAAGGATGTCAGAGGGAAAACAATAGAGGCACAGGGTTTTCGGGAAGGGCTTGAATTCCAGCCCCCATCATCATTCCAGATCTACCAGACTAACAAACACCTCGATAAAGCAGCCCCAACCAGCAGGTAACAATGCACTGGCCTGAGCCTTCGGAGAATCCAGGATTGTCAAAGGGGCCTCAGAAATCATCTCATCCACACAACCCCTTCACCTGGCAAGGAAGCCGAGGCTCAAAGAAACAGAAGTGACTTGCCCCAGGTCACAGACGTACAGCCAGGACTAGACCCAGGTCTCCGGGCTCCACCGCACCAGCTGTTCCACAGCCCGCTCCCCTGGGCCACCCTTACCTGAGATGGGCGTGGAAAGCCCAGCCATTCCTACAAGATGGCAGGAATAGCTCCAAGGTTCGCCGAGGAAAGGGGCCACTGTGTCAAAAGAGGCAAAGACTGATGGGGGAGGGAGACTCACGCTTAAGAAAATGGAAGAATATCAGTGCAAAGAAGCAAAAAGACTCCTGTATACAAAAAGTCTCTAAAAATGAGAGAGGGTCAGAAAAAACTACCAAAAGATGGTCTCATGAACAGAGCATCCCCAGGCTCCCACCAGGCCTACGGGGAGTGACTTGGAGAAATACCGTGACCGTCGAGATGGAAGGAAAGCCCACCCACCAGCAACACTAGAAACCGTCTCCCGAACCCAGACCACAGTCCGAGGACATAGCCAAAGGCTGAGGTCCAATCGACACGCTGAGCTCCCACCTACTGGACATCCCAGCGGATCGTTGCCATGGCAACACAATGACAGAACCTGCCCCTCAAGAGTCCATCTCAGGGGTCCATCTGCCAGCCACTCCCCCTGCAGTTGCCAAAGCAACTCCTACTCCTCGACGGTCCCCTCAGGGAAGAGAGCTTCCAGTCCACCCCGGTCACAGCGAGCCCTGCACAAAGGGAAATCGCAGGGCTCGAACAGTCCTGAAGGCAGCCCGCCCGCCCGGGAGGCCCTGGATGTGAAGGGGAGGGGACACCTTGTCTCCAGTGCCTACATGTCCCAATTCTCTGGTTTCCACGCTCCCGTCAGTGTCCCTCTCTCCGTTAGTTTTAGGGTGACCCACACTACTGGACCCCAATATGCTCCTCGCCAAGAAGTAACTATGCCTGAAACTGGGAGGGGAAAAAAAGGACAGAGGTGACCTGACATGGGGGAAAGAAAACGGAATCACAAAGGCACTGCCTTCCCAATTCCACGCAGGAACACCTGGGGGGGGGGCTCAAAGGTGCACCCCTCCTGGGCCTTCCGCAGGCTGCGCTCTCCCCCCACAGCCACAATCCCCCCCTTT
>NW_006286243.1:436306-436880 GCF_000327345.1 Myotis davidii
CGGGAAGCTGAGCTTCGGGGGCTGCGGGGCAGGGAGGGTGTGACGAGAAGAAAGAAGCCTGGGGGGGTGTGGGGGGAGGCGATCCTGGGAGAATGGGATGGGAGTTCGGGGCCATAAGGTGGGAAGAAATGGAGACAAGTAGGAGGACGGGGTTTCTGGAAGAGAGCAGAGTTTGGGGGTGACTGTGGTTGGGAAAAGAATAGGAAACAAGAATTTGTGGGTGATGGAGAGACAAGTTCAGAGATGTCAGCTCGGAGAAAGGAATGCATGAGAAACCTTAGAGATGACGGAGGCGGGGCCAGGCGCATTTTCTAGGGGTGCTGGGGTGCTGGGTGGGAAAGGAGGGTGGGCCACAGGGATGGCTGGCTCCTGGGGGTGGAGGGTTTCCAAGAGAGCTGAGGATTTTGGTTGGCAAGACCAGGTAGATAGAATGGAGGGGCATGAGGATTGGAAGGGCAGGTAAGATAAACAAGGTCTTTGGTGGCCGGTATGGAAGAGGGAAGGTCAGTGATGCAGAAGACAGTGGAAGGGAAAGGAGAAGGAAATGATAGGAACGGGGAGGGCAGCTGTGGTG
>NW_006286243.1:436892-445910 GCF_000327345.1 Myotis davidii
GAAGAGATTGCATAGGAGTGGGCCGCCATCCTCAGGCCCTCTGTCTAGTGGTGTCTCCTTTGAAGTCATCACTGGGACTTTGGGCCCCAGGGAAGGGATGGGGTAGGGATTAGTCTCAAAACTGAGCCAAATCCCTAGGTGCCCCGGTTCCCTAATCCCAATCATTCTAATGTGGAGACAACACCCGCCACCGGACCGGCGGCAGGCCCTTTCTTCTCCCACACTGCTCCCCAGGCAGCCTCCGGCACTGCCAGCTTTCCCCGTCTTCAGCCTCCACGCCTGCAGCCCCCCAGGGCCCACCACCAGTGTCTTCTTCTGGGCTGGTCCCTGCCCCACACCAAGCAGCAACATCTCCCAGGACAAAGGACACCAAGACACTGTTTGGATTTTGGCAGCTGAGATTGCCAGAGAATGGGAGAGAGGCAGACTGGGAAACAGGAAGAGCTGGGGCTGGAGTCTGGATTGGGAGTCCTCAACAGCTCTCCAGATTTGGGGTGGGGGTAGGGTGTGTGTGAGGCCAGGACAGCTAGAGGCCAAGGGTGGGCCCTGAGCGGCAGGATCCCGCCGGCCTTCTGGGAAGGAGGTTGTCTCTGTATCAGCTCAGTAGATTTTGCCTCGTATTTCCTTGGGCCGGGCTCAGCCAAGTTCTAGGAATACCCAAAAGCTCCAACCGGATTCTAAAGCACTGGGGACCCTGAACAAGAGGTTTCCTTGGCCCAGGAGAGAATCACACCCCCCTTTTGTCTCTTAAATTGGTTGACACTTTACCACCCCATGCCCACCTTCCTTATTCCTCAGGGCCTTCAAGAGCCAAGGCCAACCTCCCCCACCCCCCAACTGCCTGCCCCCCTCCCAGTACCCTAGAATAGCTCCTGCTCCTCCCCACCTCCCAACTTTGCTCGAAGACTCCTCCTCCCCCTCATCCCCCTCCCTATTGCATTTCCTCTCTCTCTGCACCTCTCAGTTTAGTCTCCCACTGGATCCTGGCCGAGGCCTTTTCCAATTCCCTTCCAGGCTGAGCTCTCTCTCGTTTTTTCAACCACTAAGGGGTGGATGAGGATGGTGACACATTTAAGCCTGAAAGAAAAACGTAAGCATCGGCAGGAACAGAAGATGGGGGAGAGTCAAGGCCTCCACCCTCCAAATCCTCCCCTACCTGAGGGCCAGGCTGACAATTCAGCTTCAGGAGCATCACACACACACCACCACCACCATCATCCCTCACCCCAGCTCCCTCTCAGGCCCCAGCCCCCCAGGACCCACTGGTCTCCAGGCAACGGCACAAAGGGAAAGTGGAGAAAAGGGCCTGGGAAACCCAGGCAGAGCTAGCTGTAACTCAATCTACCCAGTACCTTGGGGGGGGCGGGGGCATGGCTGCAGAGAAGGTGACTTAGTAAGGAGGGAGAAAAGGGGCAGAGGTTAGACAATGTGGCTCCAACCAGAGTAGGCCTGGTTAGTCTAGGAGTTACTAAGGAAAAATGAGTCTGATGCACCCCAGAGAAAACCAAGAGGCCCAGCGAAAAGTATAGTGTGCCCCAAGGGAAACAGAAAAGGCGCCAGGAGACTCAGGAGAGAAGGGAAAGATGAGATGCCCGCACTGAAATGAAGAGGCACTGAGGAGAGGGTGCAAGTTCTTTGAACTCAAATGGAGGACGTGTCAGCGATACAGGAAGGACAGGGCCGAGAAATGGGTTCTGCCCATGCAGAACTGGGATCTTCTTGTCCTGGAGCTGGGCGGGATGGCAGAGGGATCCCAGGACCAGAACTCGGAAACAGAGTGGGAGGCCCACAGAGGGAACCACCTTGAAATTCCTCCCACCTACCTTTAGCCGGGCTGTACGGTGTCCTGCGGAACCTTGTCTCCCTCTAGTGGCCACAGCTTGCCACAGCCCCTAGTGTTCAAAGCACTGAGGGGGTTCTGCCCCAGGGTGGTTCCTGGGTTCCCATCTCAGTGCTGGGGCCCCACAGGAGCTGGAGAGTTGTCGCGTATCTTCAGCCACACACTGGCACCCTACTTGCAGGCTGACCCAACTGGGGGGAGTGGAATCTCCAGTTTACTGGAGGCCTTTTTCCTCAGCCCCTGGTACCATCCTTCCCTCCTGGCTCCCCACCTTGCAGGGAGTGGTGGCCATGCAGTGCTGTTCCATCCCCGAAGCAGCCAGGATTTGGGTTTGGAGAGGCCCAGTATGGGAGCTGCTCTAGCTCACAGATTTATCCCGTCTCTGGTCAAGGCTCTTTGGGAATCTGAAAACACTGTGGCCACCTTTCCTCCAAAATGCACATACACACATTTTTGGTGATTTGAAGAATTCCTGCACCAGATTAAGAACTGATCATTCACCTGGATCCCGGGGCCAAGCTTGCTCTTGAGAAGGCAAGGGCAGTGTGGCCCTCACCTGGCTAGAGTGGGGGAGGCAATGTCATCATCTTGGCCATATTTGTTCTATTTGTCTTCCTCCTCTTGTGCCCTCCCCAGCTCTGCTATCCAGTTTCACCATCTTCTCTCCCCTCATATGAACTACAGTCAGACTCCTCGGACACAATAATGCACTGTGATTCAGACTTTAATGGTGGTGCTCATTTCAATGTCAGAGGTGGTGGGAACGGTGGAACATGGCAAGGTGGGAGCAAGACCTTGCTCTGGGGCAGCTGGAGAAAGAACAGGGAAGGTAGGGCTGGGAAGAGAGTTCCGGGGAAGAGTCCCCAGCGCACAGCCCCATCTCTGGCCCCGGCCAGGCTTCAGTGAAGGGTTGCTACACAAAGGAACTGCCAGCAAGGCCTTTTCTGTTCCCTTCAGCATTCCAGCAAGACTTCCATCCCAGACCATCTCAGAATCTACAGCCATATGAAACACATAGTCCCCTCCAGTCAGGCCAGTTTTGGCCCTGGAGTCATGAGGAAATGAATAATCAACAGGATGAGTGAAAAATAAATTAATAAATAAAAAGCACACTAAAACCTTAGGGCAGGCATGCCCAGCAGCCAGCACCTCCCTCCACCTCAGCACCATGTAGTGCCTGGCTCATCTGCAACATGGAAAACACATGGAACAGGTGCAAAGCGCAAGCGACACAGGGCCCCTCCCTGAACACCTCAGCAGCCAACCCTGATGCCCCTGTCACAGACCCTGATCATTCCTCCACCGACCCCCTTACAATCCTCAGTCCTGTGGCCAGTCTTTGAGGAGAGAGAAAAGAAAGGGAGGAGAAGTGAAGAGTGTGGAACCCAGAGGGGGGGAGTAGAGACAGCAGGGGTGGGACAAGCCCAGGAGCCGTGCGGCAGGTCAGCCGGGGTGTCTGGGGTGAAGTATCACAGCAGGACAGGAAGGGGTTCCAGGAGGGTGGAGGGGGTCCAAGTCTCCAGGAGAGTAGAGGGATCACAGCACGCTGGGATTGCGGAAATTGTGTCCGGCAAAGCGAGCTTCGTCTCCCAGCTCTTCCTCAATTCTGAGAGAAATGAGCCAGAAAGGAAACGTCAGGGGAGCAGGAAGTCCTCAGTCTCCAAGCCCCTCACACCACCCGCTCCTGTGCCCTGGCCCAAGTGTGGGCCTTCCCTGGCTCTCCCACATGACCTGTGGGATCCCTCCATCGGGCCATTAGTCAACCCGTCCTTCAGAACTCTTCTCTGGATACGGAACGGTGGGCAAACAGACTTTTAACCTTGAGCGCTGGGCTCCCATTCCCCAGGTTCCCTCACCTCATGAGCTGGTTGTACTTAGCCAGACGCTCAGAACGGCACGGGGCCCCAGTCTTGATCTGAAACATCAGGAAAGATAAGCAGCTCAGGGGCTGCCCCTTCATTTCTTTAAAGGAAACGTACACTCCCTTGAAATTCCCCCGACACCCTCAAACCCCTGGAAGGAGAGACCCACCTGAGCCTAGAACCCACCAACTGCACAAAGATCTCCCTTGCACTCACCTGGCCTGTGCACAGCCCCACCACCAGGTCTGCGATGAAGGTGTCCTCCGTCTCCCCTGAGCGATGACTCACCATGACCCCCCAGCCGTTCTCCTGGGCCAGCTTGCACCTGTATCCACACACCAGCATTGACCCCCAGCCCCTCACACTGGGCACTCTCTCCCCAGCCCCAACGTTGGTCTATGTTAAGAAACATACGGAGGGAAGTTGTCTGGGAGGGAAGCAGAGAATCTGTTCGGAACCCAGAGGGAGCAGAACTGAGGGCTATGAAGGTGACTCTAGGTTCCCTGCTCCCTTCAGCATCTGTGGGCGTAGAGCCCTTCTAGAGGGTCCTGAGAAGGGCTGAGCAGGAGAGAACCAGGAGGCACTCACGCTTGGATAGCTTCAGTGACTGAACCAATCTGGTTGACCTTGAGCAGCAGGCAGTTGCAGGCCTTTTCTTCCAGTGCCCGCTCGATACGCTTTGGGTTGGTCACTGTCAGGTCATCACCCACAATCTGTATCCCTACATTGGCCGTGAACTTCGACCAGGCAGCCCAGTCATCCTGGTCAAAGGGGTCCTCAATGGAGACCACTGAGGGAGAGGGGTGAAGGGGCTGTTGATCTTCTCTGGGGCTCTGCACCAGGCAGGAACCCCCACCCACACACACACACACACACTTTGATTCCCTGAAATAGCCAGACCCCCTGGATAACTGAGCTGCTCCTCCTGGCTTCCCCCATCCCCAAATAAGCCTGCCCTAACTGAGTCTTACCTTGATTCATTCATAAACTTTCAAAACACAAGGGTTCCGAATCTTTCTCACAACCTATCTGCATTTTCACATTTTCACTACCAGGAAGCCCTTCCTCATTACTAATCAAAATCCTTCATTCTGCAATTTATATCTAAAGCTCCGGTAGAACTGAAGGATAATTCAGTTCCTCATCAGCCTTCCATTCTCACATCACTTCCAGCTCCATTCAGCATCCACAATTTTATCTATCAAAAACACTGGAATGGCTGATTCCCTGCCAGGTCCAGTCACCTCACCATCCCTGGTTTCTTCCAAAGCCTTCCCCAGGACCCCAGTAGCTTCCGAGCACATGACTTTAATCAGGAGCCGAGGCAGATGGAACAAATTCATCACAGGGCCCTGCACATGTACTCCATACAGAGCCCAGGCTCTGCAGGAGACTTCACCCCCTCCCTGGCTCTGGCTCTTCTTAGGATACCTGTACCTGGCACCTGGGGTAGCATCCCATAAGGTCCAGAGTTGCCTGCCTGCTGCCCGCCCCCTGCACTCTCTTCCATGCCCCGCCTTGCTCTCACCAGGATAGTCCCTGACAAAGTCCTGGTAGAGGGACCCCAGCTGGTCCCCAGTGATGTATCGGGAAGGGTCAGCAGGAGACTTGAAATCCAAGTCATATTTGCCATCACGATGAAACTCTGAGGCAGCGACATCCATGCCAATGACAATTTTTTCCGTGTAGCCAGCCTTGTCAATGGCTTCCTTCACCAGCTCCAAGGCTGGGGATGAAACACAGCAAGATTATTAGCAGGAAGGGCAGACAAGGAGGAAGGAGAGAGAGGAAGAAATTAGGGGCCGTGGTAGAGCACTTGCTACGGAGGAGTCTGGCTAAGGTTCTGGTCAGGGTTATCCCCAGGTCTGGGAAGAGCAGGCCATCTCCCAGGAAGGCAGGGGATGCCTTCGGTTAATAACAGTGTTTTTAAATAGCTATCATTTTTTGAGGGCTAACTGTGCACTTTACATATATGATCTCATTTAACTCTCACAACGATGCTAAGAAGTAGATACTGTTATTAGTGTTCCCCTGTTACAGATAAGAAAGACGGAGCGTGGCCTGGCCGGTGATGCTCAGTGGTTGAGCGTCGACCTAGGTTCCATTCCAGGTCTGGGCACATGCCCAGGTTGCCAGCTAGATCCCCAGTAGGGGGCATGCAGGAGGCAGCTGATCAATGATTCTCTCATCATTAATGTTTCTCTCTAACCCTTTCCCTTCCTCTCTGAAATCAAAAAAAGTATTTTTTTTAAGACAAAGCATGGACAAAATAAGAAAGGTCACCAGCCAGTAAGTCTTCAAGTCAAGGTTCAAGGGCAGGCAGTTTTGGCCTCAGAACCTTAACTCTTAGCCACTACCAGTTTTGGGTTTTGTTTCTGTTCACTATACGGTTTCTCCCAGGGCAGAAAAAAGTTAGAGATCCTCAAGGCCTACGAAGTTGGGATGAGAGAGGGATAGATTTGGAATAGGTTACCTAGAGTTTGGTATATCTCATCAAACTGAGAACCTATGGAGTTAAGGGCTGGCATGGATCCCACAGGAGACCTAGACCACCATCCAGCACTTCCAGGGGCTCCGGCGAGAACTTACAGTTGCGAAGGAACCTGGCTGGGCAGGTAGGACTGCTCTTCCAGGCCTGCATGTGAATCTGGCAGGCCCTCTGGAGCTAGCAGGAGTCAAGGACCACCACCCACACTCCTCAGGACGTGCGGAAGTATGTGGCCCTTCCCAATGGCCCAGGATGAAGTGAGACTCAGAGCTGGGAGTGGGGATCCTGGTCTCACCCTCACTGTTCTCCAGGATGTTGGGGGCAAAGCCGCCTTCATCTCCCACATTGGTGGCATCCTTGCCATACTTGTCCTTGATGACGCCCTTGAGCGTGTGGTAGACCTCCGCCCCAAGTTGCATGGCATCACGAAAGCTCTCGGCACCCACCGGAAGGATCATAAACTCCTGCATGGCCAGCTTGTTCCCAGCATGGGAGCCACCATTGATCACGTTGAAGGCCTGGGAGCCACAGGACAGATAGTCACCGAGCATTTTCCTTTCTGCTCCTGGGAGCGTCCACCCTAGATCCCAAATTCCCTCCCAGCTTCCCAGACTCCGAGTCTCATGTCCCCATCCTCTCTCTTTAGCTACCCCAATTCCCTGTCCTCCCATCAGTCTTCACAAGGTTTCATGCTCCCCCGGGCCCCACCCCTGGGAGAGGTACAGGTATGGTGGGGTGCTCACCGGCACAGGCAGGATGAGATCTGAGTTCCCAGCCAGCTGAGCAATGTGGCGATATAGTGGCAATTCCCGCTCGGCTGCCCCTGCCTTACACACAGCCAAGGACACACCCAGGATGGCATTCGCCCCAAACTTGGCTGGGAGATGACAGAAGAAGGCACTAAGCAAAAATGTCTCCTTCCTCTTCTAGCCCGACATCACCTATACTCCCCAAAGGAGGCAATAGAGGAGACCCCCCTCCTCCCTCCTCTGCTCAACATCTTGTCCATTCTCTCCTGAAATAGCGGGGGAGCTGGGGACAAGGTGACAGGAAAGGGCAGAGAGCTGCATCTATTTCTAACCACCCCGAGATCAGACTATCTCATGCCAACTCCCTCCCCTTTAATGCTGCAAAGAAGTTTTTCCTCGGTCTAATGGTCTCTAATGTCACACACACACACACACACACACACACACACACACACACACACCCCAACTGCAGTTAAACTCATCTTCTGCTCTGATTTTGGGGGTAGGAAGAAAAGTCCATCCTCAGGAAGCTCCCACAGCGCTGGCCCCTTCAGTTCTCTCTGCTCCACACCTCCCCACCCTCGGCCTCCCCACTTTCTCCTGGCCCCTGCTTACATTTGTTCTCTGTCCCATCCAACTCCAGCATCAGGTTGTCCAGCTTCTCCTGCTCCACCACAGAGAGACCCTGCAGGCAGAGCCACCATCACCCAGGGCCAGAATGGAGGCTGGGCCCTAAGACACAGGGCCCCCCCTTCACACAGGCTCACAGCCAGCCAGGGTCCAACCAGGGTCCTGCGACAGCAGCCTGTCTGGATCAGGGGACCTGAGCCCCCACGGGAGCAGAGGACAGTAAGAGATCATCTTCCCACCTTCCCTTAGTAACCATGATTGCCAAGGGGTGGGCCTCCCCCACCCCCACTTCTCCTCCCCTGGCCCAGATTCCTTCTAGGACCCTGGTCCTGCCATCCCCAGCAGAGCGAGCCTCACTGAGCTGATGAGGGCCGGTGCAATGGTTGTGTTGATGTGGTCCACGGCCTTCAGGACACCTGGGGAGAGGCAGAGGCCAGGCTGGGTCAGGCCAGGAGGGGCCAGAGGGAAAGGGGGGGATGCAAGAAGAGGTTTGGGGACTGGTGTGAGGTCGGAATATAAAGCTGAGGGGTGGGAGAGCTTGGGAAAGAGAAGGCCTCACCTTTGCCTAAGTAACGCTGTTTGTCCCCATCCCTTAGCTCCAGGGCTTCGTAAATCCCAGTGGAGGCTCCACTGGGCACTGCGGCCCTGAAAAGACCTGGGAGAGGAGCATGGAGTGAGGAGGAAGAGAGGAAGACACCAGGGACCAGGGATCCCTTTGGGCTCCAGCTCTAAACGCCTGCCTGCTACATCCAGCCCTTCCCCCACAGTGCTCCCTAATACACACACACACACCTCCCTTATACACCCACATATATACACACTGCTCCTAATACACACTCACAATACACACTGCTCCCTAATACACACACATATATACACACTGCTCCTAATACACACACACAATACACACTGCTCCCTAATACACACACATTATTCTTAATACACACGGAGAGATACACACAGCTCCCTAATACACAACTACTTCCTAATACACACACACACACACACACACACACTGCTCCCTAATACATACACACATAATACACACTGCTCCCTAATACACACACACTATTCCTAATACACACACAGAGACACACACAGCTCCCTAATACACACACACACACAGCTCCCTAATACACCCACATATATACACACTGCTCCTAATACACACACACAATACACACTGCTCCCTAATACACACACACATATACACACTGCTCCCTAACAATACACACTGCTGCTAATACACACAGAGAGATACACACAGCTCCCTAATACAAAACTACTCCCTAACACAGACACACACACACACTGCTCCCTAACATACACACACACACACACTGCTCCCTAATACACACACACACACACTGCTCCCTAATACACACACACACACATATACAGCCTGCTCCCTAACACAGACACACACACACACATACAGCCTGCTCCTTA
>NW_006286243.1:446021-447853 GCF_000327345.1 Myotis davidii
CCCCTGCCCCCTAACACACACACACACACACACACTGCTCCCTAATACACACACACACATATACAGCCTGCTCCCTAATACACAACTACTCCGTAATACACACATGCACACACTGCTCCCTAACACACACACACAAGCAAGGGCCTCCTTATCCACCCAACTGAGTTCCCACATGCACCAGCAGGAACCCAGAGAAATGAAGTTATGCACCATATGCTCACACACAGGTGCATACACAAACATGCAGAGGCAGGGCATGTGTCATACACTAAACTAGAACACGGAGGCCTACCTATCCAGGCGCCCCTGGACAACAGCATCCAACCCCCACAATCCAGGCCAAGAGCCTGACCCAGCACCCCATCCCTGCTGGGAATCAAGGAAGCTTCCCCTCCCAGGCCGGGGAGCCCAGCACTGAGGGGTGGGGGTCGGGTGGAGGCCTGGGCTCAGTCCGGGCCAGCTCAGTACCTCTGGCAGTGTAGAGATCCACCTCCACAGTGGGGTTTCCACGGGAGTCCAAGATCTCCCGGGCCCAGATCTTCGTTATCGACATGATGGCTGGGATCTCCTTGGGTGGAAGGGAAGTAAGGAGAAAGGTAAGAGGCTTAGAGGGGTGGAGCCTGAGATCGTGGGAGGGGCCAGAGGCTAGGAGGATGGGAAAGAGGTTACTGCAGTGGGTGGGGGTGGGGAGGAGCAGGCCGCTACCACCGGCTGTAGAAGGGATTCTCCCACCCCTTCCAGGGGGACGGGAGAAGGTCACTGCAGTGAGGAAGGGGAGGTCACTGCAGTGTGGGGCGGGGTGAGATCCAGCTCCGAGGCGGGAGGACACCGCAGGGGGGGGTGGGGGCAGTGGTTCCCTCGTCCCCTCAGCAGCTTGGGCAGCCGGCTGGTGGGGTTCGCCCAGACCTCCTCAGAGAGGAATGGCTGCCAGGCTTGCCTTTCTCCTTGGAGCCAAGAAAAGGATGGTAGTCTGCACAGCTGGAGACTGCATTCACAGCCTGTCCCCCAACTTAACACCCCACGCCCAGGTCCCACTCTCCTCCGAATGTACGTCCCTCCTCTCCCACAGATGTGCAGTGGAGAGAGGATCCTAGGAAAGGCCCTCTGTCCTGGGGGTCGCAGGGGGTAGGGAGGAGGAGGAGAGACCCGAGGGGTGAGCAGGGATGGACCCTTCCTCCAGCCGCCCCTAGACAAATTCTCCCCTCCCAGCCCTGGGCGACCGAAGGGGCGCAGTGGGGGGGGGGGGGGGGGGGGGGCGGGGGAGCCTAGACTCTAGAGCAGCGGTTCTCAACCTGTGGGTCGCGACTCCTTTGGGGGTCGCCTAAGACCATCGGAAAACACATATATAATTACATATTGTTCTTGTGATTAATCACTATGCTTTAATTATGTTCAATTTGTAACAATGAAAATACATCCTGCATATCAGATATTTACATTACGATTCATAACAGTAGCAACATTACAGTTATGAAGTATCAACGAACATTATTTTATGGTTGGGGGTCACCACAACATCAGGAACCGTATTAAAGGGCCGCGGCATTAGGAAGGTTGAGAACCGCAGCTCTAGAGGCTGCTGCGGAAGGGTGAGAGAAGACACCCCTCAGATGCAAAGCCGAGGGGACGTGCTGGGATGAAAATGCACGGCCGGGCGGGGAAGAGAGCCCGACCTAATGCCCACAGGACCGGAGGTGAAGCGGACAGGCCAGGGTGGAGAAGGGTTGGCGCCCAAATGAGAAGGGGGCGACGGGCAGAAACGGAGGGGACCGGTCCGGGAAGGCGGGGAGGGGGGGTGCCGGGAGGCGCGGGTGACGGAGCAGGTGCGCAGC
>NW_006286243.1:448130-464248 GCF_000327345.1 Myotis davidii
GCGGGAGGGACGGGGGCGACCCAGAGCCTGCCTTTTCCAGCGCCCACGCACGCTGCTGCCCACGACCCGACCCCCCGGAAAGTAACCGGCACAGCCTCGGAAAGAGTAATCTGATCTCCGAGGCCAGGCACAGCCAGGAAAGCCCGCGATAGATGCTCCCGTACCCGCTCAGACACAAAAGTATCAAAATATCTCTTTATTCGAAACCGAGCTGTTCCTACACACCCCAGCCCATCTCCGCAGGCAACCGGATCTGCCTGAAGGATGCCCACTTCTAGGCTCCAGTCAGCGCTCGAGCCCACCCACCCCTCTGCGCAGGTGCCCACACAGAGCGTGTGCGGCAGGCTGTGATGAACCCGCAGGTCGGGGCTGAGAGGTCAGCTCTGTCTCCGGATGGGGCGGGCGTGCCTGTGGTGGACCCTGCCAACCTCAGGTCTGGGAGCCAGCGTCTTTGATCCCCTGGAGGAAAGGACAGAGTAAACCCTCTGGGCCCGACTGCATTCCCACTGCTGCCTCTGCCCCATCTGAAATGTCCCGCTGCTCCGCTTCCCAGGACTCATCTCCTCAGCCCCGGCTGCCTCCCCTGCCCTCCTTTCTTCCCCCTACCCCGTGTCCTGTTATTTTTAGTTTCTGGTTTTTAGTGCAGGCTCTTTCTCTCTTGCCTTCTCTCCTAGGCCCAGCTGCACTCCTCATACACCACCAGCCACCTCCCTCCCACCACCACCTTGCTGCGGACCTGGCCTTCACAGCTGATCTGCATTCTAGCTCAGGTATGGCTGCCACCCCACACCAGCAGCTATGCCTGCCACCCCAATTCTTTTCACTGACTCTTCTGGCATCCTGATGTATCTCCTAAGCCTTTCCTCAGCTCCTCCTAGGCCCTGCTGGTCTTTCCTCCTCACCCCGAGACACCCCCTGACCTCATCTCTCCAAGGGTTCTCTTTGCCTAATCCCTTCCTCACCCACCTCCTCTCACAGCAGCTTTGCTCTCTCCCTAAGTGGCAGGCCCCCTGGCCGCCTCTTCCTGCCTCCCTGCTGGCTTCCTTACTATTGGTGAAGACGAGCAGAACCGCTGCTACGTCTATGGCTAGTCCGGTCCTATGTCTTGCTCAGTCTCAGCATCCTGCTCCTGCTCCTGCTCCTCCTTCATCCTCTGACGAATCTCATTGGCCTCGGCCCGATCCTCCTCCTCAAAGAATTCCTTGTCCAGGCGTTCCAGTTGTGGTATGTGCACCAGTGCCTCCTGGCGGTAGTCAGTCTCATCTGTACACGGGTTGTCCAGCAGCACCAAGGCTCGGAGCTTGGGCAGGTTCTGAAGTTTGGCGAGCTCCTGCAGGTTGGATACCATGTTGGCCCTGTGGGTGCAGTCAGGAGGGGGTCATGGGAATGACGACTTTGGAGGCGAGCTGCCAGGAATGGAGCCTCTGGGGGAGTCTCCCAGGGGCTCCAGCTTCCCCAGAAACACTGCCTCTTACAGGTTGGCCTGCCACCATTGCCAGATTTGCTGCAGGGCTGCTGTCCAGCTCTACACCTGTCCTGCTTCTGTCCTTCAAGGAATCCCTAAGTGCCATATTCTATTCTGCAATGTGTCCTATTTATCCTTCTGGAACAGCAAAGCTAGGTCACAACCCGGCCTGGTAGTTGGGGAGGAGGGGGGCATCTCCCTTGGAGGAACAGACTTCTGTGTCAATTACACCCATTCAGAGGTTAGAAGGACTTGGGGCAGAGAAAAAGGACCTGGGATTGACGCTCAAGGTAGTGAGTGCTGCGTCGTGCTCCCCGCTGGAAGGAGCCTAGAGGTAAGGATGGGCTGGGGCCCTGGTCGGCAAACTGCGGCTCGCGAGCCCCACGTGGCTCTTTGGCCCCTTGAGTGTGGCTCTTCCACAAAATACCACGTGTGGGCGCACACACACAGTGCGATTGAAACTTCGTGGCCCATGCGCAGAAGTCAGTTTTCGGCCTGGGCGAGTCTATTTTGAAGAAGTACTGTTGATACTTGGCTCTATTGACTAATGAGTTTGCTGACCACTGGGCTGGGGCCTCCCAGCCTAAACAACAAGCTCCATCTCCTAATATGCCTCCTCATACAGCTATTTTCAGGCGTTTGCTTCAAGCCTGTATGAAATCAGGTTTAAGTGTTTCCGCTTTATCTCAGTGGAGGTGCTGAACTTCACGCCTCCATATGTCTCACTGGGAGCGCTGCATGCACTTCGTGCTGGACTGCCCTGTGCACTGCAGGAGACTGACCATCTTTGGCCCCAGAGGCACCTCCTAGTCATTGAGACAATGCAGCTCCACTACTCTTACTTCCAAACCAGTGAACAGCCACGGAAAAGGGTCCACTCTCCCTGCCCAGGCTATTAGCAGGAAGACAGAAGCCCCTCCACCTTCCAG
Source organism: Myotis davidii (assembly GCF_000327345.1). NCBI lineage: Eukaryota > Metazoa > Chordata > Mammalia > Chiroptera > Vespertilionidae > Myotis > Myotis davidii. Next base: position 450,525 of record NW_006286243.1, read on the forward strand.
ACCAATGTGGCAGAGCTAATTAGCAAGAGACTGCTCCATGAATTAAAGCTGGAGTTGGGGTTCAACCATCTCTCCTACTTGGAGATTCTGTTTCCATTGCCAGTCTTTGTGTGTGTGTGTGTGTGTCTGTCCTTTTGGGATCAAGCCCACAACCTGGGCATGTGCCCTGACTGGGAATCAACCCCAAGAACCTAGGAATCAGATAGTGACTTCCTGGTTCATCGGTTGATGCTCAACCACTGAACCATGCTGCCTGGCTCCATTGCCAGTATTGACTAAAGAGGCCTTGTTGACTAAGGAGGCAGTTTTCTTACATCTTTGCTTAATGAAACACACATAAAATCCTCCATCAGACAAGAATTGCTGAGAGAAAATCTCTGATCCTGAGTGCTTTTCTATCTAGAGATTTCCTTCAAATATTCTCTGCTCACATCTGAGCACATCTTGTGTTTTATGTAAGTAAAGGAGCCTTACAGGTGGAGCTCAGGATAAGAGGGGCAGGAAATGGGAAGGAGAATTGGGGTCCAGAAGATGGAGAAGCAGAGTAGACACTTATATGGGATAGAAACGAAACATAGGGTGAGAGCCAGACTGGGTCCCTTGAGAACAGGGGCCATCTCTGGTGCCTTTAAATGTTTCTGAAACACAACACCAGAGCTGGCGTAGAGCACGTTCTCAATAACTGTGGGTTGAATGCACAAGGATTTGGGGGTCTCGGGCTATAAAGATCTCAGCGTTATAATTAGTATTGAATGCAGAAAAAAGTAAGGAAAGGAGGGATGAGGATCAGGATGGAGGATGAGGTGAGAATCTGAGAACGGGCTAGGATTGGGGGATTGGGACCGGGAAGAACACGGTCAAAAGCTGGTCCTGATCAGAGGTAGGAGCAAGGTGGGGCCTGGAGGGCGTGCATACCTCAGGTTGAGGTACTGCAGTGATTTCATTCCCTCGGAGAAGCCACTCAGAGTGTCAATTTGGTTGTCTCGAAGATGCAAGGTAGTGAGATTCTTTAGCTGCTCCAAGCCTTCCACCTTCTTCAACATATTCTGGGCCTAGATTCCAGGATACAGTAGATATATTGGGAGACGGGAGAGGAATAAGGAAGGAAGAGAAGTCAGAAAGAGATGCAGCAAAAGAGGAAATCTAAAAGGTAGATAAGAAGGGGTCAGGAGGGGAGTAGAGATCTGTAATGAGAGTAAAGAAATCCAGGAGAAGCTGCCAGTCCAGAGAAAGGTCAACAGTCACTTCCCACTGACTGCTCATCCCACCAAAGCCACCTCTGATTAAGGAGCGATGCCTTAACCCACCCCCAGGTCTCAGAGCCCCACTGCTCTTCTGAGGAGAAATTACTTCAGCCCCATCCTGGAACGAGGAAGCTCAAGAGTCTAAATGACTGGACGTTTAAGTGCCCTCCTTAGCCTGATGTCTGAACCTCAGTTATGGCACGTTATGCTGCTACCTGTATCAAAGCAAACTGTTCCCGTGTTATCCACACGTTAGGTATTATCAGCGATGCTAGGTGGTTAGCACCTCGTTTGTTGTAACTTTGCATCGCCACAGCATCCGGCATCAAGTAAGGGCTCAGTAAATGATGCCAATCATCAGCATGATGATAAAGTCAGAAGCTGAGTCTACTAGAAGCCAGGCCTCCTGGCTCCCAACCACAGTGCCGTCTTCCCTGCACCAGCCACCCTCTGGCCCAGGGAGCTACCAGGAAGAGGTTCTTCAGCGTAGGAAGGTTGATCCCCACGGTGCTTTCCAGTTGGTTCCCTCGAAGCTCCAGTGTGTGCAGGCTGATCAGCCTTTCGGGGTCCATACCTGTCACCGAGCGGATGTGGTTCCCTGAGGGGAAGGAGGGTGTCAAGAGCTCAAAGGGCCACTCCGAAACGTTCAGCAGCAGAGCCTGAGTTTGGGCAGCCTCTGCATCTTCCTCTCCAATGCCAGTTGGATACGAGGAGAGACAAGTCCAGACTTAACACCTCAGGGGCCCTGGGCAAGTGGTCTGGTGGTCCAGGGCCTGAAGGACTTGTCCACCCAGCAATCCACATCGCCAACTACCTCCCTGTCCTCCCCCAACTCTTTGCTCAGATGTTAGCTTTTCAATGATGTGTGTCCTAACCCATCTGTTAGAAATTGCCGCTTGTGCCCCCGATTCCTTTTACCCAAATCTATTTCTCCATAGCACACATCTCCTTTTAACTTGCTGAATGAATTTGCTCATTGTGTTTACTGTGTTCATGGTCTGTCTCCTCCATCTAGATTGTAAACTGCATGAGAATACCTCCACCGCATGGAACTGCCGTAATGAATCAGCATGTGCCTGAATGAATGAATATGAATTGCTGTGTGGCACAGCCAAGGACCACACTGCTCACTTCTGTTGGCCCCCGGCTAGGAAGGAGGGAATCTGTGTAGCCCGTCCTATGGACCCACCTTTGAGATTCAGGATGCCCAGACGAGGATGACAGATGCCCTCCGTGTCCATGATCTGGTTGTAGGCAAAACTGGCGATCTGCAGGTAAGGCAGTTCGTTCAGCTGGGCACTCCGCAGCCGGTTGCCGTCAGCCTTGAGCCAGAGCAGGTGGGTGAGGTGATTGAGTGCGGACACGTCCGTCAGATGATTCTCAGAAATATCCACGTAACGTAGGTGGATGTAGGAGCGCAGCAACTGGATGTCCGTCAGTTCTCTAGGGGATGGAAGGGGCCATGATTAAGGGTGAGAATCCAGCAAGGACTGGCAGAGATGCTAAGGCAGAAGGCAATATGGAGATGGCTTATAAGGGGGAGAAGAAGGGGTGACAGATAGTAGGAGTGAAGGGGAGAAGAGAAGGTAGATGGATTCTTAATAGTGGGCAAGGACCTTGTGTCTTTGAAGAGCTGAGACTTGACACTCAGAAGGACAAGTGAGGGAGTCCAGCAATCTTCCCTCTCACAGCCTCCACTCCTCAGGCCAGCCCTGATGCAGGGAGCCTCTGGGCTCCTGAAAAGTAAAGTTGACCCTTCCCTCCCATTGGTCTAGGATGAGAGAGATCCAGACTCTCAGAGAGATCCAAACTCTCAGTTGAAACTCCCAGGAATGAGGGTGAGAAAGGAGATTGGGCCCTACAACCTCATTTCTCTCCCCTCCCAGCCCCCCACCCCGTAATGCACCTCTCTTTAACCTCCAGCTTGACATAAGCATGGGCCAATCCATTGCCGGTCTTACAGAGCAAAGAAAGCCCTTCCTTCATCATGTCCTCGGTGAGGGGGGTCGGCATCCACTGCAGGAGGAAGTGCAGTCAGGCATCCCTTTCCAGCCCAACCCTATCCTTAGCCCTAGGACCTCTCCATTTCCATGCTCTCACTTCCTCTGATACGTCTTCCTCCTCTTTCCTGTCATCTTCCCAATCTTCTGTATCCTTCTCATCTTCCTCCCTTTCCAGATCATCCTGGTCTGGCTCAAAATCTTCCAGATCGTCTTCATCTGACATCTTTCTTCCCTGCTGAAGGCTGGCGTCCGATCAAGCTGGGTCCTCCTCCTGAGAAAGAAGGTCTCCCCTCAGTGCCTGGCAGCCCTCAGCTCTCTCACCTCCATTGATGGGGTATTACCCCTCCCATCACCTCTGATCTCTCCCCAAATATGCCTCTTTCCTCATCCCTATGAGCATCTCATTTTGCCTCCCAGCCTGCACTTCACATCCCCCATCTTCACATTCCAGGATGCCTTTCCAGACCCCTGAGACCCTTTTTGCCTTCGCAGTGGCTCCAGCTCTCCTCCAGCAGCTCTGTCCCCCGCTTCCTGGACCCCCTCCGCCCAGTCCTTCCCACCTCCATTCTAAAGTAAGTCGCGTCCTCCTCCGATCTTCCTTAGCGACCCTCCCCTTCCCCTTCATCCCTAAGCCCCGCTCCACTCATGTCTTCTAACTCTCCGCCTGCTTAGCCCGTTCCCTGTGCCCTCGGGGACACCAGCTGACAGTCCCCAATCCTCCCACCCAATCCTCCTGCCCGGAAGGGAGCGGACTCTGGTTCCGCTCAATGACAAACTGGAGAGGGTCTCGGCCCCAGTGAAGGATTGTTTCGGAAGATGGGAAAAGGGGACGGAGGCGTTGTTTATTGTTGTTATGGCAACGGAGGGGCGGGGCACTGGACGTCCGCATTTGACAATCGTTAAGAGAGGAGCCGCCACTAACTGAACCGGATCAGTTGACAAGTTACAAACCCACTTTCTCAAACCCAGGAACCCGGATGAGGAGCGTTAATTGGGGGGAGGGGGAAGGGGGCGGGGCTTCGAACTGTGCCCCGGTAGGGGGAGGGTCGGGGCTGTCCATTACGTCACCTGAGAACTTAAAGGGACCGGACATCCTCAATGCAAAGTACTGTGAATTCAAAAGAAACACAAAAGGCGGGTAAAGAGGGACAAAAATACCAAGGTAAGTGGTCTTGTTCCCCCACCCCCACCTAACCCCACCCCTATAGGTCCCGTCATTCGTTATTTTCAGGCCGACCTTTGGAGTGGAAGAAGCCCAGGCCCAAAGTATCCTAGAGACCTGAGTTGGAGTCTTGACAGATCTGCAGTTTACTAGCAATTTACGAAGACTCCACTTTCTCATCTGTAAAATCGTCTTAACTATACTAACTGCCAGGGACTGAGTACGAGCCTAATCTACCCTACAGCGCTGTTCAGATTGTAAAGCCAGAGTGGGAGCATTTTACTCCTCCTCATATCCTGGACTAGTTTGATGCAAACCTTTTGGGGAGAAAATCCAACATGTGCCCACTAAAATACTCCTCACACAACGCTGTTACATAAATAATCAATGAGAACTGATACCGCCAAACCCAGGCACTCAGGCCTGTGTGACTTGTTGAAGGAGATGAAAAGAGAGAGGTTGAGTTGCAACAAATATTTGGTGCCAGACATTGTGTGAGGTGCCTTTACAAGTGATATTTAATCCCCACACCAGTCTTGTGAGAGAGATATTTGAAAGAAGAGGAAACCAAGACCCAGGGAGGTTAATATTTATGACACAATTCCTGCCTGGGGAAAGGGGGGAGGGTGTTACCAATCTTGTGGAATCTAATATAAATAAAACAGTTAGGGAACAAAGTAAGCTATTGTGTGATTAACTGTGCAGTCGTGCGTTACAGACAGTGAAGTGGTCTGACGGAAGATGTGGGCTGGGAACCAGGAAATGTTACCTCCTGCCCTGTCCAGCTTGGGTAATACAGTTAACAGACAAGTCTGTTTTAACATACGTTTGTTAAACACTCTGTGCCAGGATGTGCCTACCGGGGACTTAAGGACAGTAAAACAGGGTCCCTTAAGGACAGTAAAACAGGGTCCCTTCCAGTCCAGTGACAAGATTAAGTAAACAGGCATTTCAATACAATGAAACAGATGTCATAATAATGATACCCAACACATACAGAGCTTTAACTGAGTGCCAGGGGATCATTTTATAGTACATGTGTATTCATAAGTCTATACTAATAAAAGGGTAATATGCTAATTATGGCAGACTTCTTCTGGACATCCTTCCAAACAAAGCCTCAGCTGCTTGCCTGAGGCTTAGGCCGGCCAAGGATAGCGGTTGCTGTTGATAGGGCCAAGGCTCAGTAAGAAAGGGCGAAGAGTCATATTAAAATATTTCTTCTAATTAATTTCCTTTCAATGTTCATGAATCCATGTACTGGGCCACTAGTATCATATATTCAGTGCAGAGAGTCCAGACAGGGGAAGTACCTTTGGTAAGGCCTGGAAGAGAAAGAGCTCAAAGGCTGTGCAAGGAAAGCAGGTAGTTCTGCTGGCTGGAATGGTAGGTGCACTTAAGGGGTGAGGTAGGAGCAGCAAACAGAGCTGAGCACACTAAGGAATGAAGACTTTATCCTGAAAGCTGTGAGGAACCATTGGGGTGTTGTTTTGTGTTCCATTGGCAAAGACTGAATCTGCACTGTGTAATGAGAGCTAGACACTCCATCCTCCTTCCCTAGTAGCTGCTTTAAGTAGAATCTCCTTGGATTATAAAAGTAATAATTAGTTAAAATTAAAATAAAATAATAGGGAAGTGTATAAGAGGAATATAAAAGTCCATGATCTCTCTCAGCACCACTCTCGTTTTTAAATAAAGTTAATGTATTAAAGATTTTTTAAAAACAAAAGTTGTATCAATCATACATACCATTCATCAACTGGGTTATTGTTGTTTAATAATATGTTCTAGCCGAAACCGGTTTGGCTCAGTGGATAGAGCGTCGGCTTGCAGACTGAAAGGTCCCAGGTTCGATTCCGGTCAGGGGCATGTACCTGGGTTGCAGGCATGTCCCTAGTAGGGGATGTGCAGGAGGCAGCTGATCGATGTTTCTCTCTCATCGATGTTTCTAACTCTCTATCTCTCTCCCTTCCTCTCTGTGGAAAATCAATAAAATATATTTAAAAAAAAATAATATGTTCTAGACATCTTTCATGTCACTAAACATATAGCTATCTCTTTCTTTTTTATAGTTGTCTAGTCTTCCATTCTATGATATACAGTAATTATTAAACTGTTCCCTATTGATGGATATTAACTCTAAAAATTATCTATATTATAAACAATGCTGTAACAAAAAATCCTCATAGAGATAGCCTTACTATTCTGCATAAGTACTCTGTAACAGTACTTCCTAAATTGTAATGTGCATAGGAATTGCCCGAGTATCAGATTAAAATGTGGATTCTGACCCTGCAAGTGATGCCAGTGCTGCTTGTCCACAGAACACGCTTTGAGTAACATGGGATACAGTCTTAGAGGGTACAATTTCTCGTTCAGAGGGTATGTACTTAACTTTGCCAATCATAATAGGTTGAAAATAGATATGTCACTATTTTATTTATTTTTAATATAAACTTTTTATTGATTTCAGAGAGGAAAGGAGAGGGAGGGAGAGAGAGATAGAAACATCAATGATGAGAGAAAATCATTGATCAGCTGCCTCCTGCACAACTCCCACTGGGGATTGAGCCTGCAACCGAGGTACATGCCCTTGACCAGAATTGAACCTGCCACCCTTCAGTCCACAGGCCGACGTTCTATCCACTGAACCAAACTGGCTAGGGCAAGTTTGCATTTTTTATTATTGCTGAGGTTGTTTATTTTTATGTGTACATGTATTTGTATTTGTTTATATTTATTTTACAAATTGCCTTTTCAGTTCCTTTTTCATGTTCCTGCTATGCCATTAATTTTTTTAATCGATTTGTTACTTTCTTTGATTTGGATATTAACTGTGGCAGAAACTGCCTCTTGCCTATCTGATATTCATTCTTCCCTTTTTTCTCCCTCATAGAATTGTTTTTAAAAGCTTTATTAATGTATAACTAGCATACCATAAAATCCACCCATTTAAAATGTACAAGTCAATGGCTTTTAGTATGTTCAGTGTTGTGCAACCATCACCACAATTAAATTTAGAAAGTTTTCATTACCCCAAAAAGAAGCCCTCTACGCCTTAGCCATCACATTCCAATCCTCCCACTCCTGCTCCTGACAACCACTGATCCCCTTTCTGTCTCTATAGATTTGATTATTTTTTACACTCTATGTAAATGAAATCGTACAACACGTGGTCCTTTATGACTGGCTTCTTTCACTTGGCATGTCTCAAGATTCATCCAGGTTGTAGTCCATATCAGTAGTTCATCTCTTTTGATTGCTGAACAATATTTCATTGTATGGTTTTTAGTTTTAAATTCATCTGAAATAATTTTTGTGTATAGTGTGAGGTAGGGATCTAACATTTTCCCAAAAAGGGAGCCTATTTTCCCAACACCACTCATTGATCAATCCCATCCTTCCCTATTGATTTCAAATGCCATTTTTATCATTATATATCATTATATATACAATTTCTGAACTATTATTTTCCATTGATCTATATATGTCTGGCTATTTCTGCTTTAGTACCACATTGTCTTAGCTATTGATTTTTTCTGTATATCTATATATATAAAAGGCTAATATGCAAAGTGTCCCCTCGGGAGTTCAACCAGGAGACTGGGAGTTCGATTGCTTGCTACGAAGTGCACTGACCACCAGGGGGCAGCATGGAACAAAGGAAGGCCCCAGCTGGCAGCCAGAAGGCCCGGATTGGCCCTGATTACCAGCCAGGTCTAGGGACCCTACCCATGCACAAATTTCATGCATCAGGCCTCTAGTCTATATATATAAACCCTAATATGCAAATAGACCAAGCAGCAGAACAACTGAACAACTGGTCACTATGATGTGTGCTGACTACCAGGGGTCACACACAGAACATGGCGGGCATCAGCATCAGGTGGCAGAGCACGGAACATGGCAGGCATCGGCCGCAGCAGGATGGTGGAGCAGGTGAGCAGGGGCGCCCAACCAAGGTGGGGCACCAGTCACTATCATCGGGGCAAGCCTCTGATGGTTACTGAAAATTCTTTGCTTCTGTGCACCGCAGTCCCACTGGGCGCTTGCACCTGCTGCCAGCATCGGCCCCACTCACACCTCTATTTATCTGTATGGTCAGCGTTGGAGCCACCACTCGCACCCGCTGCCAGTGTCTGGCGCTGGCCCCAGTCATCAGTACAATGAAGTGAATTAGTTATGCAAATAATAATAATAAAACCTTGAGAGTATTTGCTTAGGAAGTTTCCAATATTCAGTAATTTTGGAAGTGTCCATGAAGTACTGATGGGGTGGTCATAATAATCTGGGTGGTCATAATAATCTGGCCACTCAGTGTAGTTTTGGCAGTGAAAGGAAGGGAGACGTCTGAACTTAGAGCTGCAGAAGATGATCCCTGTCTTTGGAATTTACTGAGACTGAGATGGTAGTGGAACATCCACATGGAGGTGTCCAATATACCACTGGAGGCGGGGGCTAGAGCTGAGCCTCAAGAAGACTGATCATTTTGCCCCACCATGCCTTCCAGAACTGCAAGCCACAGTACTTCCTTCTCCAATGGCTGTCTTCTCGTGTCCTGTGATGGCTGCAGGCAGCAATGAGGGAACCAATTGAAAGCAGTCACATTCAGACAGGGAGAGTTCCTTTTTGCTGCTGTATCATAGGAGCAAAGAACCTTCTTTTCAGAAACCTCAGTTACCCTGGGATTTATTTTTATATGAAACAATAAATGTTTTAATACCATTTGGTTAGCATTTCTGTGACTCAATGGAAAGCATCTTGATAACACCTGTTACTTTCTTTGCATCTTTTTTTAAAAATATATTTTATTGATTTTTTACAGAGAGGAAGGGAGAGAGATAGAGAGTCAGAAACATCGATGAGAGAGAAACATCGATCAGCCGCCTCCTGCACATCCCCCACTGGAGATGCGCCCGCAACCCAGGTACATGCCCTTGACCGGAATCGAACCCAGGACCCCTCAGTCCGCAGGCTGACGCTCTATCCACTGAGCCAAACCGGTTTCGGCTTTCTTTGCATCTTTACCAGCCATAGTTTGCAGCACTTCAACAAAAGGTGTGTGTGTACACATTTCCCATTTTTCACATTCAAATTATATGCTGAAGACTAAATAACATCAATAGCTGTGATGTGCTAGTAAATATTTAACAACAGGCTCCCTCCAGGGAGAACAAAAGCCCTAATTTTTAGCATTTGCTTATTTCTCTGGTGTAAATATTACTATGGTGGCTGATTTCAAGCTAGCAATTGATAATATGGTATTTTCATACATGACCATACAGATAAAATAGAGGTAAATAACTTACAGAGCTTAAATAGTAAAATTATTGTGGACTGAATTGTGTCCTCCCCAAATCCATACATTGAAGCTCTAACCCCCACCCGGAATACCTCAGAAAGACGATTAAGTTAAAATTAGGCTGATCAAGTGGGCCCAAATCCAATCTGACTGGTATCAGAATAAGAAGGGGAAATTTGGACCCGGGTGTACATAAATGAAGAAAAAGACTTTGAGGACACAAGACGGTAGCCATCTGCAAGCTAAGGACAGAGGTGTCAGAAGAAACTAAGCTATCAACCAATGAACCAGGAGGTCACTGTCCAATTCTTGGTCGGGGCACATGCTCGGGTTTCGGGATCAATCGATGATTCTATCTCATCATTGCTGTTTCTACCTCTCTTTCGATCTCCCTTCCTCTCTGAAATCAACAAAACATCTCAGTCCAAGGCTTATACAGCTAACCTACTTTTCTGTTTCTAAGACTCACAGACATCTCAAACTTATCATATCTAAAAACAAATTCTGTATCTTTTCCCCTACCTGCTTTTTTTCAGCATTTCCTATATTACCATTCAGATGTTCAAACCAGAAACCTGGGTCATCCTTGTCATGTTTTCTTCCTCAGTGACACCTTCGCCCACTGGCCCCCATTGAATCTACCACCAAGTGTGATCTGTTCCACCTCCAAATGTATCTTGAATCCATCTACTTCTCTCCTTCTTCTGACACACCTCTCTGGCCCAAACTACTATCACCACTCCCTGGAACTACTACAGTAGCCTCCTAAGTCGTCTTCCTGGTTCTACTTTTTCTCTCATCCAATTGTCTTCCATGAGCAGCCATAGTGAGCTTTTTCAATTATAAAGAGAACCCTCTATGTTAAACCCCTCAGGTTTTCCTATTGCTCTTAGGATAAAATACCTACTCATCACCACGGCCTATATGCAAAGCCTGGCAAGGTCTTTAATGGCCTTTGCTATTGGGCTTAAGTCACACTTGGGCCACACAGCCCTCTTTTCAGTTCCTCCTACCGCCAAGCTCCCTTCCTTTTCAGGGCTTTCACTTATACTCTTCTGTGTGAGACTCAACTAACTTCTGCTCAGCCTCCAGACCTCAGGTTAACTGGGACCTCCTCAGGCCTTTCCTGATATCAGTCCAAATAGAATCCCCTTTCACAGTTTCATGCTTTTCCTTGATAGCAGTCAACACAATTTGTCTTTATATGTATACTAGAGGCCTGGTGCACGAATTCGTGCTCTGGTGGGGTCCCTTGGCCTGGCTGATGAACAGGGCTCATCAGGGCCGGCTGGGGGGAGGGACGGCAGGAGGTTGGCCGGCCACAGGAGGTTGCCTGTGGGAGCGCACTGACCACCAGAGGGCAGCTCCTGCATTGAGCGTCTGCCCCCTGGTGGTCAGTGCATCGTCATAGCGACTGGTTGACCGGTCATAATGGTTGCTTAGGCTTTTATATATATAGACTAGAGGCCCGGTGCACAAAAATTTGTGCCCTCGGGGAGAGGGGTCCCTCAGCCCAGCCTGTGCCCTCTCGCAGTCTGGGACCCCTCGGGAGATCACAACCTGCTGGCTTAGGCGTGCTCCCGGGTGGCAGAGGGCAGGCCCAATTCCTAGGTGCAGCCCCTGGTTGGGCGCAGAGCAGGGCCGATTGGGGAGTTGGGGCGCCGCCCCCTGTCACACACAGGGCAGGGCCCGTTGGGGTGGGGGGTTGGGGCGCCGCCCCCTGTCACACACAGGGCAGGGCCCGTTGGGGTGGGGGGTTGGGGCGCCGCCCCCTGTCACACACAGGGCAGGGCCCGTTGGGGTGGGGGGTTGGGGCGCCGCCCCCTGTCACACACAGGGCAGGGCCCGTTGGGGTGGGGGGTTGGGGCGCCGCCCCCTGTCACACACAGGGCAGGGCCCGTTGGGGTGGGGGGTTGGGGCGCCGCCCCCTGTCACACACAGGGCAGGGCCCGTTGGGGTGGGGGGTTGGGGCGCCGCCCCCTGTCACACACAGGGCAGGGCCCGTTGGGGTGGGGGGTTGGGGCGCCGCCCCCTGTCACACACAGGGCAGGGCCCGTTGGGGTGGGGGGTTGGGGCGCCGCCCCCTGTCACACACAGGGCAGGGCCCGTTGGGGTGGGGGGTTGGGGCGCCGCCCCCTGTCACACACAGGGCAGGGCCCGTTGGGGTGGGGGGTTGGGGCGCCGCCCCCTGTCACACACAGGGCAGGGCCCGTTGGGGTGGGGGGTTGGGGCGCCGCCCCCTGTCACACACAGGGCAGGGCCCGTTGGGGTGGGGGGTTGGGGCGCCGCCCCCTGTCACACACAGGGCAGGGCCCGTTGGGGTGGGGGGTTGGGGCGCCGCCCCCTGTCACACACAGGGCAGGGCCCGTTGGGGTGGGGGGTTGGGGCGCCGCCCCCTGTCACACACAGGGCAGGGCCCGTTGGGGTGGGGGGTTGGGGCGCCGCCCCCTGTCACACACAGGGCAGGGCCCGTTGGGGTGGGGGGTTGGGGCGCCGCCCCCTGTCACACACAGGGCAGGGCCCGTTGGGGTGGGGGGTTGGGGCGCCGCCCCCTGTCACACACAGGGCAGGGCCCGTTGGGGTGGGGGGTTGGGGCGCCGCCCCCTGTCACACACAGGGCAGGGCCCGTTGGGGTGGGGGGTTGGGGCGCCGCCCCCTGTCACACACAGGGCAGGGCCCGTTGGGGTGGGGGGTTGGGGCGCCGCCCCCTGTCACACACAGGGCAGGGCCCGTTGGGGTGGGGGGTTGGGGCGCCGCCCCCTGTCACACACAGGGCAGGGCCCGTTGGGGTGGGGGGTTGGGGCGCCGCCCCCTGTCACACACAGAGCAGGGCCAGTGGGGGGTTTTACAGAGAGGAAGGGAGAGGGAGCTAGAAACATCAATGATGAGAATCACTGATCGGCATTGGGGATTGAGCCGCAACATGGGCATGTGCCCTTGACCAGAATCAAACCTGGGACCTTCAGTCTGCAGGCGGGTGCACTATCCACTGAGCCAAACTGGCTAGGTCTAGGTTTCTGATTTGATCTGGGTCAGATGGAGTATGGGAGGCAACCGATCGATGTTTCTCATTCTTTCTCCCTTTCTCTCTAAAATCAGTAAAAATATATCCTCAGTGAGGATTACAAAAGTAATCAAAGGCATCCTCCTCTCAATTTGGATTTTCCCTTATAGATGAAATACGCTTCCTCCCTGCACTTTGAGAATCACTGATGAGGAGTGAACAAAGGACAAACCAGGGAGACATCCCCAGTTAGGATTCACTAGAAAGAAGTAGAGGTTGTGACGGCTATAAAGGTGGAAGGAAAACTAAAAGTTGAGGCAGTATTTTAAAAATCAGCAAGGATAGTCCAGCCAGCTGGCCCAGTGGTTGAGTGTCGACCTATGAACCAGGAGGTCAGGGCTAGATGGCCAGTCAGGGCTCAATCCCCAATGTGGGGTGTCAAGGAGGCAGCTCATCAATGCCTCTCTCTCCTCATTGAGGTTTCTCTCTCTCTCCCTCTCCCTTCCTCTCCCAAATCAATAACAAAAATATATTTTCAAAAATTATCAAGGATAACCAAAAGGGAATTAGGTAGATGACTGACTGATCAGGAAGGAGTGGCAGGGGCACTCGCTGTTTGCAGTGGGGGCGCTCTTTCTCCAGCAGTTTCTAACCTAACCCGTGTCCCTACTTGCAGCCTCCCGCCTCCAGGATGAAAAAAAGGTCCTCTCCCGCGGAGGGTCCCCAGACAGAGCTGAAAGGAGAGGGGGAAGGGGAAGCAAAGAAAAAGGATGGAGGAGAGGAGCCCTCTACGTGTAAGGAAGCACTAGTCCCTTCCACTCCACTCCACTTCCGCTGCACGTCCGCCGGCTCAGAGGCCTCGCTCCCGCCCTGGGGCCTTTGTTCCGAAACAGAACCTTCCAGACGCGAACGTTGGCGCCGGAAGGAGGTTGGCCGGGCGGAAGCGGCGGTCCAGGGCAGGGCCCTCGGGGAAGGGCTCCCGGCTCCCTCGCGGCCAGCGGGAGAAGCG
>NW_006286243.1:464273-467365 GCF_000327345.1 Myotis davidii
AGCATCGGCCGCGGCCGCTGGGGGGCGCGCGAGCCTCTCGGGCCGCAGCCCGCCCGCCCACGTGATCCGCCCGCCCACGTGATCCTCCCGCGGGTCGGAAGTCAGCGCCCGCCCGCGCGGTGACGTAACTGGCCTCCGCAGCTCCGGGCGCGGCTGACATTTTCTGGCGTCGCCAGCTAGTCACCGCCCTTGGGTTTTGCAGAATGGCTTGTCGTTTCACCTTTCCGAGTCTCCGTTGCCGAATCTGTAAAAACTGGGATAGCTTTGTTGTAAGGTTTCAATGAGATCGTAGACATTTAATGTGAACTCAGCAGTACTCATTAAACAGGGCAGAGGTCGCCGCCACTGTTCATGGCGGGGGTGAGATGGTGGGCTGGACTATGCTCTCTTGGCACCAGTTCTGGGCCTTTCAGTGTGTGTATCTTGTGAAGCTGACTGTGATTCTAGTGTTTGGTTTTTAAAACAAGATTCTAGCAGTGGTTCTCAACCTTCTGGCCCTTAATTTATTTTTTATTTATTTTATTTTTAAAAATATATCTTTATCGCCGAAACCGGTTTGGCTCAGTGGATAGAGCGTCGGCCTGCGGACTGAAAGGTCCCAGGTTCGATTCCGGTCAAGGGCATGTACCTGGGTTGCGGGCACATCCCCAGTAGGGAGTATCCCACTTCTTTTTTTAAAACATTTTTATTGATTTTAGAGAGAAAGGGAGAAAGAGACAAAAACATCAATGATGAGAATCATTGATCCGCTGCCTCCTGCACGCCCCGCAATAGGGATGAGCCTGCAACCCAGGCATGTGCCCTTGACCGGAATCAAACCTGGGACCCTTCAATCCACAGGCTGACGCTCTATCCACTGAGCCAAACCAGCTAGGTCCCTTCTGGCCCTTTAGATACAGTTCCTCATGTTGTGACCCAACCATAAAATTATTTTCGTTGCTACTTCATAACTGTAATGTTGCTACTGTTATGAATCGTAATGTAAATATCTGATATGCAGGATGGTCTTAGGTGACCCCTGTGAAAGGGTCGTTCGACCGCCAAAGGGGTAGCGACCCACAGGTTGAGAACCGCTGTTAGTGTTTTAAGATGCCTTCTCTCCGAATAACAGTACCATCTGATGGCATTCCAACCACATTTACCGCAATCCCTCTCCATGCTGGAAACAACGAGCTGACTTATGGAGGGTGGTATGCCCGCTTCCATGTGGCACATAAATACGACCTCAGGAAATCCACACATGCAATCAAAATTCAACACATTTGTGAAGCAAGTCATCAAGTTCTCCTATAACTACTCCAGTGACAGCAAAGTTCATGTGATAACTCTTTTTTTTTTATTTGTATAAGCAAAGGTGGGAAATTTATTGAACAAGTACAGACTCCCACATGGGGAGGAGGTAAGGGTCCCCTGATCACTCTTTAATGAAGACTGAAAGAGCACTAAATTTATGCCTGGAAGAAATGAACCAGAAATCTGTCACTAACAATGGCAGTATGTGGCGAAAAATATAATAATTTTTAAAAAAGGAGGGAAGCCGAAACCGGTTTGGCTCAGTGGATAGAGCGTCGGCCTGGGGACTGAAAGGTCCCAGGTTCGATTCCGGTCAAGGGCATGTACCTGGGTTGCAGGCACATCCCCAGTAGGAGATGTGCAGGAGGCAGCTGATCTATGTTTCTCTCTCATCGATGTTTCTGACTCTCTATCTCTCTCCCTTCCTCTCTGTAAAAAATCAATAAAATATATTTTTTTAAAAAAAATAAAAATAAAAAAGGAGAGAAGAGAAAAGCTCTTGGTCTCAAGTCACAGTTCAAACCTCCTGCCAGAGAAGATAGCCTTTGGGTGGAAGGATTTCCCAACCAGCCACTGATGGCATAAGAATTTTAGAAACCACCATAACCTCAAAAACGTGCAAACTGTTGGTGAGGCTGTATCTGGAGCAGTGGTTCTCAACCTTCCTAATGCTGCTACCCTTTAATACAGTTCCTCATGTTGTGGTGACCCCCAACCATAAAATTATTTTCGTTGCTACTTCATAACTGTAATTTTGCTACTGTGATGAATCGTAATGTAAATATCTGACATGCAGGATGTATTTTCATTGTTACAAATTGAACATAAAGCACAGTGATTAATCACAAAAACAATATGTAATTATATATGTGTTTTCCGATGGTCTTAGGCGACCCCTGTGAAAGGGTCGTTCGACCCTCAAAGGGTTGCGACCCACAGGTTGAGAACCACTGCTCTGGAGGAAAAGGCAGCAAAATCCATCCAGAGCTATTGAAAAGAATCACTGGCCGAAGGGCTGTCTTCCAGAATATCATGAACCTGGTATCTTCCACGAGGAAAATGCCCAACTACTTTTGTTTCCAAACTAGGTACACAAGGCCCTGGTCTGAAGGTAGCAAATACCCTTATGACCATCCCTCCCACCCCTTGCTCATGGTGGCAGTGTAGCTCTGTATTTAATAAAGGCCAGTATGTTCTACAGGGATTCAGATCCCAGTACCGTAAGAGAAAACAAAATATGTTTGCTTGGACTGTAGCAATCAAATGTAAAGTCCAGGGAGACTGCAGCACTTTTCCTGATTTGGTTTTAGAAGGAGACTAGGGCCTCAGAGAAAGGCCTTGGCTTTAGTGTTGCTGACTGCAGACAGCAGACAGCAGTCCCATGCCAAGGTACCGTGTACTTCAGGAGTGTGCTCATAAAGACACCGCAGTCTTCCTCCGTACATCACCCCATCCTTCACTCTGCTGATCTCAGCTTGATTTGCTGTTTCAAAGCCACATCATGAGGCTGGGATTCCTCCTCTGAGCCACGAATGCTTACCTTAATATGGTAATAAGCTGGAAGAGTGGCAAGTTCTTCTGTATTGCCAGTTGCATCCTTTATATTACACAGACAGGGCACAATCAAGCCTAAAACAGTCCATGCATGTTGAGAAGAATGTGTTTAGGATGTTAAGGATATTTCATTAACAAAGGAATGAAACTCGCTGTTTCATTGTGGTCTAGCAAGTGGATAGTGGTGGCTTATGGAAGAAATACAAGAGCTTCTTCTTTAAAAAAGAAAAAGAATATATATATAT
>NW_006286243.1:467583-471264 GCF_000327345.1 Myotis davidii
GAACAGGAGCCGCACACAAATGAAAGAGAAGAGACAAGAGATAATTTGGAAATACTGGGGAGCCAGGCGGGCAAGTCCAAGTCAAGCGGAAGGACTTCCACCGGTGCCCAGGCCTCGCCAGCCTTTTATTCAACTTTGGTTACACATAAAGCCCTTAGGCAGGTAATTGCAGTAACAGACAGACTATCTTAAAGGTCAATAAATATTAGAAGGATTTACTCTGAGACTATTTGATCAGGAAATAGCTTGAGCCCCCATAGTCAGGACTAGACAATCGGTGCATAATTCAGACCCTTGCCATGGGTTCAAGGTTCACCAGCGTTCCGGGATCCTTGTTTGCACTTCTCTGATAGTGAAGACAATGGGCGGCCTCCTGCAGTTTCACATCAAGGTTTCTCTCTGTCTTTCCTTTTCTCTTCCACTCTCCCTAAAAAAAATCAACGGAAAAGTATCCTCAGGTGAGGATTAACAACAACAAAAAACACCTTGAGGACCTGGCATAGGGTGCAGTGCCCTCTCCCTCCTCCACCGGTGCTGCTTCTGGTGCTGCTTGTGTCCGCCTTTGGTGCGGACCTGATACCTCTTTTGTGAAGTGGCAGCTGAGGAGACTCCAGCACTGGCCGAGACCAACGAAAAACCCAAGGAAGGAGTTAAGACTGAGAACAATGATCATATTATTTTGAAGATGGTGGGGCAGGATGGTTCTGTGGTACACTTTAAGAGGCTTACACCACTTAGTAAACTAATGAAAACCTATTGTGAACGACAGGGTTTGTCAATGAGGCAGATCAGATTTTGATTTGATTCAATGAAACAGACACATCTGCCCTAGCCGGTATGGCTCCCCAGCGAATGAAGGGTCCCGGATCAGTTCTGGTCAAGGGCGAGTACCTCTGTTGCAGGCTCGATCCCTGGCCCTGGTTGGGCATGTGCCAGGGCCACATGTGGGGGGCAACCAATCGCTGTGTCTCTCTCACATCAATGTTTCTCTCTCTGTCTCTCCCCCTCCCTTCTACTCTCTCTAAAAAAAAAAAAATTAATGGAAAAATATCGAGTAAGGACTAACAAAAAAAAAAAGAAAAGAAAAGAAAGAGAGAGAACACCTGCACAGTGGGAAACGGAGGATAAAAACACAATTGGTGTGTACAGCAGCAGACAGGCGGTGTCTACTAAAAAGGGAACCTGCTACTTTACTCCAGGACTCTGTTCTCCAGACCAAGAAGACATTCTCAGTTAGGAAACTGCAGTTTGGTTTCAACACACCTGACTAGTACATACTAGCATAGTTTCCTCTATTCTTTCATTTTCCTCTTCCCCGTTCCTTTATTGTACATACAATAACCGGTGAATGTGCACAAGCATTTGCATTTTTAAAAAACTAAATGGTCAATGTTATGTTTTGATTGACATCGAATGGAGCTGGGTGGAGGGAAAACACTGGTTCTGTGAAAACACATTCTGGCATGCTCATTCAGCTCTTATCTTTATATTCCAGTAAGTTATTTTGCTCTCACTGTTTAATCAAAAAAGAACAACATAAAAATCCTTGTGTACCTTGTTTGATTGGAGAATTTTAATGTTTTTCATTTATCATTGTAAAATCAAGGACAATTTTATAACTGTTTTTGTATGTAGCTGTTACATGTAGGGTAATTTGTCCTTAAATAGGGATAAGTTACCAAAAAAAAAAAATGAATCCTAGTTTTCCTTCAAGTCAAGTGTCTTGTTGTTTAAATAAAATTCTTGTTTAAGCCGAAACCGGTTTGGCTCAGTGGATAGAGCGTCGGCTTGCGGACTCAGGGGTCCCAGGTTCGATTCCGGTCAGGGGCATGTGCCTTGGTTGCGGGCACATCCCCAGTGGGGAGTGTGCAGGAGGCAGCTGGTCGATGTTTCTCTCTCATCGATGTTTCTAACTCTCTGTCTCTCTCCTTTCCTCTCTGTAAAAACTCAATAAAATATAATAAAAAAAAATTCTTGTTTAAAATGGAAAAAAAAAATGCTTGAGGAACTGATAAAATCCCCAAAAGACAAAGATATGATGAACAGGAAGAAAAGACCAGTTCAAATCTTCAAGGATATGTTGAAGTGTTCCATACTGCCAAATACCAGAATGATTTAATTTCTGAATAAAAGTGCTCTATGGAGAGAAACCTGAAAAATTACATGTGGCTAAATCTATACATTGTAAGTTTTTATAAACTGGCAATTCTGCACACAAGTATACATGAGTGTGCTCATAAAGAGAGATCGATGTTTCTCACAATACACAGCTAATTAGCATAGCTTCACTCACAACCAATGAAATGAGTGCTTAGGTCCACCAGAGGACTTGTACAATACTGTACATAGCTTTCTCTGTACATAGCTAAAAACTGGAAACATTTCAAATGCCCATCAAGAGTAGAATAGATACATTGTAGTACATACAGACAATGGCATGCTGTAAAACACTGAACAGAAGGAGCTACTGTTTCATGTAACATGGATGACTCACAGACATAATATTGAGAAAAATAAGCCAGATGCAAAAGAATACATACCTTATGGTTTCATTGAAGAAGAGGCAAAGCTAATCTATACTGATAGAGGTCAAATAGTAGGGACCTTTCGGGATATAGTGTTAGGGAAAGGGCAAGAAAGGAGCCTACTGGGACGCTGGAGATACACCTGACCTTGAGGCTGGAAATGGTGGTCACATAACATATAAATATGTAAAAATTCATTGAGCAATTTACAATTAGTGAACTTTACATGTGTTACATATCACTGAAAAATAAAAAGATTATTGCTTGTAGCATTATGGAATGTTTGAGCTATTATCAGCAAATGTTTGAGCAGTTCAAGATCCAGTGGCAACAACTGGCAAATACCATGTTTTAAACAGTGAGCTACTGCTCAAGCTGAGCTGGAGTCGGCTGTGGTTTAGGCTTGCTTCATCCACTTGGCTATCACACTGATATTCATCGTAGGCCTCGATCCACAGTCATTATTTTTGTTGTCACACTGGCAAGAATATCCAGGCAGGGTGGATGACAAGTGTTCAGGTTGACATCTTCCTTATTAATATGCTTTATTTTTTCTCTTTAATTAATATATTACAAAATTTGGCCCTGGCCAGGTGGCTCAATTGGTTGAATCCTCGTCTGGTGCACAAAAAAGTTGGTTAGATTCCCAGTAAGGGCAGGCTGCGGGTTCCATCCCGGGTCAGGGCGCGTGGGGAGGCCACAGATGGATGTTTCTCACGTCACACAGCTCATTAGTGGCATAGCTTCGCTCAAACCCAGATCGGAACCACTACTCTCTCCCAATGAGACCTGCAGTCTAGGAATGGATGGACTAGAGCAGCATGGAGACCTGCGACACCTACCGCTCAGAGCCCGAAACACAGGGTTCAGAATCTCAGGCATAGAACAGGCTGACTCACAACCGAACCAGAAAGAGACCTGCCCAGAAACGGTGACCCCGAGTCCGGGACCGTGGAAAGAGGCCGGCACAATGGAGGAACCCCCTTGATCCCGTGCCCCTCGTACCGAAGGGCTCAGGAGTTGGTGCCCAGGTGGCTCAAAGGTACTGACGGTGGAGAACAGACCCCCAGAGACCCCAGAGCGACGCAAGGGAGAGATTAACGGCCCCGGAGGGCCTCCCGCGGGGGGCGGAGCCTCGAGGTGAGGACGTGGGCGG
>NW_006286243.1:471361-474088 GCF_000327345.1 Myotis davidii
GGACTGATGGGTGAGGGTAGGGCGCTGGGCTGGGGCGCTGGGGGGAACGAAGAGGGAGGAGCGGGGCGGTGGGCCAACGGGTGAAAGGCCGGGCGCATGGAGGAGGAGCCCCCGCCGGGTCCCCTCACGTTACAGTCTCTTCTCTCCCAACTCCTTTCCAGGGCAACCCCGAGCCGCAGCGCAACTTGCAGAAGAGAGAGGCCCCAGCAAGACTCTACCGGGGAACCCGCCAGCGCCTCACCCCATGGGCCAGACGGCCCTGGCAGGGGGCAGCCGCAGCCCTCCCACCCCGCAGGCCCTGTACCACGACCTCTATTGTCCCAAAGGCTTGGAGGAGCTGCTGTCTGCTCCCCCTCCTGACCTGGGAACGCAGCGGCGCCACGGCTGGAACCCCAAGGACTGCTCCGAGAACATCGAGGTCCGGGAGGGGGGGCTGTGCTTTGAGCGGCGGCCGGTCGCCCAGAGCACAGACGGGGCCCGGGGTAAGAGGGGCTACTCGAGCGGCCTGCACGCCTGGGAAATCAGCTGGCCGCGCGCGCAGAGGGGCACCCACGCCGTGGTGGGTGTGGCCACGGCCCTCGCCCCGCTGCAGGCTGACCACTACGCGGCGCTGCTGGGCAGCAACAGCGAGTCGTGGGGCTGGGACCTTGGGCGAGGGAAGCTGTACCATCAGAGCAAGGGGCCCGGGGCCCCCCAATATCCACCCGGACCTCAGGGTGAGCCGCTGGAGGTGCCGGAGAGGCTGCAGGTGGTTCTGGACATGGAGGAGGGAACTCTGGGCTACGCGATTGGGGGTACCTACCTGGGGCCAGCCTTCCACGGACTGAAGGGCAGGACCCTCTACCCAGCAGTAAGCGCTGTCTGGGGCCAGTGCCAGGTCCGCATCAGCTACCTGGGCAAAAGGAGAGGTGAGGCCCGGGGTAGGTGTGGGAGCGTGTTCTGTCACTGGTGGCTGTGGTTTGGGTTGGAAACTCAAGGCCTTTACAAGGGTGGAGGGAAGGAGCCTTTATCTGACCTGCTTCCCTACCCCTTACTCAGTGCCAGGAATGGCTAAGGGTCTTCACAGCGGTTACCTAGTTTAATCCTCCCAACAGTAAGAGGTAAAGGTGAGGCTTGGGCATGCAACTTGCTATTAAGTGGTGAGCCCCCGGAATGGAGGCCCTACAGGGAGCAGCGGTTCTCAACCTGTGGGTCGCGACCCCTTTGGCGATCGAACGACCCTTTCACAGGGGTCGCCTAAGACCATCCTGCATATCAGATATTTCCATTACGATTCATAACAGTAGCAACATTACAGTTATGAAGTAGCAACGAAAATTTTATGGTTGGGTCACAACATGAGGAACTGTATTTTAAAGGGCCAGAAGGTTGAGAACCACTGGATTAGGGCTTTATGGGAGCTAGCAGCTCCTGGAGCACAGGTGCAAAGGGTTAAATGGGTACTGGGCTACCTGTACAATTTCAAAAGAGGACAGGCAGCGCCAGGCACACAGGTTGTGTGCTAGATTCCCTGGGTCTGACCTGTGACTCATACATGCCTACTTCCTCGGTCAAACCCCAGGAAGGAACCACTGAGCCCTCCCTCCCCCCACCTGGAAGGAGAGCAATAGGGGCAGGGTTTGGGGTGGGGCTGCAGGGGAAGGACCTCCTTGGGGAAGCAATGGGACCCGGCTTTAGACTGATGGGATTTAACTGTTCTCTGCAGTTGTAGGCTTAGCAGAGGCTGGGTACCTCTCCTCCCATCACCCATGGTGAGCTGTTGTGGAGGGCTATCCTTCCTTCCACCTCATCAGCCCCATCCCCCAGGCCTCTGGAATCCAAGCCTGGGCCAGCTCCACCCCTGTCAGAGCCACCTTGGCCTGTTGCTTAGAGGGCCTTAGCTAGAGCTTCACCCCCAGTTCTGACGGGGGGGGGGGGGGGGGGGGGGGGGTGATGCCTCTGACCCTGAGAGCAGATGCAGAACGTCAGGGTTCTTTAGATCTCTTGAGCAAGGTAGGAGCAGACTCGGAGCAGGAGAGTGGAAGGGAACCCTGTAATTTGAGGATGTCTAGCTGATGACTGCACCCCTACTTACCTTCCCCTCCTTCTCTCCCCCAGCAGAGCCACACTCCCTTCTGCACCTGAGCCGCCTGTGTGTGCGCCAAGCTCTGGGGGCTAGCCGGCTGGGCCAGGTATCTGCTCTGCCCTTGCCCCCTGCCATGAAGCACTACCTGCTCTACCAGTGACCCTGTGATACCAGAGCTTTGGGGGCCTTGATGCTACCCCTCCCCAGGGGTACTGCTGACATGACCAGCTACTTAAAGCCAGTGAGGCTGGGCCCCTAGTCCCGACCCAAGCTCTGGGGAGCTGAACAGCCTGAGCCACCCAGGCGGTGAAGAGAAGGAGCTGTTATTCAAGGCTGTGGCGCCTGGTACACAAGACACTTTTTTTTTCCAAGTAAAAATAATGAGATCTGCTGTTGTAAAAATCTGTTTGTGGCTTTCTTTTTTTTTTTGGACAAAGGTCCTGTGGCTGCCTCAAAA
The DNA here is from genome assembly GCF_000327345.1 of Myotis davidii. Taxonomy (NCBI): domain Eukaryota; kingdom Metazoa; phylum Chordata; class Mammalia; order Chiroptera; family Vespertilionidae; genus Myotis; species Myotis davidii. Next base: position 473,884 of record NW_006286243.1, read on the forward strand.
AAGTAAAGAGAAATGATGTGGAAACATGTACAATGAAGGACAAACCACAAGGCTTAATGCCAGATGTTTATTCCCACCCCCAAGTGGGACTGCTCACATACACAACACACAGGCGTTGGCACCAGGGAGGACAGGGCTCTTTCCCAGCCTGTGGCCTCAAGTACGAGATGGGAGAGGAGGACGGCTTCTCTTTCCTGCCTTCCTC
>NW_006286243.1:474144-476320 GCF_000327345.1 Myotis davidii
AGTCAGGCTTGGGGGATGCCCCACCCACGAGGAAGCCATCCACGTCAGGCTGGCATGCCAGCTCCTTGCAGTTTGCCCCAGTCACAGAACCTGGGAAGGGAGGAGTGAGGGTGAATGGTCAGGGATGGGATGGGCATACTCCATTCCCACCTCAATGTCTAAGGAAGGCTCAGTCTAGTTCCCAGCCCACCCTACCTCAGGCTGGAGCCAAACCCACTCACCTCCATAAATGATGCGGGTGCACTGAGCCACTGCATCAGAGACATTGGACTTAAGCCATCCCCGGAGCTTTTCGTGTACTTCCTGGGCCTAGAACAAGAAGCCAGACTAAGTTAAGACTCTAACTGCCTTTCCCTCAAAGGGGGAACCACCCTGGGCACCCGTGATGAGGCAGTGTTGCTTCAGGGAATCCCAGAAACCCTGAGATCCCAGTTAGAACACCAGGCCCTGGAATGGCTGTCCTTGGGCAAGTCATTCTCATTCTCTGGGCTTGGGGGACCCTGTCTTTAAAATGAAGGGTTGTCCCAGATGGTCTCTGCTGTCAGTTCTACCCAAGCAGGGTAGGCCGAGGGTGGGGCTCCTGGGCGTGGTTACCTGCTGGGGGGTTGCAGTCTTGCCTGTACCAATGGCCCACACAGGCTCATAGGCCAGAACAACCTTGCTCCAGTCCTTCACGTTATCTGTGGGACAGAGATCACAGAAGCAGGGTGAATAGGAGGGAGCGACGGAGCTTGGTACCAAGGAATAAAGAGGGTGGCCTGCTGCCCCCTAGTGGCTGTTTAAGAAACTCCAAGAGGTATCAATACCATGGGGCAGGTGAAGTGAGAGAGAGGAAGCAAGGGTTCCCACCTTCCCCCTCCCTTTCCTGTGTCAGCATGGGGATCAAGTCAGGCTGCAGGGATCTGACCCCACCCTCTGTGCCTTCATGGACTTGGCGAGGCTCATAGGTCCCTTCAGAAATACCTGCGATGACCTTGGTTTGTTCAAAAACGACCTTCTCTGTGATGCCAGCTTCCCTCTCATCTAGCTTCTCCCCAATGCAGGCGATGACTCCAAGTCCCTCGGCCAGGGCATGGGCCACTTTCTGCCCAATCAGCTGTTGAGGAACACACTTGGTGAAACACCACTCTTGGAACAAGGCATCTCTCACCTCTTCTCCTAGTTACTAACCTCATCTGACTCCCCAAAGACGTGTCTTCTCTCCGAGTGCCCCAGGACTACCCAGGTGGCTCCACAGTCTTTGATCATGCCGGGGCTGTGGGAAGAGGTGAAGCCACAGTTCCACAGGGAGGAACATGAGGGACGGGTCCCCACACACCCCTCTCCCACCTGCATCTCACCTGATCTCCCCAGTGAAAGCCCCATTCATCACTTTGTAGCAGTTCTGGGCAGCCACGGCAATCTTGGGATCTAGCTTCTGCCTGGCGAAGTCAATGTAGGCGGTGGGGGGTGCACAGACCACCTCTGAGGACGAGATCGCAAGGAAGCCTTCATGCTCTAGACTCCATCCAGGGCTCTGAAGCCCTCGCCTTCACCAGCTTTCTGAGTTCTGCTTCCCTTCCCTTTTCCCCCCAACAAGACGATCTTTGTCCACATCCCAGGTTGGGCCTGTTTCCAATTCCTAGAGCCTCCCAGGTGCCCCCGAGGCCACGGCCCTGCCCTCTGCTCTTTTCACAGCTGTGGCTCTGATTTCCTGGGGCTATTCTGGGCCTGAGCACCGACTAGACTCAGCATTCTCCGGGGCCAGCCCAGCCTCCCTTCTAAAATAGCTCTCACAGGCCAGGCAAGGCTTTTTAGCAAAAGCAGAAAAGGCCAAGTCCGGCTGCTGTGGGGTCTCGGGGCTGCCCCTTCTCATCAGGCCGGTGGTTCTGCGATGTGGGTGGATGGGACGGGCTGAGGACAGCACTGCGGGTGGTGGGCGGGGAGCCGAGCGGCTCCGGGAGACCCCGCGCTTCCCGGTTCCAGGCTGGAGAGCGCGTGGGATAGCTCCTCGTTCGCAAGTGGCTGGGGCTGCTTGGCCCCCGCGCAGGCGGCCGAGGGGCGATATCTGTTCTTTGAATAATTTGGCAAAAATTACAATCTAGGCCAGTTGCTTTTCAGTATGTTGGAGGGGGGCTGCTTTTAAAAAAATAAATAAATAAATAAACTTTTAATTTTGGAATAATTTTGATTTAAA
>NW_006286243.1:476784-482656 GCF_000327345.1 Myotis davidii
CCTACGAACCCCTGCGCTCGGGGGGGTGAGGGGACTGGGGGTGGGGGACCCTCACTTCAAGCCTACAGCTCGGGGCAGGGGGCAGGATGGTTCCCAGGGCAGGTCCCGCCACTCCCACTGTGGGGCCCCAGGGCCATCTCCCAGCTCAGGCAGAGGGACTCCGCCCGTCCAGTCCCGCAGACCTGACCGCGGAGCGGGTACCTTTGACCCCCGCAGGGGACGCCCGGCCCAGCTGTTGGACCAGGGACAGGGTTCAGAGGGAGGCCGGCCCCTTGGCAGACACCGTGCAGCCGAGAGGGGCAGTCGGAATCCCCAGGGCCCTGGGAGCAACCCCTCCTGCTCCAGTTGGCCAGGCCTCCTTGGCCATTGGGACACGGGAGAGTACCCCCTGCCCCTGGTGCAAGTGTGTGGGGCTGCTGGAAGGAAGGGCTTTGGCCCCCAGTTTTGCTGTCACCCCGCTCCAGTTCCCCAGATCTGACAGCCTCTAGCACTCACCTCACCGTTTCCCAAGAGCTCCAAAAACTACGGAGAAGTAGAGCACTGCCTACAGAAGGGGCGAGGCTGGGTTTTTGGACACGGCCTTCCTGCCAGCCCCAGGGAAGAAAACTCCCAATGAATCAAACAGGACACAATTTCACCCACTGTACTTTTATTCACATCATGTATTTTGGCATTTTCCAGAGGACAGGGTAGAGACAGGGTAGAGGAAAGACTGAGGCAGGAGGGCGAGGGGGTCCCCATTTCCCTCATATCCCTTCTGACCTGACCACACAGGGAGCAAACACAAAGGGGAAGGGGGAGCAGGGACACCCCCTTCTGTGGAAGAGGCTGCACAAAGCGACACACACACACACACACACACACACATACACACACACACAAATAAGCCCCTTCCACACCAGGAGCTGGCAGGACTAGAGAAGCAGAGGAATGAGGGCCCAGGAGGAGGGGAAGCAACATAGTCTCCTCACAGACAGGCAGCCACCCTCCCGTCCCCTTCCTGCTCTATCCCCAAAGTCTCTTGAGTGTCCCTCCATTCTGCCCGGCCATTCTCCTAGTGCCTCTAGCTTCTTCCCTGCTGCAGGGGACAAGAAAGGAAAAGGGTGCAGAGCCAGCGGCTGCAGTCCACTCCCAGCCCCTCTCCCTCATCCCAGGTGGCCTGCCCCTGCCCTCCGCGGTAAGGGTCAGGACAGGCTCTTAGCTGGCCACTCTCTGGTAGAAGTAGATGTAGCCCAGGTCCTTGGGCGGCTTCTCAGAGGCACACACTTTCTGGTCGTTGTAGATCACCCATCTGGGAAAGTGGGGGGAGGTGGGAAAGGATGAACAAACTGAGCAGTCCACAACGCGTCAGCTAGGTTCTCTGACCCAGCCTCTGAGTCAGTCCTGGTGATTGTGGGGAAAGCCCCCCAAACCTACAGTCCAGCTGCTACCCGTCTAACAAAGACCATTTCCCCTACTCGGTGCCTGCAGATCCTCCAGACACCCCCCTCCGCCCCCGCCCATTCCTGTAAGGCAGGGGTCGGCAAGCTTTTCCTCTAAAGGGCCAGGCTTGGTAGGCCATTGGGTCTCTGATATAACTACTCATTTTCCTCTTGCAGAGTGAACACAGCCACAGATAATACATAAATGAGTAAGTGTAGTGATGCTCATTAAAACTACTTACAAAAGCAAGAGGCCGACCCAGCCCGAAGGTTTGCCTGATGTTTGCTGTCGGGCATTCTCTCATCCCTGGCGGATGTGCTCCCACCGGGCAGTCCTTCACCTTCTCCACACATACTCTAAGGGTTTCCAGGTGGCCCCCGCTCACTTCTACCACCACTCCCCCATTCCAAATGCACACTGTGGCCCCTCACCTGCCTTCCTTCTTGATGTGGCAGACGTAGTGACCACACATGGTGGAGGTGCCCATGTGACTAATGAAGGCAAAGAGCTGGTACTCTAGGGATGGGGAGAAGGGGAGGGCAGAGAAGACAATGAGAAAGGAATCCTTGAGTGACAGTCCAAACATGTATCTAACAGCTCAAATTCAGGGTGTGGGCATGTATTGGGTCAAAAGTCTATCTCCGCCTCCTAGAATCCCACCGCCAGGAGTCACGTCGCGGGAAAAGAGCTCCTGCGCCCTCTGCCCCGAGGGAAGCAGAGCCGCCCTGGAATGAGGCTCTGGTGGAGCAGACTGGCCTGTCCCCTTTCCCGGGGACACTCACTTCCAGAACCATCCCGCACTTTGGGTCCCACCGGCACAGACTCAGAGATGGAGTCGGCAGCTGAGCGACCCTCCGAGATGTCCATGGCAGCTTCCGCGTCTAGGTCGTCAATGTGGCTGAAGATCCAGTCCACAGCCCGCTCTAGACTGTTGTTCTTGGAGAGGAGGAAAGCATTACATTTCCAACAAGTTCGGGCGCGAGAAAACCGCCAGGGAAGGCCTCAGCTCCTCATCACAGCCACAAAAGGGTGGAGCCCAGCCCTGGACATTCCGCAGCGGCTGTCCTGCTTACGAAGGATGGAACCTCGTTCCCACCCCCTTTGGCCTCAGAGGCCCCGGTCCTGAGTGGGGGCAGCCCCTACCGTGGCCCGCAGAGCTTTGAGGGCCTGGTCCCGGGAGAAGCCCATGGAGACAATGGTGGTCACGCAGTCCTCTGGGGGGGGGTCCGCAGCCGCACTTGTGGAGCCAGGCCCGCTGGAGCCAGGCAGGATGAGGGGGTTCGCAAAATCTGTGGGTGCGAAGGGGTTGAAGCGTTTGGGGGAGGATGGTGGCCCTGCCAGGCCCTGCCGCCCATCCCCACCTACCTGGATCATCCATGTGAGACATGACCCAGTTCATGGCAGCCTCGGCCCCGCTGTTGCCGGTGTAGTAGACAGCTTTGCGGCAGGCATCCATAGGGAAGCCCATCTCCACCAGCTGGATGATGACTGACTCATCCAACATGGGGGCTGTGGTGGGAGAAGTGTGGGCACGGTGACCGATTTCTTGGGCCACTATTTGCTCCACCTTCTCCTCCGCCCCACAAGCCAGCCCCCAGCCCTCTCCCAACCATTCCATTCCATGCATTTTTCTTCTACAGCCTGGCACCTTATCCCAGAACTGAAACGACAGACAACACAAAGTGGGTCCAATATCCTAAAGGCACAGACCAAAGCTAAAGATCCTTCCTTGCCCAATCTCACAGAATGGGCTCTTTCTCTGGAGTATGATACGCAGCCCCCACACCTAACTAATAGGTGACAAGGGTAGGGAGGCAATGCTACTGCCATCCACACAGAGAACGTGGCTGGGAGTGCTTCAGTCGGTCCTCAGTCCACCCAAAGAGGGCAAAGGAAATTGGAAAGGGAGGACAGGAGAAACACAAAGGACAGGGTTGTGGGGAGGCAGGCAGAGAAGACCCCCCATGAGCAAGGGAGAGAGACAGGCAGGAAAAAGAATCACTAACATGTCGGAGAGGAGAAGTGAGGGGAGCAGAAGGAGTCTTCGTCTTCGTTGCCATAGAAACCAAGGCTACCTTTGGGCTCATCCGGAGTGACCAGGGGTGGGGCAATGTCAGGCAGCTCCTCCTCTCCAGGCTGCAGCCCTGTACCCCTCAGCTGGGAGATGTCTAGCTCGTCTGGCATCTCGATGGACACATCTGTCATGGGAACGGCAGGACAGGGTCACCCAGGAGCGCCGAGGCCCTCCCCGAAAAAGCACTTCGGGAATCTCAAGCCCCGGCACCGTGTCTTAGCACTGCCCTGTAATCGGAGGCTGTTCAGAGAATACCAATCTTAGGGATCCCAGTGTAATAAAAATAATTGTGGCCTGGGAGTCAGGAGACCTGGATTCCAGCCCTAGATCTACCACAAATGAGCTATGGGCAAGGAAGGGGGGCCTCCAACTTGTGGGACAGGATGATTTTATACTTCTGTGAGTCTCAACTTATCTAGGAATTGAGGTTAAATCAGAGTTCTCAGTCAGCAGGGGCCTGTAAGGCCCATGAGAACTCATTATTTACAGATTATTAAAATGGAAACATCTTAACAGATGAAAAATAAAAATTGTGAAACTATGAAGATCATGTTTGGTTGTAAATTATAACTCTAAAATCAAAGCAGTCTTATGGGGGGGCTGAGGACACATTTGTAATACCTTAATAATAATAATAATAATAATAAAAGAAAAAAAAAAAGCAGTCTTGGTGCTGGCCAGGTAGCTCAGTTGGTTAGAGAGTCGTCCCCATATGCCAAGGTTGTGGGTTCGATCCCTGATCAGGGCATATATAAGAAGCAACCAATGAATGCATAACTAAGTGGAACAACAAATAAGTGTTCTTTCTCTCTCTCTTGCTCTCTCTCTCTCCACCCCCCCCCCCTCTTTCTCTCCCCATCCTTCTTCCTCTCTCCATATATAAGAAGCAACCAATGAATGCATAACTAAGTAGAACAACAAACCAATGTTTCTCTCAAATCAATACATTAAAAAAAAAAATCAAAGAAGTCTTCTAATATGTTTAGTCAGTGCTTTTCAAACTAGACATATTCTGAAACGTCTAAGGCAGTGGTTCTCAACCTTCCTAATGCCGCGACCCTTTAATACGGTTCCTCATGTTGTGGTGACCCCCAACCATAAAATTACTTTCGTTGCTACTTCATAACTGTAATGTTGCTACTGTTATGAATCATAATGTAAATATCTGATATGCAGGATGTATTTTCATTGTTACAAATTGAACATAATTAAAGCATAGTGATTAATCACAAAAACAATATGTAATTATATATGTGTTTTCCGATGGTCTTGGCGACCCCTGTGAAAGGGTCGTTCGACCCCCAAAGGGTTGTGACCCACAGGTTGAGAACCACTGGTCTAAGGTAATGCTTTCTTCTTTCACAGGGAAGTTAGAGAAACGTTAGTTTACATATATCAAGGCCTCTTCTGCTTAACCTCCCTCATGTGTCCCAGCCATCATACCCAGTTTCTTGGGTACCCAGTCTAAGCCGAAGGTGAATTTCTTGATCTGGATGACCAGGTAGTCAGGGAATGAGGCAAATCGTGTGGTCCTAGGGAAGAGAGAATGTCCTGGAACCCAGATAATCCCAAGCCTCTCCTACCCTGAAAGCCCCACCCTGGGGTTCAGCCTCTCATGGGTAGAAGACCTAACAGCCCAGAAGATACCCCATATTCTCATCTCGCCCTGGGCAGGCATCAGAGCATCTGCGAACAAGGAGTGGCGGAAGCCAGGGCCAGGGCCGGCTTGTTGACAGGAGCAACAAAGGGGTGGACGGCTGACTTCTCTGGAGACCAGCGCACTTACAGATCTCACGCTCATGCCAACACCGGCAAAAAGCGAAAGCCTTTGCTGGAAACCCACACTGTTCACCAGCGATACTCAGTGTCTGCCCCGCCAGGGTCGAGGGAGGGAGAGGAGAGAAGCAGCCTAAAGTGACCCTGTGCCATGAGAGAAGAGGGAGTGGTTTGGCCAGGACACGGGACTATGTAGTAATCGACTGAGTGCTCCTGCAGGGCCTCTTGGCTCCCACCAGGGCCAGATTACCAGCCTCAGCTGATGCAATTCTGAGATTCCACCCAGAAGAGGAACAACAGGAGACAGAGGCAGATGGTATCTCAGGGACCGCCCTGACACAGGCCCGAAACCCTCAGCCCCGACCCCAGGACTTACTTGACAGCTACTGATTTGGCCTGCAGAGCCGTGCTCCAGAAGTCGTCCACCTGCTCAGGGGCCCCGTAGGCCTCCAGGCAGGAGCTGAAGGGCACCTGGGCCCGAACCAGCTCTGGCAGTGGCAGCTTCTCCTCCTCGGCTTGCCGCTTCTTCTCCTCATACTCCAGAAGCTCCTCTGGTGACAGAATTGGTGGGTGGCTCCTTCAGAGGGTGATGCTCTTTCC
>NW_006286243.1:482697-492078 GCF_000327345.1 Myotis davidii
CTGGCTCTGCATCCCACCTGACAAGCATCTGTATATGATCTTGCTTCTTTTTAACACAACTCTGCTGATAGGCTGTGGGCGAGGTTAATCCTACTCCCCCCTATGGCCTCACTTAGGACCATGGGCTGGGCAGCAGGGCATACCATGGGCTCTGCTCCTATTAGATGCCCAACGCTCTTCATAGCCCTCAGATTGCACCCGCACCCAGGCCTGGCCGAGAACCCCCTACCTTTGTTCAGGGCTGCGTCCATGGGCACAGGCAGCTGCATGATGTAGTCCACTCTCTGTGTGTACTTCACCTTCTCTGTGGCCAGGCACTTGATTTTTTCCTCCACCAAGAAGCGGAACACTTCGTTAGGATTTTCAGAACTCCGGCAATTCCTCTATGGGAAAGAGGCAGGTGGGGAGGGCTGGGTAGCCAGGGACTGAAATGGGGGCCTAAAAGGGTCCTTGGGGGTTAGGGAAGCAGCAGAGGGAAAGGGAAGGGAGACTACCCGAGAGCGCAGGGATGCAGGAACAGAGCGGAGGCCTTCCCTAGTTACCCACCCCCTCCCGGATTCTGGCCGGGTCACAGCACTGCGGGACTGTGCTGGGATGTGCTTGTAGTCCTCCTGATAAGCAGGAAGTATCCCAATTGCATTTTTCTTTGGGTGTATCCTCCATGAGGCAGCAAGCCCATCCAGTGTAAGGACCATGCTTGGCTCTACTATTCTCCTGGGTGTCACTGCCACCACAGGGCAGGCACAGTGCATGCCGACTGCCAGGTGCAGGGGTGGGGCTGGCAGGCAGGAAGGGGCAGGAGGGAGAGGGAGTGATTGCAGGTGGATGGGAGGACTTGGAAGAGGGTCCTCCCTTGTCATCTGCTCAGCCCTTACCTCCACCATGTTGATAAGGTGAAGGAAGAACTCCTGGGCATCCTGCTGTCGGTTGGTGGAGAACTCGGGGTGACCCTTGCCAACGAGGGCCTTGAACATCCGAGGGGCAATGCCATCTTGAACTTCCTAGGCAGAGCCAGGGCAGCGAATTAGCTGGGGCTCAAGAGGCCAACAAGTGAGGCATCTCCCACCTCAGTTTCCCCATCATTCCAGAGCCTGAAAGGGATGGAGTCCTTACTCACCTTGTGTTCTGACACCTGCTCCCCGTTGCCGGACTCCGGTGGTAGCTTGGAATACTCTCCAGAGAGAAGGCCATGGCCCAGCTTGGCCCTGCATTAACATCCAAGAGAACCACTTGGCTTTAGTCAACCAACAATGATCCGACATCTACTATACCTCTTCCTCCTCAACTCAATCCTGGCTGAAAGCCCTCCTTAGACAACTCTGTAAGACGTGGAAAACCTCAGGGTCCCATCTCAAGGCAGTAAGCATGCCGAAAAGGCAGTCATCTGACAGCGTTTAACTGGCCAGGGCTAAACTGCTGCCCCGCCAGGCGGTCACGGAGGAGAGGGGCAGACAGGCTGCGAGGCGGTCACAGCCTCTGTGCACAGGACCTGGCTACCTACACCTGGGTGCTGAAGTCCTGGGTTGGGTCCGTCGGGGCGTTCTGGAAGATCTTCTCCAGCTTATCCACGTACCTAAGAGTCAAGGGAAGGAGAGTTGGAGGGGCTTTGGTCTGGGCTCAGCCGAAAAGCCGAGGGAGAAATTATCTACCCGCTCTGTGAACAGGCTCCCTCCACAGTGAGGAGTTATGTGGTTAAACCTCGGGGTCCATTTCATTCCACCGGCCTGCCCTTCTTCCTTTCTCAACTACGTCCGCATGCAGTGCACTGAGGCAGTCCTCCCCAGCCTCCTCGAAAAAGAATCCGCCTTCCTTCTACCTTCGTGTCCCAAGTCCTCCCCTTTCCCCAGGGTTACATGTCCACGTTAGATGCTTATCTGATGTCATGGGCCTAAAATAAAGACCATCTGCTCACCCTTGAGTCGGTCAGGAGGCCTCAGAGAGCCCTGGGATTTGGTGTTCTGCTCTCAGTGGGGGCTTGTGTGTGACTGGGTGACGATGGTGCAGTTCTACAACTCACTCCCTTCATAGCACACCAGCCACAGTGTAAGAGGAACTAGCACTAGAACAGAGGTGCTGAGGGCAGCTGAAAGAGCTGTGTGCCCAGAGGCTGGTGACCCAGAGAGGAGCTGGGGTGTGAGGGGTGCAGAGCCCGGGGGCCGGGGGGAAGGCACCACTCACTTCCTCTGGAAGTCGGGGATGCTGAAGAGCACCTGGACCACTGAGTTGAGGTAGCAGCTGTTACCCAAGTTCCGGATGCCGGTGTAGCCAGGCCCGAACAGGGGCTTCAGGGACACACCCGACTCCTGGATCAGCTCCCATTCGCCGATCCGCTGGTTCATATCTATCTCCAACTCGGTCATCGTCTTGTCCGTCTGCAGGGAAGGGGCACTTCAGACGAGGGGTGGGCTCAGCCCTGGGTTCTCACATTGATCTGTCACAGATCTAGGACGAAACCCAGCTGGAGCCTGGATTTGCCAAACTATGGAGGTGTGCCGGATATCGTCCAGTCTGTCTAGGTGGCCACAGCAACTGTCCCAGAGGACAGTCACCAGGCTTGAATGAGGGAATGAATGAATGCAATTCCCTCTGCCTGAAGCGTGTTTCCCATTCCAAAGTTACCCCTCCTCACCCCTCAGGTCTCCACTCAAGCAACAGCTTCCTCAGAGAAACTTCCCTGATGCCCTCGGCTAGGCCAGGTCCCTGCTGTAAACCATGGCCGCCCCCTCCCATCTCTTTCATAGTTCCCCGCACAGTTTGCAATTACTCAGTTATTTGTGTGAGCATATGATTAACGTCTGCCTTCCCATCTATACTATAAGTCGATGAAAGAAGGACCACACCTGCCTTATTAGTGACTGGCACACAGTAGGTACTCAGGAGGATTCAATGAATGAACAAATTATTCTAGAAAGTTCTTCAAAGCCCACATATCATGGGGCCTGGAATAACTGTGGCAAATGCAACTCTCTCCAGTGTTCTGCCTCAGGCAAGGAAGAAGGGCCTAATGAGCAGGAGTAAGAAGAACCTGAAGCTGAGCAGGTCTTACCTTCTGCATTCTCAGCATGTTGATGCCAAAGTGGGACAGGTGCTCAGCCAGGTTGGGGTCCAGGACCATGTCGTCCTCATCATACGAGTACACATCTAGGACAGGAGGCAGAGGCAGTGTCACGGGGGTGGCTCAGGACTGGCCTGGCCACCAATGTCATGCCCGCCCTGAGGGGCCTTGGTGGGAGGGATAGAAGGATGAGCCTGTAGGATAACCCTCTTGACTCCCTTCAACCTCCTAGGGATGGCTGTCAGGAAAGATGGGGTGAAACAGGGTGAGGGTTGGAATTAATTGTGACCCCGAGGGATAAGGGTCTAGTGTCAGATGGGTTGGGAGGGTTGCTTACTTATCGGATAATAATAATAACTTCTAGAAAGAGGACTGAGGCTTGAAGGGTAACGGGAAATTTAGTCTTATCTGCAATATTTTCATTGTTTGTCAAGAGAACGTACTCATGTATTATTTGTTCCATATAAAACAAGTAACAGTTAAAAGACAGTGTGGCATGGAGGCGGCTGGGGAGGGAGGAGTACCAGCTCCGTCAGGTGTGATGGTGCCCAGTTTGACGGCTAACGGGTAGCCTGTCTCCCTGTAGTGCTCCGCGGCATGGTTGTTGCCCCCACTGCCATCGAAGTAGCGTCGGCCGCAGAGGATGGAGCCATCGGTCAGGTTGAGCCATAGGTTTTCTCTCATGTCACACTTGGAGCACTTCCAGCCACTAACCCAGGAGAAAAAAATGGGCTGAAATATGGATCAGGGGTATTGCAGAGTGGAGGAGAAAGGGGATTCTCAGGGCCCTGCCAATCCATGAGCTCCCCATCCTCCTCTGCTCTGGACATCCCCCCATTTAGTTCTCCCCCACATCTCCCTAACTGTCCTGCTCCCGGCTCTCTCTCCCACCAGATCCCCCACGAGGGCGGCCTCTTTGCCCTGCTCTGGGGGTTGTGCCTCGAAGTCGAGGGGCCAGGTCTCACCAGGGAGGGATTCGAGCAGGGTTGTCCAGCTGCTTGAGGTTGAAGGCATGCTTGGATACCTGCCGTACTTCCCCATCCCAGGCCTGCACCTCCTGCTTGCGGGAGGCTGAGTCGGCCGACAGTAGAGCTTCCACTGCACTGGTCACCTGGGGAAAGCAGCAGGTCAGAGACAGTGCCCAGCCCCAGCCCCATGTGCCCCTCTAGCACTTGGTCTTTAGCTTTCTCAGTGCTTGCCCTAACATTTTTGGGAGGGCGGAAAAATGTTCATACCCGATCTCTGACAAACTCAGGCAGTCCCCCCAACCCATCCCGGGCAATCTCCAAGTAATCCGGCAAAATGACAATCTTCACATCCTCATCGTACTCAAACTTGTCGTCGCTGATGTCAAACCCGCCTTCGACACCTGGTGAGACAGGGAAGAATAGTAGGACGACCACAGGTAGATGTTCCTTCCAGAGTTCAAGGCCCACTGATGAGGCTCATTCCTTTGGGGCTTTCCTAGTACTTCTGAGAGCAGGGGAGACCAGCTCCGGGGGAGGAACAGGACCGCAGTGGTGCTCACCAATAGCGAGCCGGGTGGGCTTCTTCCGGGGGGGGTCTCCAGTGCCCGTAGTGGTGTCCTCCTCTTTCTGCAACGAGGCAGGGAGGCAGGGTCAGCAATCAGCACCAGGTCAGGGACAAAGGGGGAGAATGGACGGGATGCAGTGAGTTAATCTCAGAAGAGAATGGAGCTAAAAAACGTGTGCTGGGTTTTCACGACACCAACAGACACAGGTGAGAGGGGAAGTGAGGCCTACAGAAGTCAGAATAGAAAAGATTCAAAATGGGGCCCGGGGGGACATGCCAGGATGTTCCTAGGCCCAGCCCCTACCACGACCAGGCGCCGGGTCCGCCGGAGGTGCAGGTAGACGCGCTGGCCCGTCTTGTTGAAATGTCTCTCCACATATTGCTTCCCGAAACCCAGGAACGTGTTCATGCAAATGTAGAGGCCACCCTCCGACTCCTGCAGGACAAGAAGCAGGGGGGGAAACACCAGGGGGTTAAGCCTGGCCAGGTGGGGAGACGAAGGCCTGGGCTCGAAAACCTCTGGTTTCCAAAGGAAGTTTCTGTTCTCTAACAAGGTGTGGCTCTTGGTAAGTCATTTCCCTGCTTGGTACTTAGTACGTGGCTAAGGTTCTCCCCATCCTTTGATAACAACCAACAAGGACAGCAGGAGCCGAACACCTTTCAGTCACCATTCCTCTTCCTCCTTGCTCCTTCTTTGGAGCCCTCCAATCAACTGCAGAGAACTCCCTCCACCTCTTCTCTGGAGCCAAGAGACCCAGAAAGTAACAGGGGACCAAATACCATAGACTTCCAGTACCAGGAACCACAGTCAGAGGGGAACAGGGTCCTTCCTTGGAAAGACCTGTATGTCAGACACTGAACCTAAACCAAGGACAACATGCCAAACCCCACCTGATCTCCAGGATTAAGAAAGCCTACCAATATGCATAACCCACGGACACAGAGAACAGGGTGGTGAAGGCCTGGGGCGGGGGGCAGGGACAGGCTGGAGGGGGTCAATAGGGGAAAAAGGGGGACATATGTAATACTTTCAACAATAAAGATTTAAAAAGAAAGAAAGACCTACCAGACTGGACAAACAGAGATTCTTCTAGTATATCTAACCCCAGAGCTTGCCAGCAAGACCAGACCTTTCCTCTACCATCCTCTGCTAGGTAGCTGAACCCGGTCCTCAGTGAGTCTCCTCCCTCCTCTCCTGCCGAGGCCTGACTCCAGGGGAACAAGGCCTTGTGTGCAGCGCACAGCTGAACAGGTCCCAGCCTGGCAGGGATCATGTCATTCTCCAGCCACCCTGTCACCTCCCCTCTGACCAATAACTAAATCCCCAATGAAGTCCCATCAACCTCCAACCTCAAAGCCAGCCCCTTTCTAGAACAATCGAGCAACACTTGCTGAGATAGGTGGAACACATATAACCCAGGCAGAAAACAAGGAGGGACAGGTGTCCACTCTAAACCACGGCCGCCGGGAGAAGATGGGCTTCCCCCACACTGAGCGAGCCTCCCAGTGCCTTTGTGACTCAGTGATGGAGAAGGTGGAGGAGGAAATTGGGACAACAGCAGAGTCTTCCCTTAGACCCCCCAGATCCAAGGTTTTGAGCAACAGCAGGCATCTTTGTCCTGGGATAAAAACCCCAGCGGCCTTGAAAAATTCTCTGCTGCCATAGTAAAAATAGGGCATCCTCTAAGGCAGTTCTTGATCCCACAGATTGTGTTCCACTCCCTAGAACGGTGCGGATTATAAGAGTCATAAACAAATAGAGCCTTTCCCATCAGGCTGGTCACGTAAGCTCTCTTTCTACCATGAACCCGATTTGAAGATAATCAAATGTGCTGGAAGTTTGTGAGCAAAGCAACTCAGCCACGCTGGAGCTCTCTCGACTTGGGGTGAGAGAAGTAAAGTGTAATAAGATGAGTTTAAAGAGGAATCCACTGACTTCTACCATCAGTTGGTAATTAAGGAAAACCTTTTCCTCCTGGGAAAGATGGTGCTTCGCCCAGCCATGCCTCTGGTAACGGGGGGCAGGAGGAAACCGCAGGGATTAAGCTCCCCTGGGGGAAATGGAAAACGCTGGTTTCACCGAGGACTGGGAGCCCTGGAGCTCGGCTCTGAGCAGTCCTCCTTCAGCTTTAGCTTTACCAGAGCCAGACTTCGGAGACGTAGCACATTGTGTGAGGCCAGGCTCAAAGCCTAGCAAACCAAGCAAACCACAAATCAGTGGTGGCCCTGCACTTGGCTTTGGATGACTCTCCTATACTCAGCATTGCATTAATGATCCTTTCCACTCTGACTTGCAGTTTTCCTGGCCATGAGCTGGTCTGGCTGAACACCCAGGGCAGGGCCCAGCAGCGGCTGGAGGGGAGGGCTGATGAGGGGGGCGGATCCCAGCCAGGCTGCTGCCCTCTCAGTTCCAGGCTCTGCCCTGGCCCGGGCCTTGCCTCCGCTTGCGGGTGACACAAGAAGGGAGAAGAGCAGGAAGGGAGGTGCCGGGTGGAGCCTGCATAACGTGAAGCATGGTGTGGGTGGTGGCTTTGTCTAACTAGTCAAGAGTGCCAGTGGGATGGGCAAGAGGCCTTAGTGTCCTGTAAGAAGGAAACCATCTCTCTGAAAATACTTTGAAAAGGGCCCCCTCTGCTTTCTGTGATGCGCGGGGGGAAAAGAGGGGGCCGCGGGAATGGTTCACCTTAAAGGAGAAACGCCTAGAGCTTTCCTCCCCTCCCTACCACCAATGACCCACCTCCCCGCCCCCTGTCCATATTAATCATGGGTGGAGGCTCTGTAGCTCGGCCTTTCTCAGAAACGGCCTTCCTCGCGGCCACTTCCAGTCAACTAGCTGCCTAGGAACCGCAGTATCCACCCTCCAACCTCCACCGTGGCCCAGAACAGTGGAGGGTCGCCCCATCCTTCCTACACGAGACTACAAACCCCGGAGAACCATGCGCGATAGGCGAGGCCAACTCCCAGGCTTTGGCAGGTAGCCACTTGGGAGATGTAGTCCGATGATCGGGTTGCGCCCCTAGGTTAGAACGGCAGAGGGGAGAGAGCGACTACAATCCCCACAGTGCTCCACGAGACGGGGAGCGGATGAGGTGGGCGCGGTGGCTTCCGGGGGCGGTAGTCACACGGCAGCTCCAGCTAATTAAAAGCAACGGCAGGGAGTAGCATGGGAGACTACACGTCCCATGGTGCATCGCAAGGAGGCGGTAGCCCAAGCCTTGCAGGCCCCGGCAGAATGACCAGGGCTATGGAAGGAAGTCGTGCTCGCTGCGGACGTGGGGAAGGGGCTTACCGGTGTGTCGAAGGAGAAGGCGCACTCGTCTTTGTGGACCCGGTCTCCAGCCTTAGGGACCCGGATCGTCGGTAATACCGACAGCAGCGCCTCCTCACTCAGCTCCGCCATGACACCGGCAGTAGCTCCTTCACACAGAGCAGCTCCCACCTTTCCTAGTCCCCCTCCCCGTACTCTGGCGGTCCAATGAGCACTACTCGTTAGGTGCATGCGCTCCAGGGAAGACGCGCGAGAATGGCAGTTGGACGGAGCCTGCCTTCCAGTGCTCCGCCCTCTGCCCTACTCTTGACTAAAGCCAATGAAAAGCGCCTCCAATGCAATCGATGGGCCAGAGAACCAATCCCACTCTTCCAGGGCCGAGCAGCGAGGGGAGCCGCAGAGTTGTCGCTGCTCGCACTCCGGGACACCCCACAGTCCCTTCGCGTGCCTCCTGCTCAAGAGCAGAAACTGGCGGTTGTGTAAATCAACCTGAGACTCTCCTGGAGACTTGGTATTTGGGAAGGGCCCACCTCAGGAGGCGGAGTGTGAGAGGGCTAGAGGCCAGTGATTGATGACGCCGTCAGCCTCTACGGATCACTATTTCTCTCGCCTCAAAAAAACATAACTCTGTCTCCGCCTGAATCTGTACATAATGGCATAATAATTCTTTTTTTCTATTTTTTTTAATAAAATATTTTGGCTTTTGAAGCTGAAGGTCTCAAAAGCGAGGACTGGCACTCCTTAAAGTTTCACGATGGACAACTTGCAGCCTAATAGGAACAAAATTCTCCTTCTATCCAGGAAGCGTCACACCTTGGGGAACCAAGCCTCTGCCCATTGACCCCGTGGTTCCCATGATAGACGTCCTCTCAGCCCAATGGCTTCCCTCCCTGTAGGCGGATCGGGTTGCGCCCCTAGCTTAGAACGGCAGAGGGGAGAGAGCGACTACAATCCCCACAGTGCTCCACGAGACGGGGAGCGGGCCTATCGGAGCCTGTGTGTCCGCTCAGCCAATAGGGTCACGGCAGGGGGCGTGGCGGGAGGTTTGAAACTTAGCTTCGGGAGTTGAGGCTGCAGCTGCCGTGCACTGAAGTGGAGTTGGGGCCCGGTAAGTGATTTAAATAAATGAGTGAGTTAGAAGGCCCCGCAGGCCCGGAATGAGCCGCCTTGTCAGCTGCACCGTCCCCACTTTTTAAAAAATATATATTTTATTGATTTTTTACAGAGAGGAAGGGAGAGAGATAGAGAGTTAGAACATTTTGCTCCAGCGGCCAGGAGGTTCCTTAGCTGGGATCTGGGAAGATCGGGTGGTGTGGAGTCCGAGGTCGAACATGGTCGCGGTGGGGGCTGAGACCGGAGTCACTTCTCACAGGCATACCCTCCTCGCCCCTGGCCGGGCCCTGCCCCACCCTCCTCCTCCGATTGAGATGGGCTCAGCCAAGAGCGTTCTAGTCACTCCGGCGCGGCCTCCGCCGCACAACAAGCTTCTGGCTCGAGTGGCGGACCCGCGTTCACCTAGTGCCGG
>NW_006286243.1:492598-493013 GCF_000327345.1 Myotis davidii
CCCTCTTCTCAATTCCTCACCCACCAGGGCATGAATCCTAAGGCTTCTGTATTTTTTTCCTCTTTGCTGAACAATTTGTATCAGGGAGTCACTATCTCACTTCACGTCTCTCCTCTAGAGCTCACAACCCCGCTGGTGAAAGAGCTGAGTGAAGAATTTGAGACGGATAAGTGATTTAAATAAATGAGTGAGTTAGAAGGCCCCGCAGGCCCGGAATGAGCCGCCTTGTCAGCTGCACCGTCCCCACTTTTTAAAAAATATATATTTTATTGATTTTTTACAGAGAGGAAGGGAGAGAGATAGAGAGAACATTTTGCTCCAGCGGCCAGGAGGTTCCTTAGCTGGGATCTGGGAAGATCGGGTGGTGTGGAGTCCGAGGTCGAACATGGTCGCGGTGGGGGCTGAGACCGGAGTC
>NW_006286243.1:494635-511557 GCF_000327345.1 Myotis davidii
TTCCTCAACATTTTGCTCCCTCTCACCTTGATTTCCCTCTTCTCAATTCCTCACCCACCAGGGCATGAATCCTAAGGCTTCTGTATTTTTTTCCTCTTTGCTGAACAATTTGTATCAGGGAGTCACTATCTCACTTCACGTCTCTCCTCTAGAGCTCACAACCCCGCTGGTGAAAGAGCTGAGTGAAGAATTTGAGACGGAAGCCCCCAAATCAAATCTGCCCCCAGAGCCTGTTCTGCCCCTAGAGGTACCTTCATCTTCCGACTTGGACTTGCCTCTGGGCACCCAGTGTTCCCTGGAGGACCAGATGCCTCATGGGAGCCAGACTGAGCTCCCCTCCACGCAGGTGTTTTCCGAGGAAGAAACAGGACAGCCCTCAGAAACCCTTAGGACCAGCCAGGGCTCAGACAAGCCCATGAGAGACCCTGAGACGCCTAGACCTGCAGGTACAGAATCTAAGGACAAGCTATAAGGGAGAGAAATTGGAATGATGTCTTGGGATAATGTCTACAGATAGTTTAGGAGGAATAAACGCTAAGCCCCTAATTTTGGCTCCTTTCTTTAACTCTTTACCCACCTAGGTTCTAAGCGAAATAGACGGAAACCAAGGGGCAAGGCACTAGGGAGGTCTCCCCTCACCATCCTGCAGGATGACAACTCCCCTGGGACTCGGACACTACGACAGGTAAAGGGGGAGGGGGAGGCTGTTCCTAGGAAGTCCAGCATCGAGGGGGGAGGCCCTTTCCCCCTTCTTCCCTCTCCTGAACAACCTCCCTCCCTCCCCCAACTTGCATCCTGCCTTTTGTAGGGTAAGCGGCCTTCTCCCCTGAGTGAAAATGTTAGGGAACTAAAGGAAGGGGCCATTCTGGGAACTGGACGACTTCTGAGAGCCGGAGGCCAAGCGTGGGAGCAAGGTCAGGACCATGACAAGGAAAACCAGCACTTTGCCTTGGCAGAGAACTAGGCCCTGGGTGGCCCCCGACCCCCAACCTGGGTTCACCAGGTCTAGTGACATTCCGAGTCCTCCGCCCCTTCTTTCCCTGGGAGACTGGAAAGACGCATTTTCTTCGACTCCCCCTAAACTACCAGCTCAGGAACTGATAGCTTTCTTGGGCTTTCTGTGTGTATTATGTGTTTCTTGTATATTAAAGGAAGTGATTTTAAGTGATGTTGTTAACTGTTATACTTAAACCTTGCAATGGGTCGTCTTCATGTAGAAAGGCAGCCTGGGGAGCTTGTGTTCCCTGGCCTCAGTGCCCCTGCACTGGTACCTCCAAATCTCCTCAACGCACCTCCCTTAAATTCTGGTGTTCACCAGAACTCTGTCCTTGGCTCTTTCCTCTCGCTCTTTATTTCTAGGGATTAGCTACTACTTACCTGTATTCCGGTTACTTCCAAATCTCTCTGTCTAACCCTGACCATATCCATCTGCCCCATAGGCAGTCCAAAGTCAGTTTGTCTAAAATTGAATTTGTGATCTTTCCCCAAAAAGCTATTTCTCTTCCCCCTTTCTTTTTTTAAATTAACATACTAGAGGCCTGGTGCACAAAAATTTGTGCACTGGTGGGGGGAGGGGGGTTAGGGGGTTGTCCCTTAGCCCCACTTGTGCCCTCTCACAGTCTGGGACCCCTCGGGAGATAATCACCTGCTGGCTTAGGCCTGCTCCCGGGTGGCAGATGGCAGGCCCGATCCCTCAGTGCCTGCCCCGCCTTCCCAGGTGGTGCGCGCACACGGCAGGGCAGATCCAGGAGTTGGGGCGCCGCCCCAGGTAGGGTCACACATGGGATGCCCGGATGGAGGCCGTGTGGGCTGGCCAATCGCTGCTGCACCGCCCTGCCGCCCTGGGTCGCAGATAGCAGGCCCAGATGGCGGTGGGGCAGGTGGGATGGCGCTGTCCCGCCCTGCCTGCAGTATGAAATTGAGCCGCCTTCTTTGTCGGTGGTTAATTTGCATATTGCGCTGATTAGCCTGTGGGAGGTGTAACAAAGGTATGGTCAATTACCATGTTTGTCTATTATTGGATAGGATTTTTATTGCCCTGGCCAGTTTGCTCAGTGGGTAGAGTGTCAGCCTGTGGACGGAAGGGTCCTGGGTTCGATTCCAGCCAGGGACACATGCCCGGGTTGCAGGCTCGGTCCCCAATATGGGGCATTCGGGGGCAGCCAATCAATGATTCTCTTTAATCATTACAAACATTTTTATTGATTTCAGAGAGGCAGGGAGAGGGAGAGAGAGATAAAAACATCAATGATGAGAGATTCATTGATTGGCTGCCTCCTGCATGCCCCCAACTGGGGATCGAATACAATCCAGGCATATGCCCTAACAGGGAATTAGACCATGACCTGGTTCATAGCTCTATGTTCAACTACTGAGCCACATGGCCCGGCTTTTTAAAACATTAAAAAAAAAATTTTTTTAATCGATTTTAGAGAGGAAGGGAGAGAAAGAGCAAAAACCATCAATCAGTTGCCTCTTGCACATGCCTGACAGCATGTTCCCCATCAGGACCAGGGATCAAACCAGCAACCTGGCTATGTGCAGGGGAACTGGGCAGGGGAAAGGACAGCTGAGTGCCTTCATGGCCTTTTACCTCCCCTCCTCCAGCCTCCTCATACCCGCCACCTTTCGGTGTGTGGGACTATGCTCCAACTCACTGAGCCACACCAGCCAGGGCTTGGCCATCATTTTGAATCCTTCCCTCTTAATATCTCATATCCAAGCACTTGTTCACTAAATCCTGGTTCTGTATCTTGAATCACTTTCCCATCCCTTTCCTTGTGCCCTCTGTCCTATTGCTCTTGCAATTTCTTGCCACCTGGCTCCTCCTGTTCCCTGTATTCCCTCCTGTCTCTCCTTTTTCCATTTTATCAACCTGCACGGCTGCTTGGTTTATCTTTCTGAGAAGCATAGCTGATCACATTATTATTCTGCTCAAAGCTCTTTAATGGTTTTCCATTGGCCTTAGGATAAAGTCTAGACTAGCCTTACATTCAAGGCCTTTTATAACCTGACTAGAGGCTCAGTGCATGAAATCTGTATGTCCCTCAGCCTGGCCTGCGCCCTCAGGGGGGATGCAAACCAGCAGTTGGACATCCCTGTCGCAATCAGGGACGCTGCATGCACCAGTGACCATACTTTTCATACAGGTGAAAGGCGTCTTGCTAATGTATGGGCAGCTACATTTTTTTGCCCTGATTATAAAAAGTAGTACATAACATGATCTTTCTGAGGTAGTAGTACCATTTCCCCCATCTTCTGGATGGAAAAACTGAAGCAGAGAAGCCAGAGTCCATGCATGTCATCACTGCATCATCCTGTTTTTTCAGTGTTAGAGTAGCCTTGCCAGGTTTTAATTTTTACATCTAAGAGACTTTTCCCAATACATAGGGTAGGATCCCTAGGCCTGGCCAGTGATCAGGGCCAATCTGTGGGGTGAATGGCGGGCAGGGCGATTGGAGGGGGCCCCCCCACTAGCACCCACCTTGGCTGGTGGCCTAGCGCTGTCCACCGGTCCCCGATTGCCTCCCTCTGTGTGTGTGTGATCTCAACACAATCCTCCTATACAAACACACAGGTACGCCCCACAGGCAGGCTATGGTGAACTCCTGTGCACACACTCCCAAGCCACCTGGTGAATACCTTCTCTCCTAATCCATCTCCGCCTTCCCCACGAACCTGGGGCTTCTGCCTCTTCCCTACTTTCTGCCCACAAGCTGTCTGGTACCCAATCTTTCTCACTTGTACCTATAACACTTCATTACTTAAGTGGGAACTGAATCTTTTTGGAACAGAAGTAGGGTGAAAGCCAAACATCACAGATATACCAGGTGCTATACTTTATTGCAGGTACTTTGGAGGGGGTGGGAAAGGTAGAAAAAGGGGAAAGCATGAAAGAGAAGGGAGCCAGGACGTTGGTGGTGCCAGAGCCATAGTCACGGGGCCAAGCACCCTGGCCACCCAGGTCTTTACCCTGGACAAAGGTAGTAGCTCTGGAGGAGGAATTCTAGGGCCTGGAGCCTATACTGAAACCTGCTGGGCTGCCAAGGGCTGGGGAGGGGTCCGTTGTCCTTAATCATTAAGGGAGAAACTATCAGGACCACAGAGAGGGGAGGCCATGGGAGGAGAAGGGGCGGTTCTGTGCCCAGCCCTGATGCTGTCTCTCAGAAGCACACCCTGTGTTCCCCACGGGCCTCAAAGGAGAAAGCTTGTGGGAGTGGCAGCTGGGGTATAGAAGAGAAAGCCTTTAAGGAACCTTAAAGAAACTGGGCAGGGGAAGGGGCAGCTGAGTGTCTTCATGGCCTTTTACCTCCCCTCCTCCAGCCTTCTCAGTTCCAGATTTTGAGGAAGCTGTCCCAGGAGCCAGTGGCCACTGCCATCCCATCAGCTGTGACACCCAGGCAGCTGACCCTGTTGTCGTGGCCGGAGAGGACGCCTGAGGAAAAGGGAGAGGAGTTAGCCAGTGGGTCTGCACGTGCTGATGTGGCAGGGAGTGTGTGTGCAGGCACAGGAATCCCCCGTTAGGTAGGCTGGGCTCCGACTCCAGCCCCCCTGGTGGAGACGGGAAGACCCAAAGAGGATTAGCCCTAAGAGTGCGGCTTCTCTTGAGGCCAATCTCTGCCAAGAACTTAGGGCAGGGGAGGGGTGGAGAGGGATGGCAAAGGGTCAGCAGGCAGTGTCCGTGTGCTATGAGAAAAGAAAGGGGCATCTGATGGGCACTGGAAAACGTGGGAAGGAACCCTTTTGTGCTGTTTCTTTGTTTCCAAACCAAGAGACTGAGGCCCAGAGAGAAGGGACATGCCCAGGGGCACTTGGAAAATAAGCCACAGAATTAGGGTTTGGACCCTGACCTTCTGGCCAGTGTTATTTTCACTGAGCACCTGACCTCTCCCAAGAGAAGAAGCCAGACTGACTCAACTGCAGACCAGGCTGATCCCATGAGCCCCTCGCTGGGGGTCAGGGCCCTCAGATCACTCTGGACCTTGATCCGCTCATCGCATGGTTCCCCGAGGCCGCCCTTTCCCTGCAATGAAGCCGCCCCTGAATCCCAGACCTGGTGGGACACTCAGGTCCTCAGGCCTGGGCACAGCCTGGAGGAGCTGCGTTGGAGGGAGCGGTTCGGGCCCTGGGCGGTAGGGAAGGCCCTTGGAGCAACTCTTCTTCCAGAGAAGACCCCACATTGGGAACCAAAGGGACACGGTTGCAGGGGCAGAGCCCAGAGTTACCTAATGACCAGGGAGCAGCAGTAAGTTCCCCCAAGGGGAGCTGGCTGAGGTGGCAGTGAGGGGACCCTTACCCACACGCTCGCCCTTCATGGAGTCCCAGACATTGCAGTTGAAGTCGTCATAGCCTGCGAAGAGCAGGCGGCCACTGAGGGAGAAGGCCACGGACGTGATGCCACAGATGATGCTCTCGTGGGCGTAGACCGTCAGCTCCTGGTCTGCCCGCAGGTCAAACAGGCGGCAGGAGGCGTCGTCTGAGCCTGTGCAGATGGCCTCTCCACTGGGGAAGAACTGAGGGCACACAGGGTGAGGGGGTCAGCACTCGGACCTGGGCACCGCTGCCTCGCCTGCCTTCTCCCTGGCTCCTGCCCTGGTGGCTCCCGGGCAAGCTGCTTGCCTCAGCCGCCCTGGCTGCCCCTCCCCTGGCCTTCGGTGAGAAAGGCCACGGCATCGCTCTTCATGCACTGGCAGCTCCCCCACACCCTGCCCTGGCTCCTCATGACAGACGGGCATTATTCCCTGAGGCTGAGCGAGCGCCTGCAGCCTGCCCAGGCTCCCGGGGCTAGAAGGGGGAGGTTGTCTCTGACCCGTCCCGCCACACTCAGTGGATCAGAGTGTAGGCGCAGGGCCAAGTACAAACGCATAACCCGAGTCTCATCATGAGGAAATGTCAGGTCAGCCCACACAGAGAGAAGTCTACAGAAAACTGGTTTGTACTGTACTCTCTTAAAATGTCACTGTCACACAAGACAAAGGTGGAAAAACAGTTCCCGTTTAAAGGAAACTAAGATGTGGCAAGAAAATGCAACATGTGTTCCTGGCAGGAAAAAACCCCCACTGCTGTTAGCGATATTGTTGAGATACTCGGTGAGATGCGAATATAGACTGTAGACTATATTATTGTGTCTACATTAATGTTAAATTTCCTGATTTTAAGAACTATACTGGGGCTGTGTAAGAGAATGGCCTTGTGTTTAGGAAATACACACTGAAATATTTAAGGCAGGGGTCCTCAAACTACGGCCCGCGGGCCACATGCAAATACAAATATTGTATTTGTTCCCGTTTTGTTTTTTTTACTTCAAAATAAGATATGTGCAGTGTGCATAGGAATTTGTTCATAATTTTTTTTTTTAAACTATAGTCGGCCCTCCAACGGTCTGAGGGACAGTGAACTGGCCCCTGTTTAAAAAGTTTGAGGACCCCTGATTTAAGGGGTAAAGAGGTATGATGTCTGCAACTTACTCTAAAAAAATCCAGGAAAAGCCCTAGCCGGTTTGGCTCAGTGGGTAGAACGTCGGCCTGCAGACCAAGGGTCCCGGGTTCGATTCCAGTCAAGGGCACGTACCTTAGTTGTAGGCTCCTCCCTGGACCGGGCCCTGGTCAGGGCTTGTGCAGGAGGCAACCAATCGATGTGTTTCTCTTACGTAGACATTTCTCTCTGTCTTTCCCTCTCCCACTTTCTCTAAAAAGATCAATGGAAAAATATCCTTAACAACAACAACAACAAAAAACACAAAATGTATATCTCCATTGGGATGGATGTGTGTGTCTAGCTGTCAATCATTTATCCATCCATTCCTCCATCCCGTCCTCTACAGAGGACAAAACAAATGCGGTAAACTGTTAACAGCGAATGTGGGTGCAGGCTAGGTGGGAGCTCTTTTTGTTACAACTTCTCTGTAAGGTGAGGTTATGTTAAAGGGGAAAGTTGAAACCACGGGGGTGGGGAGCTCTGGCAGGGGGTGAAGGATGCGTGTTGGGATGGTGAGGTGGTCCCAGGAGTTGGAGCACAGAGGGGGCTCACACAGATAGCGTTGATGTCCGACTCATGGCCAGTGAACGTCTGCCGGCAAGTCCCCTCCCGCACGTCCCAGAGCTTGGCGCTGGCATCGCAGGCCCCCGAAATGAAGAGTTTGAAGTCGGGAGACACAGCCAGGCTCATGCAGTCCCCTGTGTGTCCCACAAACACAGTCTTCTGCTGCCCGGTCTCAATATCCCACAGAGTGCTGCAGGGAGGAGGGGAGGCTGTCAGCGAGAAAGGCCAGGCCAGGGCTGACTCCCAGCCCAGCACCCAGGGTCAGGCCTCACCACGTGGTGTCCCCCGAGCTGGTCACAATGTTGTTGTCGTCCAGAAAGCGGCAGCAGGAGAGATAACCTGGGGGAGGTGAGGACAGTGCCCTGGCTGCAGAGCCACCGCCGGCCAGCCAGCTGGCGACTTCCCTGGATCCCTCAGGGTGGGACGGAAGAGAGGGCCCCTCACCTGTGTGACCAGAGAGCTCCCGGCTGACCTTGACATTGCCCTCACGGGACTTGAGGCTGTAGATGGAACACATGTTGTCCAGCCCCCCACATGCCACAAAGTTCCCTGATGGGGCGTAGGCACAGGTCATGACCCAGGAGGAGCGCAGAGGGATGGCGTGTACCTGCAGGAGGGCAAGGGGGGCAGGGGCGGGACCTGGGCTGAGCTCCCAGGTGGAGAGAGCAGAGGAGGGTAGGCACAGTGTCCCCAAGAAAGGACGGAGTGATGGAGGGTGGGAGGCAGAGCTGGTACCTTATTGGTGGTGTAGGTGTCCCATACGATCAGCTTCCCATCTTGTGAGGCACTTACTAGCAACCTGGGGAGAGGGCACTCCGTGTCACCCAAGCCCATCCTTCCTGCCTCCCTTCCCCTCCGGCACCTCTCAAGTCTCACTTGGAGTCCGTGGCCCAGTGCATGGCATAAATCTTGGCCAGGTGTCCCCTGAGCGTCCGTCTCGTCCGCATCTGGACTCGTCCCACGACTTCTAGGCCAGACGCAAGCTGCAGAAAAGGAGGCGGAAGAAATCAGGGTGAGCAGGGTACGTGACCAGATGTCAGTGTCACAGCCACCGATCTGTACAGGTTTCTGCTCTGTGCCAGGCTCTGGGTCAGGCCCCCAGCCTTAGGGAAATCAGTCCCCACTCTGGAGTGGCTTAGGTTGATGAGAGACAATTAGTGGCATGTCGTTAAGTGTTTAACAAATCCCTCTCCAGTGTGGGGTGGGGAGGGCCAGGGGAGGAGGGAGGGTGATTTCTATCCTGTAATTCTCCCACCTTGACCAATTTCAAAATGTGAAGTCACTGAGCACGTACTTAGGATGATACGTACACATTTCCAAACCGCTAGGAGCCTGCCTGCACACACCACGGTAGCATAGCCAACTCTAAAAAAAATCTTTCCCTGGGTACCCAGGTATCACCATGACCTTGAACTGCAGCTCCTGAAATGTGTCGTCCTACCCCCCTTAAGTCTATCCAGCTTCTAGACTTAGTCTGAGGCTCTAGGGCCAATAGACTTGACTCGCCATTTACCTGCTTTATTATCTTCATCAAGTTACTTGACCTCTCCCAGCCTGTTTCCTCATCTATAAACTGTTTACAGCACCTGCCTTGTGGGGTTGTCAGGAAAATGAAATTAGGCATTGAAGCAGCTTAGCCCAGAGCCTGGCTCAGGGTAAGTGTTCAGTAAATACTTACAGAGATATCTAATCCTCTCTAAGATGCAAATAACTCTAGGAAGCACCTTCCTTTCATGTATCATTAAGAAAAGAAAAGAAAAGAAAGAAAGAAAAAACGCTGCCAATTTTAATTGTAAGGCGTCATCTAGTGTTGGATGCATCTTGATTTCAAAAATGTCAAAATATAGAAAACTGTGCGTCTTAGAATTGACCAAGTACAGTATCAGACCACTAGTAACTGCAGTCTGTAAGGGCGTGTGACTTGTGAGGTGCTGTTCCTCCCTTCATCCTCACCACCCTGCAGTGTGAGCACCTTTGTTTTCTGGATGACAGTAGGGCAGGATCTTGTCCTGAGCCTCCAATACGGCCCCAGGCCCAAAGCAGGCCTCACTAAATGTTTGTTGACTGAACTAATTAGTGTTATTCCTCACGCCAGGGACTTGTTGTACTAAAGCTTGGGCTGGCCAGGGAGCTCCCATCCCCTCTCCTCCCCTCAGGCCCTGCTCACGGGGACAGGAGTCTCACCTCTGCCAGAGTGGTGTCAGCACAGGCTTTCCTGGCATCCTGGGGGGAAAGCAGACATTAGGCAGGGGGAGGCGGGAGGGGGATGCATGGGCCTCTGGGGCAGGTAGGCTTGGGGGATCTACAGTTGGGGGACATCTCAAATATGAAACCTAGAAAGTCTCTGGTGACTTCCAGGTCAGGGGTCACTAAGGGGTCACTCAGGAGTGAGTCCAGCCTCCTTCCCCGCCAGGCCACACTCCCTCATGTCCCCATTTCCACATTTCCTGGGGTCCCCAGTGGGAAGGTGCTGTTGTTACTGCAATCTGCTTCTTGAGCTGTTCCGCTTCCTGCCGCAGCTGCTCCATCTCCCCCATGGCTGACAGGTCGAGAGGTAGCTCTGGCTCCTGCCAGGAATGGGCGGTAAGTATAGGGGATCCCCCTACCTCGCTCCCCACACCAGACTTCTCAGGAGGGCTGGAGCCCACGCCAAGAAATAGGGAACTGACAGGTGGCCCACACCACCTCCCGCCGGAGCCCCTCCGTGTTTGGAGTCCTGTGCAGCCCTGCCTGCCTTCCCGCAGCCCCAGGCCCAGAGGCAGAGCCAGGCCGGCTCCCCCTTACTTGGGCTCTGACTGGACCTCTCCCAGGTTTCCAGCTCCGGTTCCCAGGCGCCTTGTCGCTCCCTCAACTGCAACGCCAGCCCGTCACCTGCCCCGGCTCTGCTGCCAGAAGAGCTGGCCTGGCCTGGCCCCACTCTGGGGAGGGGGGTGTGGGCACGGACAGGGAAGGGCCAACAAGACGTCAGGCAAATTAAGTCAGCTGGCAGGGAGGGAGGAGGACAGGAGGAGGTGTGTGGCTTCCAGAGACTTGGGCCCAGCCTGGGGGAAGGGGGTAGCAGGAGTGAGGGCTATAGAGCAGCAGCCCCCCACAACCAGCTCTGGGGGGAGGAGTGGGGAGGAGATGCTTCCCGATGGGTCTCTCTGCAGGCAGAGAGAAGAGCATTAGGCCCCATGGGATTAGAGCAAAGCTGTGAGGATTACAGGTTGACGTTTGGGAGGGTGCAAAGGAACAGCAGCCACCACAGCTCCAGCAGCCCCCACCCCCACCCCAGGCCTGGCCCCACCAATGGTGATGATCTTGGCTGTCAGGACCTATCTGGCACCCAGCCCCAGCCCCAGAATACAAGGGTCAGAGATGGCCCCTTGTCAATACCCAAAACTGTGTCCCTTAGCTCAGGTAGTGGGGAAGAGGGTTTTGGTGACGTGGGGAGGGTGCAGGCCAGAGCTGAGCTTAGAAGAGACTGATCTGGATAATCCTTCTTCCAGACAAACCCCAACCAGCTGCCCCAGGATGTGATTCTGGGGGGTGAGGGCAGGGGGAGGGTCCAGGGGATTCAGAAAGAGGGGTGGACAGGCCTGGCCCTGCTCTGGGTGCATCAAGGATTGCAAGTGGAGGGCAGCCCCATCCCCTGCTCCCGTCTGGGGTCGGGCCCACTCCTTGCCCCCATGACTCACGAGGTCCTGCTGGGCTGGGAATGCAGGAGTCTCAGGGATCAAGCTGCCCTAAGTCTCGGCCCAGCTCCAAGGGAAGACAGGTCTTAGAGCTGGAGGCCCACGGAGCAGCTGTCCAGGGTTTGGGTGTATTTGCGTGAGGACAGCAGGTGGCTGAGATTTCCCTGACAAATCACAGGCCTGATGGCCCCGCCTCCAGCAGACACCTGTCTCCTCCCAGGCCAGCCATGGCCGCTCCCACCTCCAGCCACCACAGAAACTGATAGGAAAGATGGGCCCTGGCTGAGGGTCTTCACGTTCTTTATTGACAGGCTGGGAGAGGGCGGGGCTTACTCTCCCCTCTCATCCTCCTCATCTGAAGCGGTCAGGCCCTGCCCCGGCCACCTCTTCCCAGGGAGGCATCACGCCCTCGGTCTGTCCTAGGGCTGCCGGTCCATCAGCTGGGGCCAGGCCTGACACCTCAGACCGGACAAGTTCTAGGCTGGTGTGTGCAGTGTCCTCTGAGCCCAGGGCTGGATGGCCCTTGTGATCCCCAAAACAGTGGGGGTGCAGGGACAGAGAGCTCGCTGTGCTGCTCCTGTCACAGGGGCCTTCGTGTGGGTCCTGGCACCGAGGCAGCCCTTCACGAGTCAGGTGGCCGCATCCCCGAGGAGCTAGCTCAGCCCCTCACAGCTCCTCTCGGACCCGAGGCGGCTTCCCAGTCTTGTCCTGGACCCGCTGAGGCCCGCGGCCGGGGGGTTCTGGAGAAGGGTCTCTGCTGGCCATTTCTTCCTCCTCCTCGTCACCCTCCTCCTCCTCCTGCTCCGGCTCCTGAAGCAGCTCCTTGGCTTCTGTCCACTCCTGAGAGGTGGGAGGAGAGTCAGGCCCAATCCCTGCATCCACCCTCCCCAAGGACCCTCCCCGGGTCCCGTCAGCCCCTGCCCCTCGCCCAGCAACCAGCCCACGCTCCACACACCTACCTGCTCCCTGTGCTCAGGTGCCCACGTGTGCCACAGGGCCAGGGCGCAGCGCCGGCCCCGCGTCACGGCCCACACACCGTGGGGGTTCTCCCCGCCAGAGCTGAAGGCCACAAGGCGTCCGCAGCGAGGACGAACCTGCGCCTGGGGGATGAGGGCAGGTTCAGCTCCACGGACAGGCCCTCAGAGCACGTGGCCCTGACTCCTAGGTTAGGACAGGGCACGGGCACAGAAAGATCAGCTCTCTTGCCAATCGCCCACCCCTTAATTCAGGGACCGTCCTGCGGCCAATGGGAAACCGGCCTCCCCTTGGGGAGCACAAAGGCCAGACAGGCTAACGGAGTTGGAGCCAAAGGGAGAAGGGGCCTCCATCCGGTGCCTCCTGTGGGTCCCCTCCCTCTGGCCCTGACACTCCTGTCCAATCCTCTGAACTGGGTGTGAAGAAATCTGCGACACGAGGAGGACCAGGCATAAGGATCTTGGGAACACCCTTCCACCCCACGGAGGGCGTGGAGTGTAGGTGCTGGTGGTGGTAACCAGGGAAGGAAGGAAGACAAAGCAACAGGTGAGAGAAATCACTGTTCCTCTCCTTCCACCTACTTCTAGCCCAGGGGTGGGCAAACTTTTTGACTCGAGGGCCACAATGGGTTCTTAAACTGGACCGGAGGGCCGGAACAAAAGCATGGATGGAGTGTTTGTGTGAACTAATATAAATTCAAAGTAAACATCATTACATAAAAGGGTACGGTCTTTTTGTTTTGTTTTGTTTTGTTTTATTCATTTCAAACGGGCCGGCCCGCGGGCCGTAGTTTGCCCACGGCTGTTCTAGCCCCTAGTTTCTACCTGGAATAGGGAATTTGGGTCCTGTGCTCACCCACCCTTCTTTAGGAGGTGAGGCAAACACAGACGGCAAGTCTGCAGGGGTCACTGTGACCTCCTGGGGGGGACGGGGGCACAATAACCAACCTCTGCTAGGAGCTCTGCTAGGACAGCTCCTGAACAGACCAGTGGTGGAAAGAGCTGGGGGGCCAGGAGAGGAAGGGTTCAGGTGGCCCCAGCCATTTCCCTGTATTTGCTTCTGGGATCCTTCTGTTTTGAATCCTGAGCCCACAGCTGTACTCCCTGTTCCAAACCACCGCCCCACCCCGCCCCCCTTACCCTGACAGTGAGGGCGTTGGGCTCTGTGAAGAACAGGTCCCCGCCCTGGAAGTCATCGTTGAGGTAGAGGAGTCCACTGGAGGAGGAAGACAGGAGGCCGTGAGAGCCCACCCCAGGTGCACCTGCCGGACCCCAGGAGGGACTGCCCACCTGTAGTCTCGATAAGTGTAGGCTGGGGGCTCCCGCCAGCATTCTCCCGTGTCAGGGTCCAGAACGCAGTTGTCGGCATGCACGGGGTGACTCAGGTCCATGCGTTGCTCTTGCTCCCCTGGGGAGCAAAGGGGCCTGGTGAGTGCCTCTGTGCCCTGTGCCCAGGCACCTCGATCCACTCCTACCCTGAAGCTTGGGGGTCACAGCTGAGCAGAGAGGCCAGCCCCAGACATGGGCAGGGAGTCCGTCTTTTAGGTGTGAAGATGAACCCACACAGTGAGGGGGTGCTGAGGCTATGCAGCCCCCACAGGGCCCGGAGGCCGGGGAGGAACAGTGGGGTGTGGCCGTTACCTTTGATGGCCGTACGGCACACCAGGTGAGTGAAGGAGAGGTGCAGGGGCCGTTCCGGGGAGAAGTAGGCCTGAGTTAAGGTCCGCACACGCTCGCTCACTTCCAGGAGCAGCTTAGCACCCTGAGTGCTCACAGCCCCTGCGCGGGCCAGCTGTGGGCAGCGGGAGGAAGGATGAGAAAGGAGGGAGGCAGTGGAAGGGTGAGTGTGGAGTCTCTCAGCGGCCAGCTCTGTCCATCACGCCCAGCTGCTCCTTCCAGTGGCTCCACGACAACCCCTCCTCGATCCTGGGCAGAGAACTCAGGGTCTCTCGGTCCTGGAGAGCCCCTCCACTGGGGAAGCCCAGCCCTGGGGCCAGCCTCCTGTATGCCCTCTTCCAGACCCGAGCATCGGACGAGGGCATGGGTACCTCTTGGCTCACCTGTGCAGCCTTCAGCACCGTGAGCCCCTCGAAGTGTTCATGGGCGGTGTGAGGGGATCGGCGGCCCCGATAGCCAGACCTGGCTCCAGCCTCAGCTGCATCCTAAATAGGGGGTTGACTGTGGAGTCACTGTCCAGCCCCGGACTTTTGCCCACCTCACTGCCCACGGACTACAAGACCTTCTCTCCGACGCCCCCCGCCCCCACCCCCGGAAGAGGCTGGAAGCTCCCAGAGATCTCTGGTGGCTCCTTTTCCAGAGCTGCTGCCCTTCCTCAGAGAATGACTATCTTCTCAGCAGTGTCGTTGCCCCCTGGTAAGGATCTGGCATCCCACTGGCTGAGGGCCTGTGCACAGAAGGGCCTCTGAGAGGGCAAGGGCAGCTGGGAAAGGGGTGCAGGAAGGGTTTGATCATTCCCTGATGAGCCAAGATAGAGGAGTCCCTCTGGAAACAGAACTTCTTCCGGCAGGAAGCTCGATAGTCCGACCAGGTCCAGGTGAGGTGTCGCTCTTGGAGAACGTGCGAACCCTTGATGTGAACTCCCACACCATGGGGGGTCTCCTGGTGTTTGGCTGTCCTTTCCCGACACCTAGTCTCCTGTCTGCTTTGTGAAACTCAGTTAAAATACCACTAGCTAATTATTCCATATATAAACCTCACCTCCGAAAAACCGCCTTATCACCCAATAAGCCATCTAACCTTCTATTCTTGTATTTATTCATTCACTTACTCATTCCACAAAGTTGTACTGAGCAGCTACTATGTGCCAGGCACTGTTCTAGGCACTGGGGACACAACTGTGAACGTGGAAAGGCCCTTGCTCTCATGGGGCTTGTATTTTCAGATAACAAACCAGGATAATTCAGATAAATGTTATGAAGAAAATAAAAATAGAGCTACAACTTTGAGAGTGCCCAGGCACGGGTTGGGAGACAACTAATTGATGAGGTGACATCTGAATTGAAACCAAATGATATGAAGGAGCCACTTGAATAACTGAGAGAAAAGTGTTCCAGGCAGCAGAAATAGCAAGTGTGAAGGGCCTGAGGCCAGAGTGAGTTTAGTGTGATCGAGCAACAGAAAGGTCTGATCCTGGCATCACCCAGGGCCTCCCCCTTACTGTCCTCTCCCGTTGCATTTCTCTACACAGCCCTAGAGGGATCTACCAGTCCTCTGGGATGGTGGTGACCCCGGACCCTGCACTGGGAGGTTCTACAGGAACAAGAAAGTCATCCCTCCTTAAATACTTGAATAAGCTGTCCTACCAGCCTTGGTAGGGTACAGAAGGCCCTTCGCTGCTCTCCTTTAATTCTAGCTCAGGGTCTCTCCCCTAGAACAACTCTGAATAACATACAGCCTGGTGATAATAGTGACAGCTACTAATACTGAGCACTGTCTTCTGAGATCTTGACCATGTACTAACTCATTTAATGGTCACAACAACTCTGTGAGAAAACCACTGTATTTAGCCCGACTTTATAGATGAGGAAGCTAGGCTCAGAGATGCTGAACTACATTGCCCAACGTCACACAGGCAGTCATTGTGGGGCCTGCCCTATGTGCTCAGCCCCTATACTCCACCGCAATTCCCAGAATACCGTGGCCTTCTCCCTCGAAGCCCGAATCTTCTTCTTTTCTCAGTCTCGTCCTTAGACTGAGTTCAAATGCTGCCCTCCACCCCAAGCTTTCCATGACCTTGCATTTTGGTGCTTTTATTTGAAGGAATCATACTTCCTTGATCAAACTTACCACCACTCTAGGTGTATCTCTACATCGAATTCCTTCTCTCTACAGTGAGCTCCAGGACGCAGAGTCTGTGTCCACCTAGCTCTCCCTGGAACCTAGAAGCTTTGAGTACACAGCAGGTGCTCAAAGCGTGTGTGTTGAAGGAACACTAGCCTAGAATGAGGACTGATGCTTCATAAAAGGGCAGGCTCAACCTGGTGAATACGGATCATTCAACCCAAACTAGGAGGGAATTCAATGGATGGGAGAATAAGCCGGTGTGTCCACTGAGCCATCAGCCAAGCCAGTAATGAAACTCTGAGGAATCCTCACCCATATATTCACAATTTTCTATGCCTTTATATTCTTTATTTTCTTTTGTTCTCCTATTAACTTCTAGCAAAATCCATTTGTGCAGAATGTAAGGGAAAAAAGAAAAGAATGTCCACGCCAAGCCCTCTAAGTTGAGAGGAAAAGGAACCTGTCCACAGCAGTGAGGCAGTGGCAAGCCCAGTCCCCGCTGGAGAATCAGAGAAGTTAGAACTGGGGGCAGGCAGCTCTGCCTGGGGTCCCTCACTAGCCAACAGCGCCACCTACCCCTGGGTCTTCTTTTTTTTTAAATATATTTTTATTGATTTCAAAAAGGAATGGAGGAGAGAGAGATAAAAACATCAATGAGAGAATCATTGAATGGCTACCTCCTGCACACCCCACACTGGGGATTGAGCCCACAATCCGGGGATGTGCCCTGACCGGGAATTGAACCGTGATCTCCTGAGCCACCACTGAGCCATGAAGGCCTGGGTTTCTTTCATAGGTCTTCTTACCTTGGCCAGCTGCAGCAGCACCCCACACTCAGCTGGGGTGAGCAGGCCGTCCAGCACCGCTCGCTCCGACCCATTCAGCTGTCTTGCATCCTGGGTCAGGGTTACCCCCTCCAGGAGGAGGACATCTGCA
Source organism: Myotis davidii (assembly GCF_000327345.1). Classification (NCBI taxonomy): domain Eukaryota; kingdom Metazoa; phylum Chordata; class Mammalia; order Chiroptera; family Vespertilionidae; genus Myotis; species Myotis davidii. The sequence continues at coordinate 511,065 of NW_006286243.1, forward strand.
GGCGAAGGGATAAGGAAGAGGGGATTGAAGGTCCCCTAAAAGCCGGCCCAGCAGTTGCCCCAGCTGGCAGCCCCCAGACCCTCCAGGACCCTGCCTCCTGCTCTCCCAGGAACTTACCCTTCCAGTCAGTCAAGGGCTTCGGCTGTGGAGGCTCATGGTCCCAAGGTCGCTGCTCTTGATCCTCTCTCAGGGGTGAGAGACATGCTCAGTGGATGCACAGACCAGTCCAGATCCACCAGACCCAGCCTCACAGGACCCCTCCTGTCACCTTCCAGCTCAGGGAAGGCCCCTCCCACCACCGGCATCTCCTACCTGAGCTTTTCTCTCAGTGTCTCGGGGATGAAAGCTGCTGGAGTCCAGGGATCCTGGAACAGTCCAGAAAAGCGCCATCACCCACCAAGCCCAGCCCTGATCCCTGACCAGCCGTGGGCAAACTACGGCCCGCAGGCCGGATCCGGCCCGTTTGAAATGAATAAAACTATTGAAACAAAGA
>NW_006286243.1:511582-514264 GCF_000327345.1 Myotis davidii
AGGAGGGGGAGCTCTGGGTGCTGGACCAAACTCTGTAACAACAACTACTTAGGTAGCACTCTGCCAGGTGCTGTTCTAAGAGCTTTACACATGGAAGTGGGATGGAGAGAAGTGGAGTTACTCACAGGATCCTTGAAGCTGGTCCCCAGGTGCTCCATGGCATAGTAGAGCTGCCTCTTCTCCCCCAGGGACCGAAGGACAAAGCGCTGGATGTCCTGAGGCAGGTGGACACAGGGAGCAGGGGCGGAGGGGGGACAAGGAGAAGTTAAGTGGAGCAGGGAAGTGAAGGCAGGGCAGCCCCGGTTCCAGGGGACAGCCTGCCTGCTCCATAAACACTTCACCATGCCTCTCCCTCAGCCACTTCAGGACATCTGGACTCAAACTGGGGGAGAAGTCTGGGGCAGGCAGGGGTGAGGTTAAGGGAAGAGAGATGGGCTGGCACTTGGACTTGGAATCTGAGTGGGGAGCAGGGCGTGGAGACAAGTCAGTGCTGGATTTGGGATTGCCTCTGGTGACTAGAATGCTTGGGCAGAGTCCAGGTAACTGCTCAGGTATGTTTGATTGAGGGCCTCACAGGGTCAGGGTGGGGGTCGGGGAGGTACCTCTCTTGGCCCCAGGCCGGGTCTCGGCTCTCCCAGCTGGGTCTGGTACTGGTTCAGAGCGTCCTTGGCGGCCTCATCCTCCGGATAAAAGAGCAGGACGCTCAGGGCGTTTTCCATAGCGTGGGACAGATTCCCCACTGGAGAGAGAGCAACAGGGTGGGGTGGGCCACAGACCGAGGATGGCCCTGACCCTGGGCAGAGGCAGCGACGACAGGTAGACAGAAAGGTGATCCAATGCCAGCCAACGCGAGACCCCCACCCCGCCCCCAACCCCCCGTCCCCACAGACATGCTCCTCCACTGCTTCTTGTCAAAGCTTAACTCAAACCTACCTGAGCTGAAGGGGCAGAATGCAAGGGGAAGAAGAAAGGAGAGAATAAAGGAAGGTGAGAAGCAGCAAGGGCAGGAGGAACCCTGGGACCCATCTCCTGAGCTTTCCACGTGGCGCCAAAGGAGAGCCAGTTAGAGTCCTCCAGAAGCAACGGTCCCCACGGAGCCCTGCCCAACTACAGAGCCGGAGACAGATGGGAGGGATGCAGAGACAGGGCTCAGGATGCCATCGAAGACAAGCCTTCTCTTGACCTGTTTCCTACGCATCACCCCGGGGCTCCCCTCCCCAACGGACCCTGAGCATGGGCCTCATGCAGCCGCCTCAGCTGGCCCGGCAGGAAGTCGGGGACAGGGAAGCTTCGACCAGGGCGGGTGGCTGTTTCCTCCACACAGCGCTGCCGGCACTGCAGGACCCGAATCCAGTGCCCTGCGGAGGACACGCACATGCTATTCAGCTCGTCATGCTTCTCCTCCTGGCACCGTGAACCCGCTATCCTCCCAGCTCCTTACCGGCGATAGCCTCATAGAGACCCCCCTGGCTCCCAGGTCCTTCCTCCTCTTCCTCTCTTTGGTGCTCCTCAGGCCCCTCGCAGCCAGCGCGGCAGCTCTCCACCTGAGCCAGGCTCTCCTGCAAGGCCTCCTCGAGCCTGGGCAGTGCCAGTCCTGCCTCCTGGCGCCCCAGGAGCTCCAGGCCTGAGTCATAGGCTGCCTGTTGGAGAGGGGAGTGGTCAGTCACCTGAGACCCTGGGGGAGGGGGTGCCTAATGAGATTGGGAGGTAGAAAGAAGGGGCATGGCCTCCAGGTCCCACTCCACCTTGGCCCCAGGACTGGAGCGTCAGAACATGGGACCTTAGTGAACCTCGGGAAGAAACCAAGCCCCAGATCAGGGCTGCCCATCCCCGGTCACTGAGAATGGCACTCAGATCTCCTGATGCCCAAGGCATGCAGGAACACCGTCCAGGGAGCCGGGTGTGTCCTGTTAGTCAAGGGCTGGGGGAAGGACCCGGGTCCTGCTGGGGGTCTCACCCAGTGTGGGGGCGTCTCCAGGTCCCGGAAGCTCTGCGGCCGAACCCCAGACATCCGTCGGTACTTAGCCATGTCCTCCCGCATCTGCAGGTGCGTGGGGTTTGCTACAAAGAAGGTGTGAGCTGCAGCGGCTGCCAGGTCCAGCTTCTTCAGCTGAATGGGGGAGGAAGAGGGAGTCAGGGCCCCAGGAGCGGGTGTCAGACCGCTGCCTCTCACCAGCTCCCCATCCCAGACCCCCCACTGGGCTGCCCTCCCCGCCCCCCCACCCCCAGCCTTCTGGAAGATGGTCAGTGAGAACTGCCCGCCCCCAGGCGCCAGGCACCGGGGGCACCGGTATGTTGGGCCTCTCAGGACCCGGCGGCCAAGGAAAGGGCACCGAACACTTCGGAGCCGGTGAGCCATGGGAAGGGCTCATTGGGGAGACCAGGTGGAAGTGCTGGCTGCTGCAGTGGGGAGGGGCAGAGACCCCCCGACGGATGCCTCCAGCTCCAAGCTCCCTCCTGCCTCCCCCTCCTCCCCAGCCTCGCCACCGCCTCCCGGGAAGGAGCAGCGCTCACCCCACGGAGGTCACAGACCCACTGGGATTCCAGGCCCCTCCCTCCGTCTTCCATCTCCTCCCACCCGCTCCGCGACCCCGTCCTGCGCCGACTGTGCTCCCCCTCCCACTTAGGCTGGCTCTGAGCTGGTGCAGCGTGTGATGGGGAAGGACCACCCGGAGATCGGAG
>NW_006286243.1:514545-515744 GCF_000327345.1 Myotis davidii
GGGGGACAGCGTGGCCAGGCCTGGGGGCTCGGGGGACCCCGGGGGAGGCAGCAGGAGCAGGAGCAGCAGCAAGTGGAGGAGCCGGAGCATGGTGCCCGAGCCTCCGGCGGCTGCCGAAGGAAAATGCGGGAGCGGAAGAGAGAGAGGAAAGGGGGCAGGAAGAGGGAGGGAAAAGGAAGGAGAGATAGGAGGGGAGAAGGGCGAAGGAATGAATGAGCGGAGCCAAGGAGACCGGGAGAGCAACAGTGTGAGAGAGAGAAGCCAGGGGGAGCCGGGCAGAAAGCGGAGAGCGTCCTGGCAGTTCAGTGGGTTGGAGTGTCCCTGATACGCCGAGGTTGGGGGTTCCATCCCGGTTCAGGGCACATACAAGAAACCACCAGTGAGTGCATGAATAGGTGGAACAACAGATCGATGTTTCTCTCTCCCTAACCTTCCTCTCAGTCTGTAAAAGCAATCAATAATTTTTTTTAAAAGGTAAATGGAGAAAGCAGTCTTTAAGAAGAGTTGGGAACCCCAACCGGTTTGGCTCAGTGGATAGAGCAGAGGCCTGCGGACTGAAGGGTCCCGGTTCAATTCTGGTCCAGGGCATATGCCCGGGATGCCCAGTAGGGGGCATGCAGGAGGCAGCCAGTCAGTGATTCTCATCATTGATGTTTCTATTTCTCCCTCTCCCTTCCTCTCTGAAATCAATAAAAATATATTAAAAAGAAGAGTTCTCTCTCATTGATGTTTCTATCTCTCTCTTCCTCTCAAATCAATAAAATTTTTTTTAAAGAGTTGGGTAGCCCAGCGTCCTATGAACCAGGAGGACATGGTTCCTTTCCCCCTCAGGACACAGGTCGCAACCCACACATGCCCAGGTTGCGGGCTCAATCTCCAATGTGTGGCAGGAGGCAGCTCTCCTCCCTTCCTCTCTGAAGTTAATAAAAATATCTTTTTAAAAGAGAAGAGTTGGGTAGTGTGGGATGAGAAACAGACCAAGAAACAAATCATGGACAGAAGAAGGCACGGGCCAGCACCTGAGGCCCATGGGTTCCCTTCCACTCTTGGGGCCAGGGAAGGGAGTCACAAGCCCTCCTCCACCCAACTCCTGGAAAAAGAGCGTCAGAGTGCAGCACGGAGGAGGGCAAGCTCCAGGCCTGTGGCACCAGTCAGGCCCAAACCCTTTCCTGCCCAGTAACTGGGCCCCTGCATTGCAT
>NW_006286243.1:515781-520707 GCF_000327345.1 Myotis davidii
GGCATGGAGGATAGGGTCGCACTCTAAAACACCTCCACAGATCTGAACAAAGATCCTTCACACCCCAAACCAGTGACTCCCCATGCCCCCCAGCATGAGAGGCTCTTTTAAGCCCTTCTCTGTGTATGTTTGCATGTTTAAATTTGTCTGTCTTTCTCCGTGGGTATTTCTGTGCCTCTGTCCACTCCCCCTGTTCTGTTTTGTCCTCTGTAAGCCACTCCACCCCCCAGCCACTGGCCATACCCTTTGCCACCACAGCACACTGCACACAGCGGTTTCCATGGTAACACTTCAGACTTTAATACATTTTACTAGGGGTGATAGAAGGTGAGTAGGGCATCTGGTTACTTGGATGGGAGACAGCAAGGGCCCCAGGACCCCAGATCCAGTGCCCATCTCCCTAGAGTCTGGAGGCAGCTGCCTTAGGCTCAGGGCCAGAAGGAGGCGTTACCTACCCAGGCCCCCTCCTCTGAGTCCAACAGGCCCACTTGGGCTCACAGGGTCAGCTGGGGGAAGATGGGGTTACCTGGACCCCAGGAGCCTCCCCAAGCTCTTGTGCTCTCCTCACCTCCTGTCAGGGAGCAGCGTCTCCCCGCACTCAGCCCCAAGGGAAGTCCAATGGCTCTATTATCAGGGGACCCAAGGGAGAGTCGGCGGGGTGAGAGGCCCAGTGGCCTAGGCCAGGGAGGAGAGGCAGTTGGAGAAGGCAGAGGTGTCTCGTCAATGAAGGTGGTGATCTCCTCCCGGAAGAAGCCAGGCCCCTGTGGGTGTCCCCCGCCTGACCCCAGAATGCCACCCTCCAGGAATTGTCGAAGGCTGGCTAGCCCGCCACCTTCAGCCTCCTCCTCCTCCTCATCCCCTAGCCTTTGTCTGTGTCCCAGGTACGCAGGAGGGCCTCCCAGAGCCTGGCTGTGCGCTGGGAGTATCCGGATGTCGTCAGAGGATGACCACTTGTGCAGGAAGGACCCTGGTGCCCGAGGAGTAGAGAAGATATTGGTCTCGTCGTGGGACAGACGGCGGGACAGAGGGACCTGGAGAGAGGAGCAAGTAGACCCAGAGGTACTGAAGGGGCCAAAGTGGGGACTCTGCAAGATGGCTCTACCCGCCCCCCCCCTCGCCCCCTTAAACTGAAAACATCCTCTGATGGGCAAACCTGGTTCTGAGAGGTCTGAAGGGGAGCTTCTCTTGCCATACCTTTCTTTCCCCTACTCTTTATGTGCCCTGCAGACCAGGGCTAGGGAATGGGGGGTTGGGGGTGAATAACAGACTGGAGAAAAGTAATTAGGGGATACCCAGAATAGGAGGTATATTCCCTAGTGAAGTCCCATACCTGTAAGTAGTGGACCCTCTCAAGAGGGGGAAAGAGCATGTGCCTCCCAGGCAGCAACTTCACCTGGGTGGGGTCCCCTGGTCCTGTGGCCCCATTAGCATCAAATCGAACTTTGCACACTCGGCCATCTGCGTAGTCATCACAGCCCCCATCTAGGAAAGAAAAGGGGCAGAGTGGTTACGGGAGAGGAATGCCCACCACTCCCCACCCCTCCCCCTTTAAAATCTCCCACCCCCCTTTGTAAGTTCCCGGAGAATCTTTCTGTTCCCACTACTCTGTAAGCGCCAAGAGGAAAGTGACATTGGGTTGTTGCTGAATGGTTCAGGCTGGTTCAATGCTGAATCCCTCCCTAGTGCGTCAAACATATACACGTGCTTATTGAAACAAGCGTACCCCCACCCCAAAAGCTGTCCCTATAGCTGGGGTCCCTTTTAGGAAGCTCAGCCTCCCTTTAGTTCCACACCCTTCCTTTACGGTGGTTAGGGCTCTGGACTGTTTCTCGGACACTCTGCCCCGCGGAGGCACAGCTGGACAGTGTGGACTTCCACAGGGGAACCGGCGCCCCTTGGAGGGAGCTCTTAGTGCAAACGAAGCGGTGGCTGTGGTCATGGCGTACGACTGGGGAAAGGGGAGCGTGGAGTCAGCCCAGGGGCAGCGCAGATTCCGTCCAGCAGGGGGCACTCCAGGCAGCCCGTCCCCGCACCGAGACGAACTGGTAGAAAGGGGCAGAAAAGGGAGCCGACGCCCAAGAAAAAAGCCCTGTCCCTCTTCTGACCGTCTTCGCCATCCTCCTCGGACATGATAGCCACGCACTGCTCCCACACCGTGCGCACGTCCGCGCGGTAGCGCTCGCAGGACCAGATGAAGGAGGGCAGCAGCAGCGTCTGTGCCATGGAGCACCACAGCACGGCCAGCACCATCCACGGGGGCGCCGAGTCCGACTTCAGCGAGAAGAAGCTCACCACCTGGTGGGAGGATGGGGAATGGCGCCGCGTCAGGGCCCAAAGCCCAGGGGGCCCACTTCACCCCAGATCCGGTATCCTAGTGCAGCTGGTGGGAAAGAAGTCAGGAAGGGATGGCTGGGGTCACACCGGATCGGGACAGGAGCCAAGCTGGAGGTGGAGACCATGAATAGAGGGGAGGGGATTGACTCGGAGGAAAGGCAGGGAGAGTTCCAGAGCAAAGCCCTGGGTCCAGAGGGAGAGGAGCAGAGGTGGTACAGGAAGCCCGAAGGCAGAGAAACATTCAGGAGTAGGGACCAGATGGGATGTAGGAGTAGGGGCCAGCTGGGGATGCAAAAAGTTGGGGTGGTGGGGTGAGCTCTCTGGGGTTTCCACCCAGAAGTACTCAGAGACCTTGTGATATCCAGAGGGAATCAGGGAATGGAAAATGGAGCTCAGCTGCTGGATAATAGGTCTGGGGGGCTGAATAGTGGGGCCTCAGGACAGATGATGGAGCAGGAGGAGAGGTAGTGGGGCTGAAGGATGAATGGATGATGGCGTTCAGCGGTGGGAACTGGAAAACATGATGGAGCTGTGGGTAATGGGAACTGGAAGTTGGATGATAGAGATGGGTGATGGAGTGGGGATGGATAGAGGAGAGGAAGATGGATGATGGAGTTGGAGGTCAGGTGATCGTGCTGGGGCTGGTTTGGGGAGAACAGGAGGGGGGGACCCCAATCTCACCAGGATGGGCACCCCTGTGAGTGAGTCATAGAGAAAGACGATGGCGCTGACCAAGTTGGTGACCTGCAGGGATGTCTTGGCCGATTCGGAGCCATCCAGCGAGGACCGCCGCTTCCCTTGGGCATCTTCCACCACAATGGCTGGCACCTCAAAGGCTGGCCGTGTACCCAAGCCCCCGGGCCCACTCCCCTTGGCCCCACCAACAACCCCTGCTCTCCGGGCCTGCCTTGCCCTCCGGGGCCTGGCCCACAGCGTCTGGTAGAAGGTAATGGCCACACAGACCAACCCCATGACAATGCCCCCAAGTAGCAAGAGGCTGAAGCAGACGCCAAAGCCGAGGCCAATCTTGGAGACTATGAACTGGCAGCCTCGGGCGTAGTAGCGCTCACCGTTGTTGTGCCAGCCAATGGAGGGCAGTGTGGAGAGGATGAAGCTGACCATCCAGATGCCCATGACAGCATGCAGCGCCTGCTTCTTGGCATTGCTGAGGCGGTAGTTGACAGGCCAGCGCACCATCCACATGCGATGGTAGGAGAGTGAGGCAACTGTGAAGCAGGTGGCCAGGGCCAGTGTGTAGTAGGTGGACACAAAGACCTTGCAGATGCTCTCATTCCAGTCATAGTCAGAGGAAGCCTGGCGCCGGAGCTGCACCACAGCGAAGGTGGTGAGGGGCACGGCCGCCATGAGTATGTGTGTGCCCGCCAGGAAGCAGAGCAGCAACTCCAGTGGCTTGTGCTTCTGCTGCTTGGCAGAGATGCTGAGGATTATCCAGGCGTTGGCCAGCAGGGCCAGGAGCCCACAGGCCAGCCAGGACAGCGCGTTTGAGCGCAGGGAGGCTTCTTCTGCCCCGGCCCCGGCCCGAGCCATCCTGTTCTCAGCCCCCCACCCCCTTTGAACTCCTGGGGGTGGGGGCGAGGTCTCACCCAGGAGCCCCACTCACACACACCGCCATGATGCCCACAGTCCTTGCCCTGTAGTGAGGCAGGCAGCCCCTCGGCCCACCCTAATGCTCAGCATTGCATAACTGACCCAGCTAAGGTCAGGCGTGGAGGGCAGGGGAAGAGACTGGGGCTCAGCAGAGGTGGTCCTCAACCTCCATACTGAGTGGGACCCTCCCTGTAGTTGACCCGGGAGGCAAGCTGGCTGCTTTGCCAACTATGCGGTTGGCTGGGGAGCTCTGGCCCCCATGCCCAGACTTGCAGATCTCTTCTTCCTCTGGTTCTTGACCAGTCGGGGATCTTCTGGATGCCCCAAGGGGTGTGGGGGTGAGACTCAGCCACCTGCACAAACTGCAAGGGAGAGATGAGATGTGGAAGGGGGGAGGACGAAGATAAGGCCTAGGCTGGACCCCACTGGCTTCTTGTGCTCCCCTTCTCATGCAGCCATAGAAATGCCTGATTGCCAGGGGTCACTCTCCTGTCTTAAAAGAGGTGAAACCACCCCACACAGAGAAGAGCCCTGTGTCCAGACCTCCAGAAAAGAAGGTGCTCGGACCTCCTGTCTCCCACCCCTTTTCAGCCCCTTTCCTCCCTCTGGCACTCTCTGGTTCCCTCTTCTCATACCCCCTGCTCAGTACCACTCAACCACTATCTTCACGCCCAGAGTCTCCCTTCAGAGCTGCTGATGGCAGGTGCATGACTTGTTTCTTCCTGAGGGTTCACGGTAAGCTGGGATATGGTATTACAGCCCCCCACTCCCAACCTTCCAAGCTCCCGGGCCCATGGTCTTGGTGCTCAGCCCCATTTCTCCACGTCTGCATGATCACCTTCCTGCTCACCAGGAGTCTGGGAAGATGGGAGAAAAGAGGCTGGGACCAAGGGGGGCCTAGGGAACCTGAAGGCGGGGAAACCGCTGACATCAGAAGCATCCAGAAATGGAAAGAGGGGGAACCAGGGGGAAGGAGGAGAGTTT
>NW_006286243.1:520720-521622 GCF_000327345.1 Myotis davidii
CAAAGTGATAGTATCTGAAAATAGAAGGAAAAGCCCAGAGACCCCTGGAGAGGAGACTGGAGGAGGGAGGGGAGGAGGGAGGGAGAGAGGCAACAGGGAATGGAGAGGCTGGGAAGAAAAGCTCAATGTGCTAAGGTGCTGCTTCCCACCAGTAGACCCTGAATCTTTCCTCCCTGCCCCGGCCTCAGTTTCCTTCTGATGGGAGGGAGGGTAGTTCTGAATTTCATGACGCTGAACGCTGAGCTTCAGTGAGCCCCAGGGAGGGAGCTCAGAGGAAAGCAGGTGCAACCCCAAACAGAGTGGAGGCAGGAAGGATGGGCACAATGGCTTTGGGGTAAATGGGAGGAAAGGGGGCACCGCAGTGGGAGGGTCCATTCCTCTGGAAGAACCTCAGACCCTTGCCCTCCCCAAGAGGTCCTGGCCCACCCAACCTTTGTCTTCTCTCTGGAGCCCAGTGCACCCTAGTTGCTATGGCAATGGCCAGCCAGAGGGAGGTGGGGAGACTTGGTCAGGAGCGCCTCCCCCATTTTCCTCCCCGACGACCTCGGACCCCTTCCCACCCACGCCCGCCCAGGCCCAGCAGTGGGCTCAGGAAGGAAGAGATGGGAAGTCAGAGAGGGAGAGAGACAGGAAGGATCTGAAGGACAGAGAGGGAGGTGAAGGGCAGAGAAAAATCAGAGGAAGGTGGGACGGGGGACCTGGGGGACTCTAGCGGGGGTACGGGGCCCCTCGCCTTTTGGGGTGAAGGGGTAAGGTCACGCGGCTCCTCCCTCCTGCCGCCCACCAGGTTCTCCAGGGCAGAAACAGCAGGTGGCTGGGGAGGAGGGGCGGGCCGGAGGGGAGAGGAAGCTGCTGGGGGGCGGGGGAGAGAGGGGAGGAGACCGCGGGGGAGGGGGCAGGGG
>NW_006286243.1:521715-542408 GCF_000327345.1 Myotis davidii
CCTGCGCCCTCCAGCCAGGGAGCCCCGCGCTGAGGGCCGGAGGAGAGCTTTTCGGGGAAGGGGAACAAGTGCCGGGCGGGGGACTGGACGGCGGTGACTTGCAGGAGGAGGGGCGAGGAAGGCGCCGGGAGGGAGGGGGCGAGGAGGATGGAGGGGAACCGACTTCATTGGTGAAACGGCTCGTGTCCTACCCCCACCCCATCCCGGTTTCCACACGAACCCCAGCTCCGAGAGGCAGCTGGCGGTGTTCGGGACTGAGGAGCTGGCTGTTCCGGGAGGAGGAAGCGTGTGTCACCGAGTGTCACTGTGTGTGTCGTGAGGGCTGCAGCTCAGCGGGCATGTGCTGGGGGCTGGGGGCAGTGAGGGGTGCTGCTGACGCTGAGCTGCTCGTGGGGCGGTGGTGCACAGGTCTAAAAGGGTGCAGACACACACACACACACACACACACACACACACCCCTCCGGGAACACAAGCTCACGCGCCTTGAGGGATACACACAATTTGCAAGCACACATCCCAGTTTCTCATGGTCCTGCTCTCCAGCACGCACATATGCATGTGTGGAAGGAACGCACACCCCCTGCAGACTCTCCCCTCGTGCATCCATGACACACGTGTGACTACAAAGTCTTAGCCTCACACACACATGCAGGCCCCGTTGCGGGTGGGTAGGTGGGTAGCCAGTCTCCAGATAATTTTTTCCTGTCGGGAGAAACCTCATCTCCTAGGGCCAAGCCTGCCAACCTCTGCTCGGGGTCTGGCCCCAAAGATCAGAAGATTCTGGGTCCCCAGAGAAGAGTCCACCTCTCTCTCTCTCTCTCTCTCTCTCTCTCTCTCTCTCTCTCTCTCACACACACACACACACACACACACACAAATGAAGAAGAGCATCTTCTTTATAGTAAGTTTACTGTATTTTTGTCAGCTCGGAGGCAGGGATGGGGAAGGGGCAGGAACACAAAGCAAGCAATGGGAGCTCTGGCAGCCCCTGGGTGTGCTCTTGGAAGAGGCAGGCTGGAAGAGAAGGGAAGGGAAAGGGCAGAGGGACTGGGGGAGCTTGTGAGAAAGACGGGAAGGAGAGGCAGAGCAGGCTAGGGATCCTGAGAGCTGCATGAAGAGGAAGAGTACCTGTCACCTTAAGTCTCCTGTATCCTGAATGGTCTGGGGGTGAAGGAGCTGAGCCATGTAAGGCAGGGGGACTGAACCCCAGCACCATCACCCTGCCCAGGAAGTCCTCTCAGTGGGCTCACTCTTCCCCAGTGCCTGCCCACCCTGGCAAGGCTCACCTTCCAGAAGGTTCTGTACAGGGTCCATGGTAGGTCCCTGGGAACTCTGCTCCCAGCCTGTGCCCTGAGTAGGAGAGCTGAAGGCTTGATCCTCTGGTAACAGGACTCTGCCTCCAGCAGGCGGTAAGGGATTTTAGGCAGGAAGGCCCTCCTCCATGCTCTGACCTCCTGAGGCAGGCCTCCCCGAGGTGCTCCTGTGAACCCTACGGTACATACTGAGCACCCGTGACTAGCCAGCTGCAGAGATATGTGTGATATCTGCTCTGTGTTCAAGAAACAGCCATAGAACCAGGGGTCAAGCAGTCTAGGCCAGTCTGGGCCAGTCTGGGCCCCAGCACTTACAACCTTGGGCAATCAATATGACCTCTGTGAATTCCATTTCTGGTCTATAAACCGGAGATGCTAATCTTGGTCCTGTCACTACCAGCCTTGTAGGATTTTCTTTTTCTTTTTTTAAAAAATATATTTCTTTATTGATTTCAGAGAGGAAGGGAGAGGGAGAGAGATAGAAACACAATGATGAGAGAAAATGGCTGCCCCCTGCACGCCCCCCATTGGGGATCGAGCCCACAACCCGGGCATGTGCCCTTGGCTGGAATCGAACTTGGGACCCTTCAGTTTGCAGGCCGACGTTCTATCCACTGAGCCAAACCGGCTAGAGCCTTGTAGGACTTTCATAAGGTTTAAATAGATAAAGGATGTGGAACTGGTTTATAAACTGAGTGTGCTGCTTGTGTGATAAGGAATTGTGTCAGCGCACAAGTGTGAGCTGTGGACAAGGGTGTGTGTCAGAATGGAACGGTGGAGTGGTTAGAGCTGGACCTGTCCTTGATGGGCTGTGTGACCTTGGCCTACTCCCTGCCTTCTCTGGTGCCAAGGTTCTTCCCTGTAAGATGAGTCCTGTGCTTTGTGCTTCAGTCACCCAGCCTCACACTCCAGGCCAGGCAGGGCTGGTCCTGAGCGCTCCCCCGGGATCCAAGTGGGCCGTGAGGGACAGAATTGAGAAGAAATAATCAAAGAAGGGCGAGGGTTCAACAGAAGAGGGAATCGGGGAGCGGTGGTGCGAGTAAGCCTCCAGAGGAGGAGACCCAATGGCCAGCTGTGGACAAGGAGAGCAGGAGATGGCAAAGGCGCTGGGATCTGCTACATTCATCCTGTCCCCAGGCCCCGGAGCCCAACAGGAAACGCAGGGTAGACAGCTGGGGAGGCTGCAAGTGGGACGCTCCCCCTGGCCCAGTGCCTCAAATGAGATTGCATGTCTTCTGGAACCGGCTGGAGGAAAAAAGCAGAAGAGGAGCAAGGCTCTTCCTCCCCAACTCCTTGGAGTTCTAGGACCTCCATGGCCCCTCTTCTCTTCCAGTTTGTAATGGCCTCTGGGCCACATCCTCCCTCCACCTTCTGCCTGCCTGCCTGCTTCCTACCTCCTCAGTCATCCCGCTGTACCCTTCTCCCCCGCTCCCCACCTCCCTTAGCCCCCATCTCCTCATCTGCATCCCTCCTCCCCCTCCTCTACCCCTAGCCCTCCCATTCTCACCCCCCTTTCATCCTCCTCCCAGCCCTCCCCCTCCCAGTTCCTTACTGGGGGCATTGGCAGGTCTTCTTCTCACTGAGGAGTCTCTTGATCTGAGACATCCGCACTGCCTGGCGCTGTCCAGGAAGAAGGAGAGGAGTAGTGAGGGTCCCAGGCCTCCAGAAGGGAGGTGCCCCTTGGAGGGGGGAGTGGGGAAAGCTGGGAGAGGAGAAGCAGATACTGTGGCTGAGGCCATCTGTCCCAGAGTTCACTCTCTGCTCCTTCCTGCCTCTCCCTCCCTGGGATCTGGGACAGAGCCCAGTCTGCAATAAGGGAACTCGATGGTGGGTAGAGAGAAACAGAGCAGAAGCAGGTCACCTAACAGGACACCCTAGTCGCTATGTGTGTATATGGGCGGCCGGGCGGGGGGAAAGTTCACTCACCCTTCGGTGCCAGCATTTGACACAGCAGAAGATGCAGAACCCAGTGAAAATCAGAAAGCCACCTACTGCCCCCAGCACAATGGCCAGGAGCTTTGGCGAGGCCTGGATTAACTCTGAGTGCAAAACTGCAAGAGAGAAGAGAGGTGTGTGCAGCTCACATTACCTTCCCTCTGGGCACCGCACTCTGGAGGCCTGAGGAAGGCCTGGCTGTCCAGCCACACTTGGGCCTGATGCTGGGATTGGGAGACTGGGGCAGGCTCCTCTGGGCTCTCCCAGGCCACCAGGCTGGAGGGGAAAGACTGGGGAAGGGTTTTTAAGGTTTGAAGACTACAGGGCATTCTGGGGAGCTAGGAGCAGTGGTCCATCCTATGTGCCTTCCACACACACACATGGGCGAGTGCCTGTGGCTGGGTTAGGAAAGGAGCAAGGATGGGGACTCTTGGTCAGGTGGGCCCCATTCATGGGCTGCAGACCTTGGGCAGTTGGGAACTTTCAGGGCTACAGGTGGGTCCCTAGGGTCCAGGACCATACCCTACTTCACCTTATCACCCCTGTGTCCGGGCACCATGCACATAACCCACCTCTCTCAGGAGAGTTGGGAGGCTGGGACTCTGGGTTTTCTTTGCCAACCCTGGGAAGGTCCCACAGCTGAGGAGGCAGGGGCTTGGGGTTAGGCCTCACTCACCCTCGACATTGGATTCCAGCAGGACTTTGTTGTTCTCAGTCAGTAGACAATGCCACATCCCTGCCTCAGGGTCTTCCTGCACCAGCTTTTGATGACCTGAGACCTTTGTAGTCTGGTTGTCCAGCTTCAAGCTCAGCATCAGCTGGGAGGTGTTGGTCCCCAGCACCTCACAGGTCAATTGGTTCTGGGACTTAGTCACTGTAGAGGGACAAGAACCTGAGGTTAGGAGCCTGGACCTCTGAGTTCTTGGCACCTCCATGCTCTAAGGGGAATCAGTAGAACAATCAAAAGGACACTTTACATGGGAGTTCCTCTTTTGGCATCTCAAGCACATGGTCATACAGCTTTAACAGAGAAAACACAGCTTTTGAGGTCCAACAGAACAGTCTTGGATTCAAATCCCAGCCCCACAGCTTACGATCTGTGTCTCTGAGCAAGTTACTTAGCAACCTGAGCCCCAGACAATTATTAATGCACAAGTACTTGTAGGGCTCTTAAATGGGGCCTGGCATGTGGGAAGCATCAAGTATTAGCCATTATTGCTTGTGGGGTTGTTATGGTGATTACGGAAATAGAGAAGTGAAGAACTCAGTGTGGAGCCTGACATTGTCATCATCACTAGTACACTCAGAGCAAATGTGGTCATCCTCATTAGTAGAAAGCAGACACACACAGGTAGGGGCTTAGCCAGGGTCATGGTGGGGGTGGGGAGACGGAGACAGAACTAGAACCCTGGTTGTCAGCACATGCCCTTTGGGGATTCTCAGTGGAATGTGCCCCAGGCTGGCTCACAGATGTCAGGGAAGGACATATGGATTCCAGTTTTAGTTCAAAACCAGCCCCAAACCAGTGGGCCCTCCATCAGCCCCATCAGACAACCAGGGCTTAGGCATCCCTTTGGGGGCCAGTCCTGCCTTAGAAGGAGCCCTGGTCAGGCCCCTCCACCTCCTGTCCCCGTCTTCCCCTTCTCAGCCCGGCTCCTCACTTCTCATCACCGCGAGGTTCACTTTCTGATGCAACTGCCCCTGGCTGAGATTCAGGGTCAGGAGTCCAGAACCAACGTCCTGAAGTGAGGCCTGGGGCAGGCTGAAGGTGAGCGGCAGTGTCTCCTTCAGCTGGATCTTCTTCTGAAACTTCTTCACAGTCACCTTTCTGTTCTCCAAGGAGAAGGTGATCCAGGGCCGAGGGGAGGAGGTCCCCTCCTCCTGCCACCTCAGCTCCCCGACCAGATTTTCATCGTCAAAGGTAAGTGGGAAGGAGAACTCCACGGGCTCCCCCACTTTTGTATAGACTGTGTCAGAGATGTTCCGGAAAGCTGGAGGTAGGAAGGGAGAGAACCTGGGTTAGAAGGAGGTAGAATGATAAGGGTGCACAAAGTCGGGTAGGCATGTGGTGGGGGCAGCAAAAAGATGGAAGGGGGCTAGGTGCCTTCAAACACCCAGGTTGTCATTTCAGGCCCTTAAATTCCCATCTCTCTCTCTAATCCCTCTCATCTCTCCACCCCAGCATGTTCCTCTTCCCCCTGGAAGCCCTCATAGAACAGCCCAACCAGAGGGGTCCTCTCCTTCCTTAGGATCCGGGAGCACAGAAGGTATTTGGCCTGCATTTATTTATTCATTTTTTAATATGGTTTTATTGATTGTTAGAGTGAGACAGAAACATCGATGAAAGAGAAACATCATCAATCAGCTGCCTCCTGCATGCACCTCTACTGGAGATGGAGCCCACAAACCCGGCATGTGCCCTGACCAGGAATTGAACCTTTAACCTTTTGATTCCTGGGTCAACACTCAACCACTGAGCCTCATGAGCTGGGCTGGCCTGCATTTCTTAGGTGCTTAAGTTAGCACCCTTCACAAGATAAGAGCAAACACTTACATAGGCTGACTATGTGCCAGGCTCTGTTCTACGGGCCTTACATTGAATTGATTCTTACCATGACACCACAAGGTGGGTACATCACGGTGAGCATCATCCCCACTTTACAGAATCCAAGGCACAGAGAGGTTCAGTAACTTGTCCAAGGTTGTCAGAGCCAGGATTTGAATCCAAGTGCAGACACTGCCCCACCTTGTGTCACACAAGCACCCGCGGAGGACAAGACCTGCATTCAGCCTCCCCCACCCCCGTGCCTAGCTCAGGATTCTAAAGGTGAATGTAGCATTTCCTCAGGGCTGGCTAGTATCCCCCAGTGAGTAAGTGGATTTGCAAATGGGTGGGTGAGTGGGGAGTGGAGGCAACAAAGAAAATAGGTGTCCTTGACACTCCTCCTTTGGGGCCTCCTTCAGGGGTCTGTGGGGCCCCTCACATCCTGCCATCCCATCTCCCTTCCTTCCTCCATGTCCACCACCTTGAGGAAGAGAGGGCCCAGTGTATCCCTAGGATAGACTTCAGCTTAAGGGGAGCCTGGCACTGGCCTCCCTCTGTCCTCTAGTACCAGACCCAGGAACAGAGCAATGAGAGCAGAGGGAGGGTCTGTCAGCCTTTGAGGTGGGGCTGTAGCGGGGGGCGTGAGGAGAGGGGGGGTCTGCAGGAGAGAGGAGCAGCTCTTACCCAGCACCAAGATGTTTATTTCGAACACCAGTTTCTTCATGTCCTGGGAGACTGTGCATATCCAGGTGCCACTGTCCTGCAACTTCAGCTGGGACAGTGAGAGGCTCTTGCCCCTATTCTGCTTTTCATTCCTGGGACCTTTCCATTCTACTGAAGGGTTTCTACCAGGGGGGCTCTCCAAGGTCAGGGTCAGGCTCTGTCCCTGCAGCAGGCGGATGCGATTTTTGATATCCAAATTGGCATTCACTGTGGAGAGAGCAGGTCACCTGTGTCACACACACTCTATCCCCAAGGAGAAGGGAAGAAGCCGGGAAATCAAGAGTGTCTCCATTACTTCTGTCCCAGATCTTTCTCTCAGTCAATGCCCAGCTTCCCACCCCCAGCCCTAGGCAGGGCTTCCCTCTTCTTCTTCCCCACTTCCATCCTCCTCCTTCTCCTCTCTTTCCTTGTCTCTCCCCCCCCCCCCCCCCCCCGCCTTTCCTCTGGCTCCTTGCCCTTCTCCTTCTCTCCCTTTAGCTCTTTTCCTCTCCCCCATGTCTGACCCAAGGCTTGAGGAGGATTTGAGGAGATGTGGTGGTCAGTCTCACTTGGCTCTGGAATATTGAAATACTGACAGCTAGTTTGGCCCTGATTTGGGTGAAGGGATAAGAGGGGAGGGGAGGGTGATTGGCTGGAGGTGTCTGTACCCCAGGTCTGCCCTACTCACATTTGAACGCCACAAGTTCCACTTCTGTTTGCTTGTTGCCCACTGTACAGCTATAAATCCCTGAGTCTGTTATCTCAAGATTACTGATGATCAGAGGAAAGGATCCTTGATTCCACAGGGATTTTATTGAATGGACACGATTTTTCAGCTTGGTGGAACCTGGGAGTAGAAGTCATAGGGAGGAGGTTGGGGTATGCTGGAGACATGGTACCCCTGGTGAAGGCACGGCTCACAACTCTTCTCATCTGATTTACTAATTTCCTGCAGAATCTGCCCTTGTCCTAGTCAGAGCACCCCAGGCTGGCAAGGAGGTCCCATCATATGCATTTACCTGGCCAGGACAATATCTCACTAATCCAAAATAAAGTAACATCATATTTAGAAAACAGCTCTTACATGCCAAACACTTTACATGCACCATCCCAAATAATCTGCACAACAACCAACAAATAGCACTGTTTTGCTTATTTTGCAGATAAGGAAACTGAAGCTCAGAGAGATTAACTAGTTGCCCAAACTCTTCTTTGCACAATGATGGCAGGAACCTAAACCAGTGTAATTTCTTTGGAAAGTAATTTGTAATATACTAGTGGTCCAGTGCACAAAATTCATGCAGGGGGCGGATAATCCCTCAGCCTGGCCTGCACCCACTCAAATGTGGGATCCCTGCGGGATCGGGCCTAAACTGGCAATTGGACATCCCTCTCACAATCCGGGACCACTGGCTCCTAACCACTCGCCTGCCTGCCAGCCTGATCATCCCCTAACTGCTCCCCTGCCAGCCTGATTGATGCCTAACTGCTCCCCTGCCAGCCTGATCACCACCAACTGCCCTCCCTGCTGGCCCAATTGCCCACAACTGCCCTCCCCCGATGGCCCGATTGCCCACACTTCCCTCCCCTGCCACATGGGACCAGCCTCCTCCGTGCCGCATGGAGTGTGGGACCCCCAGGCCTCACTGCACGCACGGAGTGGCCACCGGCCCAGCATATGGGCGTGAGGGCACAAGGACCACCTAGGCTTTTATTAGTGTAGATACCAGAATTGCAAGTGCACATACAAAACTAAATGACTACCAAGAAAAGGTAAGTTAAATTATAGTTCACCCATTCAGTGGGTTGCTATGAAAGAAGTATGAGGAAGCTCTGTATATACTGAGATGGAATAATATATAAGAATAAAGCAAGCCGAAACCGGTTTGGCTCAGTGGATAGAGCGTCGGCCTGCAGACTGAAAGGTCCCAGGTTCGATTCCGGTCAAGGGCATGTACCTGGGTTGCAGGCACATCCCCAGTAGGAGATGTGCAGGAGGCAGCTGGTCGATGTTTCTCTCATCATCGATGTTGCTAACTATCTCTCTCCCTTCCTCTCTGTAAAAAATCAATAAAATATATATTTTTAAAAAAAGAATAAAGCAAGATATTAAATAGGCTACCATTTGTTTAAAAAGGAGTGGAACCTGGCTGCATGGCTCAGTGGTTGAGTGTTGACCTATGAACCAGGAGGTCATGGTTTGATTCCGGTCAGGGCACATGCCTGGGTTGTGGGCTTGATTCCCTGTGTGGGGCATGCAGGAGGCAGCCAAGCAATAATTCTCATTATTGATGTTTCTATCTCTCCCTCTCCCTTCCTCTCTGAAATCAATAAAAATAAATTTTTTTAAAAGAGTGAGAAATTTATCTTTATCCATCTATCTACCTTGTATATGAACAAATATTTCTATAAGTAAGCATAATAAAATGGTAAACTTGGTTGCCCCTGTGGGATAGGAAGAAAGGTGTGGGAGGGGGGCTTTTCACTATATACCCTTTTGTGCCTTTTTAAAAAATTTAATTCTCACCTGAGAACATGCTTAGAGATGAGAGAGAGAGAGAGAGAGAGAGAGAGAGAAAACATCAGTCAGTTGCCTTCCTTATAGGCCCCAACCGGGGATCAAACCCACAACCCAGGTATGTGCCCTGACTGGGAATCGAATGGGCAACCTTTTAGTGCACATGATGACTCTCAATCAACTGAGCCACTCCGGCTGGGCCCCTTTTCTGCCTTTTGAATTTTGACTCCAGTAAGTGGTAGAATGGAATTAAAATCCAGGCCGGTTAGGTACACTGTAAGCACTAGTACGCTATGCAGTACTAGTTCCTCAGGCATGGACATGCAGTCTCATACAGTCTCCTCTTTTAGTATCTAACAACTATCACCGAGAGGAAGTTCTTGTTCACTAACAATTTCCCCCTGTGCAGTGGTAGCTCCAGAATTCCTGTGGAGGGCTTTAGAAGCCACATTTACCTAGCAAACACACCATTTTTTACTTGGAATGCATATTTGTTGGCGTGGGAAGAAGGTGACTGAGATAAAGCCCCATCCCCAACGCTCTCCGGACCATCTCTGCCTCCCTGAGCAGTCATAGGCCTTCTTCCTATATTGGCCTTGGTGCGGGAGACTGGATGCCATGTTGGCCATGCATTCTCCCTTCTCTCCTCTTCCAGACCTCATCCCCGCTTCCCCACTGCTCAGGCTCATCCTCTCTAGGAACCTGTAGCCCTGGGCACAGCCCAGCCCTGCCCATGTCCACCACCCTGAGGACATGGATCCTCCTCCATCACTCACCCAACACCCCTTTCATTTGTCCCTTCAGTTGATCCTACCCGACTTGCCCTTTCCCTTGGATCTACACATTGTTTAGCTCCCCTATTTTTCCGAAATCCTACTATGTTCCTCCACAATTTACCAGAACTCTTGAAAGAGTAGCCTTCTTTAGTTCTGCCCCATTTTCACCTCTTTTGATTCTCTCCTCCATATCTAAGCACCTTTCCCTTTCTTTCCTTTTGGACTCTGGTTCTGAAACCACATTTAGGTGTTACCTAAATGGGCAGTGATGGCGAACCTTTTGAGCTCAGCGTGTCAGCATTTTGAAAAACCCTAACTTAACTCTGGTGCCATGTCACATATAGAAATTTTTTGATATTTGAAACCATAGTGAAACAAAGATTTATATTTTTGATATTTATTTTATATATTTAAATGCCATTTAACAAAGAAAAATCAACCAAAAAATGGGTTCGCGTGTTACCTCTGACACGCGTGTCATAGGTTCGCTATCACTGCCCTAGACTCTGTCTTGGATCCTCTTCCCCATCTCTATAGATACTCTAAATTCCACTGCATCCCCTATCAGCTCTGCAGATGATTCCCCAGTTGATACTCCCAACCTCTCCTCAATTCTGGGCCTACATTTCCAGTGGCCCAAAGGGCTTTTATCAGATTAGCCTGACATCACCCAAAACTCAGTTGGTTCAAAATGTATCCCCCTTTCCCTAAAAGAATTCTTCCTCCTTGCTCTCCTTTTCCTCTTCTGAGTCCATCATGCCCACTTGTCCAGGCTGTCCTATACTTTGCAAAAGCGATTGCAGGATGGTGTGAAAGGTCCAGAGTGTGGTTGGGTCTGGGATGAATTCATGGAGGAGACCAGTGTTGAACCAAGACTTAAAAGAGATAAAAAGCAGTGGACTAGAGGGAAGGGGAGCAGTGAGGTCATCCAGGAAGGAGGAAAGCTCCAGTGGGCAACCACCTCAAAGCACTGAGGAAAACACCGGGGTGTGGAGGTTTCTGGCTGGGAAGTGATGCTGGGGTGAATGTCAGCCAGAAGCTTCTAGATTAGTCTAATGGCCTAGAGAGTGAGATGTGGAGAGCATTGCTTCAGAAGTCAGTGCTGCAACATGTGGAAGAGAAATCAAAGTGAAAGAGACTAGTTATTAGCAGAGAGAATTGTAGGAGCGGAGAGGCATGTGGCCTTGGTGAATGACCGTGGCATTCCCATGGGAACAAAGAAGATGGAACAGGAAAACACTCCAAAGGAAGGAATGGCCATAGTTGGTGATGGATAGGAAACCAGGGATTGAAGTAGAAAAAATGTGGCTGTTTCATCTTTTTTTTTTTTTTTTGATCACTGGGCTTGGTCGCAAAGAATAATTCAGAAAGGATATTAAAGTAAAATCTGCAGATGTCTCGTGATTATTTCTGGTCTTACGTTTCTCATCGTTCATAACCTGATGGCCATTTTTGACAGATACTGGGAGTCACAAGATGTCACCACAATCCGACTAGAATTGCCGAGGTGTCTCATTAACAAGGATCAAATCGATGCCTCACAAAAGGAGAAACGGAAGTACGCCAAGTCAGGATGATCTGAAATTAAACCTGGACGCCTTTGGGCGTTTGGGCCTTTGGGCCTTTTTAAAGTCTCTTGAGCATTTTTAAATAGAAATAAATTTGGGTTTCACAAAAAAAAAAAAAAAAAGAAAGAAAGAAAGAAAAGAAAAGAAAAAAATTTTTTTTAACTCTGTGGTTCAGAAAGTGGGGGAATCAGGAGAATGACACTGCCTTTGTCAGAGATCAGGAAGTTGGGGGAGGGAGCTGCTCTGCAGAAAACTCAAATCACCGAAAGAGAAGAAAAGCATTGACACAGAGACTTAAGAATTTTTAGAAAGAAGCACATGGTTTCAATCTCACAGGTGATCAAAGAAATGCAAAGTAAAATAACAATGACATTTTCAACTGTCAGATTAGTAAAAAAACAACCAAACCAAACAAACACAAAAACCCCCCACAAAAAAATTAAATACTAATACCGCTCAGTGTTGGCAAGGGTGCTAGTGAGAATGGCACAAAGTAACATCCAGACTTACTGAAAATAAATAGAACCTTCCTGGAAGCAATCATGCAGTATACGTCAACTGTTTTTAAAAATTCATATCCTTAATTTCATTTCTAGAACTATGTCCTTAAAACAATAATTTAAGCCTTGGCTGGGTAGCTCAGTTGGTTAGAGTGTCATCCCTATATGCCCAGGTTGCAGATTTGATCTCTGGTCAGGGCACATACAAGAAGCAACCAACGAATGCATAAATAAGTAGAACAACAAACCAATGTTTCTTTCTCTCTCTCTCCCTCCTTCCTTCCTCTCTCTAAAACCAATAAATAAAAAAATTAAACAATAATTTAAAATTTCAAACCAAAATATGGGTACAAAAATAATAACTACAGTGGTTGTTAATAGGGTCCAACATTAGACAAGAGGATAATGGCTTGCATATTAGAGTAGGTGAATTTGATAGAATATTAGGGTGCTACCAAAAATGATATCTATAAATAATTTTAATGAAATGGAAACTAGCCCTAGCCGGTTTGGCTCAGTGGATAGAGTGTCAGCCTGCAGACGCAAGGGTCCCAGGTTCAATTCCGGCCAAGGGCACATGCCCAGGTTGCAGGCTTGATCACCAGTGTGGGGCATGCAGGAGTCAGCCAATCAATGATTCTCTCTCATCATTGATATTTCTATCTCTCTCTCCTTCTCCTTTTCTCTCCGAAATAAATAAAAGAAATATATTTTTAAGAGAAATGGAAAATACTCATAATATACATTTTTAGAGTTGCATTAAGTTAATCTTTACTTTTTAAGTTAGTTATTTGAATTAGGAAAATTTTACAGACTCAACACTTCCCTTTCCTTGGCCCAGCCTCCTAATACTACTATACAGTTTGGTGTGGATTCCTCCATGCTTTTTTCTTAGCTCATGCAAACATATATTCACACACATTGTATTTTAAATTAAAATGAGAGCATATTACATATATAGCTTACTCTTTCCACTTAACAAAATATGCTTCACATCTTTCTGAGCATATACATGTGAAACTTTTCATTCTTTTTGTGGGCCACAGTGTTTTTCTCTGGTGTTTGACTAAAGTAGAGCAGTTATTATCTAAAAGTGTTTTATCTTTCTAAGTAGCTCCTTTCCTGGTCCTTTGTCTAGAAAACACAGGCTTTTGTTGAGACTTATTTTTGTCTGTGTCCATTGGTGCTTTCAGCTTACCAGCTTCTTCAGCTCCAAGACTGGAATATATAAGGCAACAAGAACACTCACTACATGTCGTTCCTCAGGTCCTGAGGCCCCTACCAGTCTGCCCTCTTCTCTGCAACTTTCAAAATCTTCTTATGTTAGTTTTACATATAATTTCCAGGATTTTCTGTTACACTTATTGGGAGCAATAGTGAAAAGTATGTTCTGAACTGTCCCTCCAAAATTCATATGTTGAAGCCCTAACACTCAATATGATGGTATTTGGAGATGGGGCCTTTGGGAGATAATTAGATTGAGATGAGGTTGTAGGATGGGGTCCTCATGATGTGATTAGTGCCCTTATAAGAAAAGACATCAGAAAGCTTGCTTTCTCCCTCTACCAAGTGAGGACACAGCAAGAAGGCGCCATCTGCAGGCCAAGACGAGAGTCCTTTCAGAACTCAACCGTGCTGGCTGGCACCTTAATCTCAGACATTCAGCCTCCAGAACTGTGAAAAAATAAGTTTCTGTTTTTTGACCCACCCAGTCTATGGCATTTTGTTATAGCAGTCCAAGCAGACTAATGCATACATCTACTTCATTTTTCTGAAAGTCCTAATTTTTTTTAAAAAATCATATCATTTTATTGTACAAAAACAATGGACTTTGTATGCACACACTGTGCTGAATAGCTTCCCCCTTTAAGACATGTAAATGAGAATACTTGGATTAACTCTGGTCACAGAGGTCAGAACAACTCAACTGTCTCATAAACAAATATGCCCCAAATGTCTTTTAAGTCTACAGTTACGTGTGTTTTTTAAAATATATTTTTATTATTGATTTCAGTGAGGAAGGGAGAGGGGGCGAGAGATAGAAACATCAATGACAAGAGAGAATCATTGAACAGCTGCCTCCTGCACTCCTCACACTGGGGGACTGAGCCCACAACCTGGGTCAGGGTACCTGCCCAGGAATCGAACCATGACCTCTTGGTTCATACGTTGATGCTCAACCACTGAGCCAGGCCAGCCGGTCATCATTGATGTTTCTATGTCTCTCTCCCTCTCCCTTCCTCTCTGAAATCAATAAAAACATATTGTGGGGGGGGGGGGCTATATACATATGGGCTTCTATATGCAGAGTTCATCTCTTGAAGAAAACATAAAAAGTGATTAAAACAGTTGCCTCTCGGGAAAAGAGCTAAGGAACTGGGGATCATAAGTAGGAGAAATATTTATTGTCACTATATCATTTGCATGGTTTTAAAATTTTATCTTGTACCTGTATCATTTTTTCAAGTTCGTATTTTAACTTTAAAAGTAATAAAAATAAACTCCTAGCAGAAAGTCAATGTATTTCAAGCGATTTAGCAGAATAAAATTCTAGGACAGGAAAATCGCTTGCAGCGTTTGTGGGAGTTGTGGTCCTGGGCTCTGCCAAGGGTGTAAGTTCCGTAATGGGCCCGTGGTCCAGGGGAGGACGAAAGTTAGTTTGATCATAGGGCCTCTTGAAGTAGCTGTTTGAAGGAGGAGAGGACATGGCAGGCAGGGGACAGTTAATCTGCTGATTTCTGCTTTGTGTTTTTATCAGAAAGAGATCAGGAGTTGGGGGTTTTGTCAGTTTTTAGGGAATGGCTTTTTCATGTTCAGACCTGAAGAGTGGATATGGGTGTCTGAATCGTGTTTCTCAGAGCCCAGCAAGAACATCCGCACTGGAAGGGGAGATGTTCATTTCTTTCTTTTTTTAAAATCCCCACAGGAGGGTATTTTCCCATTGATTTTTAGAGAGAGTGGGAGGGAGGGGGGAAGGGAGGAGGAGGAGGAAGAGAGAGAGGTTGAGAGAGAGAGAGAGATGTGAGAGACACACATCAATTGGTTGTCTCCCAGTGCACCCTGACAGGGGCTGGGAATCGAACCTGCAATACATGAATGTACCCTTGACCCAGAATCAAACCCGAGACCCCCTGGTGCACTGAGGGACACCTTAACCACTGAGCACACCGGCCAGGGCGGGAGATGTCCATTTGCAACAAACACGGTTTCCTGTGCACTGTGGCCAATTCAGGTCTGACGGCACTGAGGGGAGCTTTCCACAGGGGAGCCTAGGCTGAACGTTGGAGAACCAAAGCTCCAACCCAGCGCTGCCACTCACTGGGTACATAAGCTCAGGCAGGCGCGTCCTCTCAGGGCCACAGTTTCCTCTCTAGTAAGATCAGAGTCTTGGGATGGAATACTATGCTGCTCTAAAAAAGAAGGAACTCTTACCATTTGCAACGGCGTGGATGGAACTGGAGAGCATTATGCTAAGTGAAATCAGCCAGTCAATGAAAGAAAAATACCACATGATCTCACTCATTCATGGATAATAGAGACCATTATAAACTTTTGAACAATAATAGAAAATGTTATTATGAAGTCAAGGGCAGGAAAAAAAAAAGGACACATATGTAATACCCTTTGTAATACTTTAAGCAATAAAACAATTAAAAAAAAAGATCAGAGTCTTGGGCTGCAGCCATATTTCCCAGACTTCAACCATTCACATACCTTACACATGATTTTGGCCAAATCTACTTTTCCTATTTATGTAACATTTTAAAATAGTTTCACTTGTGCCCTAGCTGGTTTGGCTCAGTGGATAGAGCATCGGCCTGCGGACTGAAAGGTCCCAGGTTCGATTCCGGTCAAGGGCATGTACCTGGGTTGCGGGCACATCCCCAGTAGGAGATGTGCAGGAGGCAGCTGATCGATGCTTCTCTCTCATCGATGTTTCTAGCTCTCTATCTCTCTCCCTTCCTCTCTGTAAAAAATCAATAAAATATATATTAAAAAAAATAATAATAAAAATGGATTCACTTTTTAAAATTAAATAAATTCATTTAAAAGGAAACTTTATATCACTATAATAAACAGGAAGTCAGTATCACTTGACATAAACAGAAGGCCACATAAAAAAACGCATGCACACACCAAAAACCTAGCACCAGCCCAGGTGTCTCAGTTGGCTGGAGTATCGTCCCATACACCAAAAGGTTGTGGGTTCAATTCCTGGTCAGGGCACATACCTAGGTTGGGGGTTTGATCCCCAGTCAAGGGGCCTGAGAGAGGCAACCAACTGATATTTCTCTAACATTGATGTTTCTCTCTCTCTCTCTGTAAAGTCAATAAACATATCCTCATATCCTCAGGTGAGGATAAAAAAAACCCTGAAAAAAAACCAAAACTCCTAAAAGCAATGTTATAATTATCACTTAAAACTAACACATGTACCTGGTCTCTGTCACCCTGAACCCCCTGGGACCCCAGAGTTTGCTAGGAGCAGAGTGCTGACACCAGGGATGCTCAGTTCACAATGCTTTCTTCCTGAAGGGGAGCGGGCCACCCTACCTGTAACCCAGTCTGAAGCACTAGTTTGGTAGAGAGTGCTCACAATCGTGTTTCCTCTAGAATCTTTCCAGATGAATGGCATGCTCTTCTTCTCGGAAGCTTGGCAGGGCAGCTCCACCTGGCCTCCGGCCTTACCCAGCACCACTTCTCTCCCCTGGGTGGCTCCGAGGAGCAGTGCTAGGTGGAAAAGAAGGAGTCAGGCCTTGAGCCAGTCGCTACCCCACCTCCACCCCATCCCCCACCTTTGCATTTCTCAGTCAGCCCCTCCTCCCAGGCCACCTGCACCCACGCCCCAAGTCTGAGCACTCACCCAGTTGCAGCAGCAGGAGCAGGCACCTAGAAGAAGTTCCCTGGTTCATGGTGGCCTTGCTGAGGCAGGGAGGGACCTGGGTCTTCCCCCGAAGAAGGGGCAGAGCCTGAGGGAGACACTAATCATTAGATAGTGGGCATTTATTGGGCCTGGGGCAGACAGGGAGCTAGGCAATCGCTCCCTTCAGGAACCTACAACCAAGCCAGGGACGTGGACGTGCGTGTCTCTAAGCAGACCCCCACCAGCATGTGCCACACAGTCCTGTGCCCAGGCCAGGGGTGGGGTCTCTGCCAGCTGCCAACAGAAAAGGACCGAGAAAGTAGCAAATTGTTAGGAACTAAGACCATGGAGCCACGCCAGGTCATGAAGGTCTTTGAATGTCATGCTGGGATGCTGGGACCCGACCCTGTGTCCTGGGAGCCAGAGGAGGATTTTTTTAAAAAAATTTTTTATTGATTTTAGAGCAGAAGGGGGAGGGAGAGAGATAGAAACATCAATGATGAGAGAGAATCATTGATTGGCTGCCCCCTGCAAGCCCCCCATTGGGGATCGAGCCTGAAACCCAGGCATTTGCCCTTGACTGGAATCGAACCCTGGACCCTTCAGTCCACAGGCCGACATTCTGTCCACTGAGCCAAACCCGCTAGGCCAGTGGAGGATTTTATGTAGAGAAGGACACGATTAGATTTGCAAATGGCTCGTGAGTGGTGTGAATGTTTTGACTACTGGCGTTGGCACAGGCCCCACCCTAGGACAGGGACCTGGCAGCTACAGGCTGTCACAAGTGCCCACCGTGGTGGCTTCAGCAGCACATACTAAAATTGGACAGGCCAGCATGGCTCCTGAGCAGGGTGGATGTGCCGTGTGAAAGATGAGTGGGCCAGCACGGGAGTCAGGGTTGAAACAGCCCTGCCAGGGAAGGGGAGGCCTGAACTCAGGCAGTGGCGGTGAGACGTGGGAAAAGAGATTGACTTAAGGTGCGATTCCCAGGACTTGGGCCTGATCGCGTGTGAGGCGCCAGGGAGAGAAAGAGCAGAAGGTAAAGCCCTGTGCGCCAGCAGACCGACCCTCTCACGCCTCCCAGGGGCACCGCAGGAGGTGCTGTTTCAGCATCCGATGACAGAGCGGCAGCCGGTTCTGTGTGTGTGGGGGGCGGGGGGCCGGGTAGCTGCAGAAAAGTTCTGAATAGACCTTGAGGAAGGGGTAGCATTAGATTAGAGCAGCGATTCTCCACTGTTAAGTCCAGATCCGCAGTGGCAGCAGCGGCAGGTGGGAACTGGTTAGAAGTGCGAAGTCGCAGGCCCCACCTAGACGTGCTGAATCAGAAGCTGGGGCTGGGTCTAGCAGTCTGTTTTCACAAACCCCCAGGTGACTGACGCACACTTAAATCTGAAAACCATGAATTAGATGAAAGAAAAGGGAAGGGCCTCCCACCCCGAGGTGTGCAGAGGAGGCAGGGCTGTTCAAGGAGACTTGGGAGTTAAGAGGGGGGCTGGGGGCTGGGGGTTCTGATGCGGTTTGGGAGGAGACTTTTTAAAAAAATCCTCACCCAATTTTTTCCACTGATTTTCAGAGAGTGGAAGGGGTGGGGGTGGAGAACATCAACATGAGAGAGGTACATGGGCTGGTTGCCTCCTCCACGTGTCCCCACTGGGACTGGGGCACATGCCCCTGACCAGGAATTGAACCTGGGACCCCTCAGTCTGAGGGCCGATGCTCTAACCCCTTAGCAACCAGCCAGGGCAGGGGGAGATTTTTTTTTTAAAAATATATTTTATTGAGTTTTTACAGAGAGGAAAGGAGAGAGACAGAGAGCTAGAAACATCGATGAGAGAGAAACATCGACCAGCTGCCCCCTGCACACTCCCCACTGGGGATGTGCCCGCAACCAAGGCACACACCCTTGACCGGAATCGAACCTGGGACCCTCCAGTCCGCAAGCCGACGCTCTATCCACTGAGCCAAACCGGTTTCGGCAGGGGGAGATTTTTTAAAAAGCTCTCTCCAGGCACTCGACCTGCCTGAGAGAATCATTACCCAGGGCCAAGCACGTGGTAGGGGCCTGGCTACTGGCGCTGGCACAGGCCCCACCCTAGGACAGTATGAGGTCTGATCAAAGAATGGAATCGATACCCCCTCCCCTGGGAACTGACCTTCAGACATAATTTAACATAACTGCTGTCACTGCCATGGAAAATGGTCAGAGATTCCCTACATCCAGGCCTTTTCCACCTTCAGTCCCATTCCTCTCTCTCAGTCCTGCTCTACCCATCAGGGCTTTCTCCTTCACCCAAAACATCATACCCCTAACACTTCTGATTCTGAATCTACTTTTGACCCAGCAGACCACCAACCTCCACCCTCTTACACATCCCCTCCCTCACCTGCAGTAGATGCCCAAAAAGACCCTCCTAACCAGCAACCACCTTCTCCCCAGCCCCTGAGAGTCCAAGTCCCAAGAATGCAAGCTCCAAAACAGCCTTTTCCCACCTGACACTTGCTCTCGGGCCACCCAAAGACCACCCTCCTCAACAGTCTCTTCTATTCCCGCCCCCATTCTACCCCTGAGGGAGTGTCCAGGGCACTGGCTCTGTAGCCTGTTTCACTGTCAAACTCAAAAGGCTGCCCATAAGGTGGTCAATTATGACAAACTTAATGAAATCACTCAAGGCTCTCACGCAACCAGGAGGAATCCACACAACATTCCAGCTGACGACAATCGAAGGCCAATGCCCTGTGATCTCAAAGTCCAGCCTAGCAGGAAATAATTACAGAATATATGACCTTCGTCCCTATTCCATAAAACAAAAAGGCTGGAGTGCTAGGTTTGATCCAACAACTGACCTTTAGGCCACTCCACAGTGGACATTCCACTTGCAGAGACCACAATCCACTTGCTAAGACCATCATCTCTCCCCTCCAGACTTCCCAAAATCCGGACCTGCACGGAGAATTCTCCACCCAGAAAAAGCCCGCCTGGAGTCCTTTAAAAACCGCTGACTCCCATCACCGGGGTGCTGGAGCCATCTGGGGCTAAGCCACCTGGTGTGCGGGTGATCGAATAAATTCATAATCCCTCACCGTTCTGGCTTCCTGTGTTCCTCCTTCGGCGAACTAACAGATAGAATTTTATTTTTTTAACCAGAGAAATAGGAAGATGTCAGGAAGGAGGGTTTAGAAAAGAAAGGAGGCTGGTCACGGATGCAGTTGTTTACAAGTTAGCTTGGGGCAGGGAGGTGTTGAGGGGAAGGCTGGGGTGAGACCGTGGGGCAGGGGCACTCTCACATCTGAAGTGGTTCTCATCCCGGGGAAACAGGACTCTCTCTGTGTCTTTGGTGAGCAGAGAGTGAAGGGGTCTCCTAGGGGATATCACTTCCCAGGGCCCAAATTCAGCTTCGGTGCTTGAGGAAACTGGGATATTCCTGACCTTCCCCCAAATGGTGGTCATTTTTTCTTCCCCACTCCACGATCCTGGAGTCCCACTCTTGCCCCCAGCTCCCTGCACTGCCCCAACCCGCCCCCAGAGCTCAGCTGAGGCAGGAGGCTAGGGGTTTCCAGCTGCTGCTTGCTTTTGTGCCTTGGGCTTCCGCTGCCACCCCAGAGAGCTGGCCTTTGATTCCCACATCCTCAGCCTCCCCAGACACGCTCCGCCCAGTACTGCAGCATCCTGTACACCTCCCCCCACCCCACTCCCAGAGGCTGGGAGGGTTCGCTGGTCCCCAAGATCCTGGTGCCTCTCTCTCCTCCCCCACCCCACTTCTCAACTGTGCCTCCCCACGTGGATGCATCCATCTGCAGCTCCCTGCCTAAGTGTCTCTCTCCCTCTGCGCCTCAGACCCCGGGAGGCAATTCTGACTCTCCTGGTTTTGCGTGGAGGGCCCCTTGCCTCTCCTTTTTCGTCTCTCCCCATTCCAGCTGCCACCGAGCTCCAGTTCCATTTCTTGCCCGTAAACAGGCATCCAGGCCTTTGGC
>NW_006286243.1:542640-545608 GCF_000327345.1 Myotis davidii
CCGGAGCGGAGGGGCGGAAGCAAAGGGGATGGCTGCAGGGTGGACAAAGGGAAAAGCACAGATTGGGACAAACACACCGACGCCCCAGGGGCTGACGGCGGGAGGATGGGAGGGGAAGCTGAAGGTAAGGAGCGACCCAGAGCAGCTCATTAAAGCCACAGCTGCACTCTGCCCAATCCACGGTCACACACAAAGCCCAGGGGAGTACAAGCAAGGTGGAGGCAGAGGGAGAGAGACGAAGAAATTCTGAGAGACGAGGCCTGTGCACAGCGCAGTCGACCAAAAGGGAGACCGAGAACAGGGGGCGATGAGACCAAAACGGCAGCACAACACTGCACCGCACACGCAGAGCCCTTGGGGTTCCTGCTGCCCTCAGCCTGGCCCCCAGAGATGGGATGAGGAGCGAGGCTGGGGAGAGGAAGAGGGCACGGCCTCACCACAGTGACAGTCTGTGGTCCCACAGGCACTTTTATCTCCTCCCCGCGGCCCCCAGTCAGCCCCGCCGGCCCAGCCACGGATGTGCCCCCCACCGCACACCCTCTCCACGGCTTACTGGCGTCGTGTCACCTTCCTCGATGCCATGACCCCCCTGAGGGTCCCTGTGGTTCGGTGGCTGCAACCTCCACCATCCTCTCCTTTGCCTCAGACGCCCACGGTGGGGGAGCCGCGCCCCCCTCCTTCCCCTGTCCCCCGAAAGGTGCAGAACAGAGATCAACCTCAGAGCCTTACAGACCCAGGCCCCACCTGCCTCCTCCCAGCACCCACCTCAGCAGAGGTCCTTCATGCAACAGGCTTTTACTCCGTGTCCACACTGGGCAAGGCCCTGGGTCTCCCCAGCTCCCTGGCGGCTGGGCCACCTCTCCCCACCGTGGCCAGGGCAGGCCCCAGGTGCCCAGCCCAGAGGCTCTGCCTGGAACCAGTGGCGGGCAGCTTTTACTCTGAGGCTGACCTCTTCCGGATAAGGTGTCCTCACCCCCGAGGGCGTGTGATTTCTGGCCCGTCCTCTCGGAAACCTCTCAGAGGAGGGAGGCCGAGGCGGCCATTTTGTGGAAAGGGCCCCAAAATAATTAGTCAAAACACGAAAAGGTGGTGATCTTCCCCGTCAGGTTCTGCTCACAGCCTCGAGCTCTTGAACGTGTGCCCCACGGAGCAGGGCATCCAGGTGCAGGGAGTCCACCCAGAGCGAGGCCTCTGAATTAGGGAGAAGGGCTTTTCTATGGGGAGGAACCTGACTGCCCGAGGAGGCCCCGTCCAGTCTCAGAAGGGGAGGCCGAGGTCGCCTCGGGCACAGGTCTTCGGGGAGAGAAGGTCTGAGGCTGTGGGTTGGACAAGGCGTCCCCTCTTGAGGGGTCCCACCTCCCCAGGGCCCCCCCACACTCGGCCAAGCCTGGGGCAGGGTGGGGCTGCCCATCCCTCCTTAGCCCCCTAGCCTGCTTTGTCGGAGCAGCTAAGACACCCAGAACCGATTCTCTTAGAGCCAATATCTCCCATGATCTATTTGCCTAAAAATGTGTCTCTGTCCTCTTTACAGCATGTCACACGTAGAGCTCAAAGTCAAGCCTTTTCGAGAATTTTAACTTTTCCATTTCCCTCATCATTTTAAAGCTAGTTAAAGGGGAAGTCTTTAGACATATTGGGCAAGACGTCCTAAAAAACACACACAAGTAGACAAAAATATCAAATACCTATAAACAGAAAAGATGATTAACAGGCTGCGTCCATCGTGCGGCTTACCTACGACATGCCGCCAGTGTGATTTCTGGCGTGACTTTTTGGTGATGGTGTCACTGGGAAAATTGATTTTGGGAGAATTGCCTCTAGACTAGATTCCACGTTTCTT
The DNA here is from genome assembly GCF_000327345.1 of Myotis davidii. Taxonomy (NCBI): domain Eukaryota; kingdom Metazoa; phylum Chordata; class Mammalia; order Chiroptera; family Vespertilionidae; genus Myotis; species Myotis davidii. The sequence continues at coordinate 544,481 of NW_006286243.1, forward strand.
ATTATTATTTTTTTATTGCTTTTCCCTTTGTTTCCCCTTCTCATTTGTTTTTTATAGGCCTCCTCCCCTCCTTCCTTAATATATTCTTCCTCTCCCTTTCCCACTCCCCCCTTCCCTCTTTTTTCTCTTTTTGCTCTCTCCCCCTCTTCATCTTCTCCTCTCTCCATAGTTAGTTGCCTTCCACTGCTTTTCTCAGCCCGAGGTGGCCTCAAGTCCCCGGGTCTTCTCTGACTTTGCAGGCTGAGCCCACACCCCTCTGAGGAGCACCTTCTGGCCCGGGCCCTGGGCTGGGTGGGTGGGGATGCCGAGAGGGTTTGGTATAGTCCCTCTTGAAGCTCACAGATCCAGTGGGAGATGGCTGCTCGTGAAACGCAAGAGAAGGTGGCCCGACCTGCGGCAGGAGAGCTGGGAGTCCAGCACATCCCCACGCATCTGCCTCTGCCGCCGCGCTCTCCTCCCCTTCCCGGACCCACAGAACGGTATGAAGCTGTCTGCCCATCTTACCTCTGGGCCTGTGTCTTTAGTCCCCTCTGAGTCTCGCTCCCCTACAGGTGTGCCTATGTGAGGGCTGGGAGCTCTGCCACCGCGACCCCGCTGGGGAGAGTGCTTGTTACTCCTGCAGAGACGCACTTAAGTGAAGAGACAGGAAGCCAGCTGGGGTAGAGAGACTCCACACCCCAGACCTGGGCCGGCCCCCAACGTCACTGCCTGGGGCTGGGGTCCCCACCCTTTGCCTGTAGGGGAAGATGTCAAAGTGAAAATGCAGAAGTCAAGGGAAAAAGTTAAGCAGAGCTAGGAGGGAGCCCTGAGCGTGTCATGTCACGAACTTGTTGCCTGTGTGTCCAGGCGTGGGGCCTGCAGGAGGCAGCCAATCAGTGATTCTCTTGCATCATTGGAGTTTCTGTCTCTCTCTCCCTCTTCTTTCCTCTCTGAAATATATATATTTAAAGGTTATCTTGCCCTGTTTTAACATTCCAAAGGTTTGAGGCATAAGACGGGCACAGTTCCACCGTTCCTCTGGCACAGCAGCTCTGGCTCCATTTTAAAGTGGCTCCATTTAGTTCTCAGCCATCACTGAGCCATGGACATCTCTTGGGACAACTGGCACAAGCAACACAAGACCGGGGG
>NW_006286243.1:545668-546006 GCF_000327345.1 Myotis davidii
GCATGCCTCCCCTTCCAACCCCTCCCCCCAACCCCCCTCCCCCTGCATACACACACAGTCTGTGTGCGGGGAGGCAGCAAGAAGTGCCGCACCTTGAGGCTGACGTGGCCAACTTCTCCTGGGGCTGGGAGTGTTGTGCCCCCAAAACAAGGATTTAAAGGTTATCTTGCCCTGTTTTAACATTCCAAAGGTTTGAGGCATAAGACGGGCACAGTTCCACCGTTCCTCTGGCACAGCAGCTCTGGCTCCATTTTAAAGTGGCTCCATTTAGTTCTCAGCCATCACTGAGCCATGGACATCTCTTGGGACAACTGGCACAAGCAACACAAGACCGGGGG
>NW_006286243.1:546023-554133 GCF_000327345.1 Myotis davidii
CGCCACAAGAAGTGAAAATATGAGCTGGGCCGCCCTGCTGCCAACACTAGCATGCCTCCCCTTCCAACCCCTCCCCCCAACCCCCCTCCCCCTGCATACACACACAGTCTGTGTGCGGGGAGGCAGCAAGAAGTGCCGCACCTTGAGGCTGACGTGGCCAACTTCTCCTGGGGCTGGGAGTGTTGTGCCCCCAAAACAAGGATTACTGGTGCCGTCTACAACACATCCAACAGCAAACCGGTCGCACCAAGACCCCAGTAAAGAGCCGCACGGAGCTCATTACAGCACCCCACATGACAGGGGTACAATCCCGCCAGGCACCGCCCCTGGGCCGAAACATGGGGGCCAAGAAGGTTCCTGAGGAGGAAGACCATTTAAACAAAAAACGATCAGAGAAAATTCAGGAGAAATATGGGGAAAGGAAAAAGAATGCCAGAATCATCCGTCGTCTAGTTCCAGCAGGCAAGCGCCTGCACGCACCGCTCCAAGACCAGGCCTGTGCGGCCATGGCCGCGCAGAAGGCTCTGTGCTGGAGGGCCAGTAGCTGGGGTTCCAGCTGAGGAAAAACAAGGCCGGGAGCAGCAAATAAATCCTCCCTCCTATCGTAGCTCATGTAACACAGGTGTTTATTGTTTAAATAAAGTGGCTTCATTTATTGTTTTTTTACAACCTGCCACCCTCCTTCTTTGAACCTCCACTCAGTGCGGGCTTCACCAGCCACCGAGCTGCTCACGCCAGGTAAGCTGGGTATCATCTTTGGCTCCACCCAGCCCCGCCCACGTGTTCAGTGACCAGTTCTCATGGATGCTGCCTTCTAAATAGCTCTGAAGTCTGTCCAGGTCACTCTGCCCCCTGCCACCATTCCCATCCGAGGTGCCAGCATCATCCCTGGCCTGGCTGATCGCACCTGCCTTTTCACTGGTCTCCTGGTCTCGCCATTCTTCTTCCTCCAGGTCATCCTCGGCTCAGCAGCCTGAATTTAAATATGAGCATATCGTCATGCCATGCCCCTACTATGAGAAAAAACAAAGTGGCTAGTTCAGTTTGCAACTCCAACAATGAACGCAGTGTTTCCACTGGAGTCCATCACTGTGCTGCATCTGCAGCAGGAGAGCTCCCCTCATCTCTCATTTCATAATTAATGAGAAGTGCTACATCTCATTCCATAACAATGTCCTCAAGGGTTGAACTTTAATAAAATTAGTGCTTACTGCTTCATCAAGGACATTCTTAAGTGAAACTGGCACCTTTTTTCTTTTTCTTTTCTTTTTTTTCTGCAAGTGCCTGGCGGTGAAGAATACAATGAACATAGTATGGTTTGGCTCCACTGCCTTGATTTGTGCTAAGGCAGCAGGCAGTCTATCCCTGATAGCTTTTGCAACATCATTGCAATCTCAACATGCAGATAACTTTGTCTTATTTTTATGAAAATAACTGGACCTTGAGAACCCCCTGACAAGGTCTCAGGGAACCTTGTGGGCCACACGTTGAGAACCACTAATCTAGAAAATGTTTATTCATTCTTCAGATCTTAACTATGTCTCTGCACAGACCTTCATTGTCCCCAGAGTTTTTTCTTCCTTAGTAATGCCCTCAATTTTTATCGGTGCTCAGGGCTGCCCAGATTTAAGTTATACTTCCCAGCTCCCTTTGCAGCTGAATGTGGCTAAATGACCATGTTAGTTAATGGATGTAAGAGAAAATGTTAGGTGCACCGCACCTTCTATGGAGCATCCTTCAAGGGAGGACATGTGTCCTTCAGAGGATGAAGTGTATCCTTTCTCAGGCCTTCATCCTTTACTGCAGGCTGGAATGCAGACACTCTCCCACCCGCTCTCTCATGTACATGACCTAGCAGGCACCCACAGGCTCTTGAGTTTATAACCCCTGATCTAGTCAGTTCCTCCATTCATTCATGTATTCAACAAGTGTTTTTTGTTTGTTTGTTTGTTTTTTAATATTTTATTAATTTTTTACAGAGAGGAAGGGAGAGAGACAGAAAGCTGGAAACATCGATGAGAGAGAAACATCGATCAGCTGCCTCCTGCACATCTCCTACTGGGGATGTGCCTGCAACCCAGGTACATGCCCTTGACCGGAATCGAACCCGGGACCTTTCAGTCCGCAAGCCGAGCTCTATCCACTGAGCCAAACCGGTTTCGGCCAACAAGTGTTAAGTGTCTATCAGACCCAAGGTGCTGGGGATGTCAGGTAAGCTAGGCATGGTCCTTGCTCTGGCCTGTGAGGTAGACACCACACGTTCAATCATTTCATTATGATTAGACAAGTGCTGCGAGGAAGAAGCACAGAGTGCAGGAAGAGCTTATCATCGGGCACTTTGTTTCAGCCGGGAGCCTGAGGAAGGCTTCTGTGGGAAGTGTGTATCGGTAAGCACTGGGCTCTGCCGCAAATGAAAGAAAAGTCAAAGTAATAGAAGCTTTTTTGAGGCTGAGGTTGATTTCTCAGCTGAAAGAAGTCTGGTGGCAGGTGGTTCGGAGATCAGGGATGTGAAGGGGCTCCACATCTTACCCCAGGGGCTGGATTTGGGCTGCAACATCCTCTGTCTGCCCACGACCCCTCCTCATAGCCTGAGAAGACTACTCAAGCTCCTCAGCTGAAGCCAGAGTCGCTTACAGTAAGATCTCCGGGTACCCTGTGCTGCTCCTCCCCCGGAGCACTTGTCCAAGTGTAATGATGATGAAGTTATCGATTGTGTAGTGTCTGTCTGTCTCCCACGCCAGAGTGGTGACCACGCCTGTCTACTTAGCACCCAGCAGAGTGCCTCAGGCCTCGTAGATCCTTAATACTTGTCAAATCTTTTTTTATATATTAAATTTTATCGATATTAATTGATATTAAGTTGTGGTAAAATATATACGCACCACCGTAAAATTTATCATTCTACCCATTTTTTTTTAAATGAGCATCTTTTTTAAAAAATATATTTTATTGATTCCTTACAGAGAGGGAGAGAGATAGTCAGAAACATCGATGAGAGAGAAACATAGATCAGCTGCCTCCTGCACATCCCCCTCTGGGGATATGCCCGCAACCATGGCACATGCCCTTGACCGGAATCAAACCTGGGACCTTTCAGTCCGCAGGCCGACGCTCCATCCACTGAGCCAAACCGGTTTCAGCCATTCTACCCATTTTTAAGTGTACAGTGCGGCAGCATTAAGTACATTCACATTGTTGTGCAACCATCACCAACATCCATTTCCACAACTTTTTCATCTTCCCCAACTGAAATTCTGTACCTGTGAAATACTAACTTTCTATTCCCCTGGCCCCTGACTGTCGAATACTTTTTGAGTGGATGAATGGATAGGGTCTAGGTCGGATCACAGACTTCAATGCCTAAGGGAACCTGCTAGGTCCGTGGTCAGCAAACTGCAGCTCTCGAGTCACATGCGGCTCTTTGGCCCCTTGAGTGTGGCTCTTCCTAAGTCTTAGGAGCACCCTAATTAAGTTAATAACAATGTACCTATCTATATAGTTTAAGTTTAAAAAATTTGGCTCTCAAAAGAAATTTCAATCATTGTACTGTTGATATTTGGCTCTGTTGACAAATGAGTTTGCCAACCACTGTGCTAGGTAATCTAAATGAGAAAAGCAGACCCGCAGTGAACTGTAGGGAGAGGTGAGGACTGAGGTGGGGACTAGAGAGTGCCTGCCTCATTGAATGGGGGCAGCCACTAATCACACCGCTCCAGCTGAGTTGATAGTAGAGGTTGTACCAGAATGTGAACTCAGGGTTGCCAGCTCTGCCCAAATTTTGAGAGAAGATGGGAAACCAGACATGTATATAATATCTCCTAATTTTAATGTTGACAACTAATTGTTTGTTTTGTTCTAACACTGGATAAATCAAACAAAGCATCCCAGAGGCTGGGTCTAGCTTAGGGCCCACGGATTGCACCTGATGAACCAGGTGGACTGTGTAACACCATTCAACTCTGGGGTCTGTGACCTGTGAATGTCTATGAAGATGGATTCCCAGGAGTCAACAGGCTCCAAGAACGTGACTGGCTGTCACGCTGGGATTTCCAAAGAGGAAAAGAAAAGAGGAAGAGAGAGCAAGTTTACATGAACATTAACAGCTGTGTGCCTATATGGCTGTGTATTTTATTTAATCCTCACAACAATGAGAGGACACACGGATTATTTTCTGGACCATACAGACGAGGAAACTGAGGCTCAAAGAGTTTAAGAAAATTGCTGAAGGTCACAGAGCTAGTAACCATAACCGGTGGAACTGGGATTTGAACTTCTGCCTGGACCCAATGCTTGGATTGTCCCCCTACCCGACTGCCTCTCCTCTGCATTAAGGAAGGCAGTGCAGTGAGGGACATGAGGCTGACAACCTCATCTGGGGCTCCTGAGGCTTAGCATCGGCCACTATGCCACACATACATACAGTGATTTTCCATTTCTTTATTTTTAACATTTTTTTAAAAAAATATATTTTATCGATTTTTCACAGAGAGGAAGGGAGAAAGACAGAGAGCCAGAAACATCGATGAGAGAGAAATATCGATCAGCTGCCTCCTGCACATCTCCCACTGGGGATATGCCTGCAACCAAGGCACATAACCTTGACCGGAATCGAACCCGGGACCCCCCAGTCTGCAGGCCGAGGCTCTATCCACCGAGCCAAACCGGTTTCGGCTGATTTTCCATTTCAAAGCACTTCCACATACATAAGCACTTGCCAAACCTTCTTGGTAGGTATTATCATCCTCATTTTATAGAAGAAATGCAGTTAAGCCCATGGTAGGACTGTAAGCACTGAGCATGGCGATTTCCAGAAGTCTCCTGTTCCTGGTAGAGAGCTATTTTTGCTGCATGGATTCTGTCTCCAGGCTGGAGGAGGGGGAGGAGGTCAAGTGGGGAGAAAAAGAGGGGAAGCAGAGGGAAGACAGAAGCTAGGCTGACAGTGTCGGAGGCCGGGCTGTTGGAGAAGGGGTAGGGCTGCCCGTGGAAGCTGGGGAAGGGAAGTTGGAAGCCCCAGGTGCAGTCCTGTGGTGGCCTCCTTACCAGAAACATCTGCAGCTGCACTGACACCCTCTGCAAAGGGGGTTGGGGGCAGGCTTGGAGTTGGGGGGTGGGGGAGGGGCCACAGAGGTGGTCTGGGAAGTAGAGTCTCCGAGGGCTGACCCACCTCCACCCTGGCCACATTCTCCCTAGCTCCTTGGCCACCTTCTGCAACTCTCAGAGGGTGGCTCCTGGGCCTCCCGCATTCCATGGGAGCTATGAGCAGACAAATTTCAGAGCCCAGCCTGGGCTCAGCCAGCTGGCACCTGCAGCCCTTTGGATAAACTGTCAGCCGCAGAGTAAAGCAGACTGAACCCATCCCCACCCAACCCCATTCCCTTCAAAGGGGGACCTCCATCTTGGGGTGGGCCCAAGCAAGGAAACCTAAGCTCCTTGCTTACCTCCTTTGGGGGATGCACCTCTGCCGGGTGGGGAAGGGGGAGCAGGGAACTTTCTGGGCCTGCCCTGCACCTTGAAGATAAGAAGACCTGCTGGGCATGGGTTGCAGGCTCATCCCCAGTTGGGGGTGTGCAGGAGGCAGCCAATCAATGATTCTCTATCATCATCATTTATGTTTCTATCTCTGTCTCCCTTTCTCTCTGAAATCAATAAAATAAATATATATATAAATAAATATGTAAATATATATGTAGTGTATATATACACTGAGTGGCCAGATTATTATAACCACCCCATCAGTACTTCGTTGGGCCACATTTTGCCTTCAATACTGCGGCGATTCTTCTTGGCATTGACTCCACGAGATGTTGAAAAGTGATGCGAGGAATCGGACACCATGCCTGATGAATAGCACTGTCAATTAAAGGGCCCAAATCATGCCAGGAAAACATGCCCCAAACCATAACACTGCCCCCACCAGCTTGAAGGGTGGTACTCATGCATGTGGGGTGCATGCTTTCATGCTGTTTCTGCCAAATTCTCACTCTGCCATCTGCATGATGCAACTGGAAACGTGATTCATCGGACCACATGACTTTTTCCAATGCTTGACTGTCCAATCCTTGTGTCCCTGTGCAAATTGGAGACATTTTATCTTGGTAACTGCAGACAGCAAAGGTGTTCGAACAGGCCTTCGGCTTCCATATCCCATACGATGCAGTATATGGCTAATTTGCCTAAAAACATCAGGTGGTCATAAGAACCTGGTCACTCAATATATGTATACATATATATTTTTTAATTTTTTTAAGGAACCCTAACTGGCGTGGCGACTCAGTGGTTGAGCATTGAACTATGAACCAGGAGGTCATGGTTTGATTCTGGTCAGGGCACATGCCCAGGTTGTTAGCTCAATCCCCCATTTTCTTATTTTTAAAAAAGAATTCTATATCATACTATCTTTTAACCTAAACATGTCTTTTTTTATTGAATATATTTTTATTGATTTCAGAGAGGAAAGGAGAGAGAGAGATAGAAACATCAATGATGAGAGAGAATCACCGATCGATTGGCTGCCTCCTGCATGCCCCTCACTGGGATTGAGCCCACAACCTAGGCATGTGTCCCTGACCAGAACTGAACCTGGGACCTCAGTCCGCAGGCCAACACTCTATCCACTGAGTCAAACTGGTTAGGGCCATATAGAATTCTTAAAAAGAAGACCAAGGTCAGGGGAGGGGGACATCTGGCCAATGTGACCACAGGTCTGGATGAGCACAGCATGGCCTCTTGCTTGACACACTTGACTTGGCAAGGCTCTGGGCCTCATTTGGCTTCCAGAATTTCTGGACCGTGGACAATGGGGGAGGTTGTCAGGTCATGCAGGGCTGTGGGGAGAGGGGAGGCTCAGAGATACCGCTCCCCCTCTCATAGCCTAGCTCTCTTTCAGGCACTGTTCCCCCTATGATAGCCCAGGTGATGCAAGATGGACCCCCAGTGATTCCTGTGTCCTTCAGTTCCCACTCTGTGTTGTCACCTCCCCCGCTGCACTAGCATTGGCCTGTGTGACCAATAGAATAAGGCAGGAGGGAAGGTATGCCACTTTCCAGATTAGGTTATAAAGACATGGTAGCTTTTGTTTGGGCCACTCCCTCCCTCTGGGGGAAACCACTAAGAGGCAGCCCAAGTGGGGCAGATCTAACCCCTCTGGCCAGCAGTCACCTGAGGGTCCTTCTTAGAAGCAGACCCTTCAGTCACACCTTCAGGTGACTCAGCTCTGACCCACATCTTGGCAGCAACCTCACAAGAGAGCCTCACCCAGAACTACTCAGTTCAGCTGCTCCTGGGGTCCTGACCATGTGAGATAGTGTTTACTGTTTAAATGACTTGAGTTTTGGGGTGATTTGTTTTGGGGCAATAGGTACTTAATACATCCCCACCCCCTTTTCTTTTTTTAATTCTCACCCAAGGATATTTTTTTCCATTGATTTTCAGACAGAGTGGAAGGGATGGAGGGGGCGGGGAGGGGTGAGAGAAACATCGACTGGTTGCCTCCTGCATTCCAGGGTCTGAGATTGAGCTGGGAACCAAGGTACAAACCTGAAACCGAGGTACATGCTGTTGACTGGGAATCGAACCCCAGCCCTTTGGTCTGTGGGCCAACACTCTAACCACCGAACCAAACCCGGCCTGGGCTGCATCCCTTCCTTTTTAACAAGGACCTAAGCCCTAGCCAGTTTGGATCAGTGGACAGAGCTTTGGCCTACGGACTGTAGAGTCCTGAGTTTGATTCCAGTCAAGGGCACATGCCTGGGGTATGGGCTTGAACCCCAGTCGGGGGTGTGCAGGAGGCAGCCAATCAATGATTTTCTATCATCATTGATATTTCTATCTCTCTCTTCCTCTCTGAAATAAAAATATATTTTAAAAAACACACACAAAAAAACAAGGACCTGAAATGATCCCTCTCCCACCCTCCACAGGCCCCACTGAGCTTCCTGCCTCCTTTTTTTTAAAAAAAAAAAAAATTTTATTTACTAATTTGAGAGAGAGAGGAGGAGTGAAGGGGAAAAGAGAGAGAGAGATTGATTTGTTGTTCCACTTATTTATGCATTCATTGGTTGATTCTTGTATGTGTCCTAATGGGACTGAACCTGCCAGCATGGTGTATCAG
>NW_006286243.1:557216-563921 GCF_000327345.1 Myotis davidii
CAAAAAAACAAGGACCTGAAATGATCCCTCTCCCACCCTCCACAGGCCCCACTGAGCTTCCTGCCTCCTTTTTTTTAAAAAAAAAAAAAATTTTATTTACTAATTTGAGAGAGAGAGGAGGAGTGAAGGGGAAAAGAGAGAGAGAGATTGATTTGTTGTTCCACTTATTCATCCATTTATGCATTCATTGCTTGCTCCTTGTATGTGCCCTGACCCAGGATCAAACCTGCAACCTTGGCATATCAGGACAATGCTCTAACCAACTGAGCTACCTAGCTAGGGCTGAGCTGCCTGCCTCCTTGGTGCCCCTTCCCCTCTAGGTCCCCAACCAGGGATACTGGTTCGGTTCACAGAGGAGCCTGAAGGCGCGGGATGAATTAACCCAGCTCCCTGGAAGGACAAAGACAACACAAAATGGGCTGGAGGTTATCTTGCTAGGGAGAGGGAGAGGGGGAGGGGGAGGGTGTGTCACCCCCTAAGAGAGATCGCATAGGGAAGGGGGTGAAAATTAATAAAAGGATCGCGGTAAGCACAAGCCCCATGCCCTCTCTTCCTTCTGTTCTTTCTTTGCTCTTCACTTCCTTCGTGGGTGAACAAGGTGGCCCATCGCTCTGCCGCTGTCCCCTCCCTGCTCCCTTTGTGCAGGAACAAGGGGAAGTCCCCCCCAGATTCACACTGGTGAATCCTCGATGACTACTTTCAGAAGCCCAAAGGGCATAGGATGTTACCTAGTCAAAAGGAAAAATGCCACCCACAAAAATTTCCAGGAAACCCCTGCCCCACTAAAACAAGGGGGTCCTGCTGCTGCAGCCTTGCTCCCACTCTCTTTCAGTATTTTTTCCCTCCTGCCCAGGGTAAAGTTCCCTGACAGAGCTGTCTGCGGCCAAAGTCCAGAGCGTGGCCCACATTGCAGGCAGAGGTCTAGGTCGCTGTGGGGGTGCTGTGGGCTGAGGCTGTGTGTGTGCTCTAAGACAACCAGCACTCATGAATGTTCTCTCTGAGAGGGACAGACAGACACGGTGGGCAGGCAGGCAGGTGGGTCGTCTCTATCATTCCTGGCATGACCAGAGCAGGCCTGCTTCCTCCTTCACAAAGGGATGATCAGACAAGCACATCACATGCGTGGAGCACAGCACAGTTAAGCCCTTTTGCTATCCAATACTCACAACAGCCCATTCTGGTGGGTTATTGCTATCCCATTTAATAGGCGAGGAAACTGAGGCTCAGGGAGATTAACTCTGGTCACGTCAGCACAGCTGGGGTCAGAAGCCAGGGCTCCTGACTCCCAAAGCTGCAGCAGCGGCCAGCTGCCTCGCTGGCTGCTCTTGTCCCCACGTGGGGCCTTTGTTCACAACACTCTCCTTTGTCAGACTTGGATCTTAACCTCCCAGGTCCAGGTCCAACACATCCTGAGGCATGTATTGTTCAGTCCTTCTCCTGGTGGGTGCATAGAGCATGTGACAGCTGCTGGGTGCACCCTCGTATGCAGACCATCGCAAGGGCACCCCACAAAGGCGGTGCCTACATGTGGGGACACAAGCTGCCTGTCCACTGCACTGCTCATCTCCCACGTGCTCAGCCTACCCAGTGGTGTGAGACAGTGACCACTGGGTGGCAGTGTGTCCTCATGCCTAGGAACAGATGCGGCCCCAGGAGCTGAGGAACGTGGGGGTGGGGCAGAAGCAGACAGGAACCCCAGCAGCCCGCACAGAAAGGTTGCAAGACTTGATCTCCAGGAGGATTCGACAGGGCAGGGCTGTTGTGTGTGTGTGTGTGTGTGTGTGTGTGTGTGTGTGTACACACGCACCCACTACAACTAGAGGGACAAGGACAGTGCTGAAGTGGAGCTGAACGTGGGATGGGGTGGGGTGGGCCAGAGGAATAAAAATATAAAGGAAACCAGGGCAGCCAGCACGATAGCCAAAGGACGGGAAAGGGCTATCAAGATAAGGGGTGAGGGCTTTTTGGAACTTTAGAAAAATTACTCCCCATAAGAGATAGTAAGAAAGAGACAAGGAGAAAAGGAATCACTGAGATGCCAGAAACAGAAAGGAGAAGATAAGTGAGCCTGCCGGGGAGGGGGGTAAGGGGGAGATTAGGTTGAAAGACTGGAGTGGGAGAAGGGAGCCCCCAGAGGTTGGGGAGAGACAAGACTCTTCACTGGACAAGAAGGAGCCAGACTCTGGCTTGCTGCTGATGGGAGTTTATTTGTACTGAGCTATGAAGATCCACTGGCTGCCTCAGCTCCAGGTCAGGGCTGCTATGGCTGTGGCTGTGGCTGTGGCTGTGGCTGTGGCTGTGGCTGTGGCTGTGGCTCCAGCTCCGGCTCCGGCTCTGGTTCTTGCTCCAGATCCCCTATCTTGCTCTGAGCCTGAGGTGGGTGAATCCCATGCTCTAAAGCAGAGAATCTTCTTGGCCGCCACTGTGGGAAGACACGGAGGGTGAGAGAAAGAAAAGGACAAAGAGAGCCGAAACCGGTTTGGCTCAGTGGATAGAGCGTCGGCCTGCGGACTGAAAGGTCCCGGGTTCGATTCCGGTCGGAGGCATGTACCTGGTTGCGGGCACATCCCCAATGGGAGATGTGCAGGAGGCAGCTGATCGATGTTTCTCTCTCATTGATGTTTCTAACTCTCTGTCTCTCTCCCTTCCTCTCTGTAAAAAAAAGGACAAAGAGAAAGGGAGTAAGGAAGCTACTGGGTCCATCTATTCTTTTACCGCCCCTGCCCTCGCCATGTGGTCCCAGGCCTTTTCTCGGCCCCTTCAAGCCTCCCCTGCATTCTTCAGGCACAAGGGGTCCCTGGAGTGCAGAGGCCTATGAAGAAGGGGTTGTAAAGGCAACTTCAGGCCCCACCTTCGTCACTTTTGCTGAGGAGGTGGTGCCAGACAGCACGGAGGACTGGGGAGAAGGGAAACCAGTGGCAGTGGAGGGGAGTCTCTGGCTCACCGGTCTTCTCCAAAGGTGAAAGCCAAAGGCTCCAGCCGCCAACAGGAGCAGGAGGAGGACACCGAGGGCGATAAGGAGAGGGAGGTGGCCTGTCTTCAGGGCTCCTGGGGCTCTCTCGGAGCGCTGGGCACCTAAGGAGAAGTACAGGATTGGGCATAGAGTCACGACCGAAAGGACGTTTGGCCACACCCTCATATTTCACAGATGCAGACCACGAGGCCCAAAGAGTTTAAGGGACTCGTCCAGGATCATTCAACTAATTCCTGGCAGGAGAGGGTCAGGACTAGACAAGAGCTGGAAGTCAGGTCCCTGATTGGAAAAGAAAGAGCTGGGAGGGGTGGGGAGGAGGTCTGCAAATGGGATCAAGATGACTGGTCTGGAGTTGGGGACCCCATGTTGCGGGGTCTCAGACCTGAGCCAGGCAGCTCCGTGAAGTAGACCGCTGTTCCCAGAAGCCTCTCCCCCCGGTACAAATGGCACTGCCAGGGCTGGGAGAGGAGGCTGGCCTCCTGCACCTCCAGCAAGGGTCCTGGGGAACTCCTCGAAGACTTGTCCCGGGGGCGCCACACAAAGCGCTCCTGTCCGGATGCCGGAGTCACCTCACAAAGAAGTTGTCTCAGGTTGCCAGGTAACCCGGAGGATTTGGGAGTCACTGAAAACATTAGAGGGAAGAGATCTTCTGAGTCCCCGGCCCCCTTACTTGACACCATAGGATCAACTCCCAAGTCTCAGGCACACTGCACTCCCCTGGGCTCTGATTGGGTGAGGCTGAGGGGAGGAGACCAGGGTCATGGCCAAAGTAATCTTATGAAGACAAAGTTCTGGTCAGATCACTCCGCTGCTCAAAAACTTCCCAGGCTCCCTGTTGCCTTCAGGGGACTGTTCAAACTCAAACTAGGCCAGAAGGATCCCATAACGAATATTATTTCAGACTCTTTTACATTACTACCACTCAAATGCTCAAACCCTCAATATCTGTTAGGTGAGTTGGCCCCCAATATACTTTGCACTGTTCCTGCTTTCATAATTTGAATCACACATCAGTGCCCCTGCCTTGAGGTGCCCCCTGAATGAACTTGCCCACTTCCTGGATGTTTGGAGAAGGGTGAACTGACCATCTGACCTAGAGACAGAGCATCTCAAAGCTGAACGGTGAGAGACAGGGTGAGTAGGAGGAGACAAATAGTGCACAGGAACCTGAAGATTTGGTGACACAGACATCTGAGTACAGACCCTGAGTCTGACACTTCCCCGGTGTGTGACTTTGGGAATGTTCCTCCTCTAGAAAGCATCTCACGTTGAATTGTCATGAGATAGCATGAGAAACTGACACAAAACAACGGGCCCTCAAGAAAACCTTAGACAGAAAGAATTGGTAGGCTTTGGCAACTGACTGGACATGAGGGAAGGAGAAAGCCAGGTTTCAGGGTGAGTGGGATGCAAATGGCATTATTGACAGAAAGGATAAGTCAGCAAGACTTAGCATGAGGAAAAGATGGGGTTCAGAGTGAGGCTGAGATCTAGGTAGAAATTTCCAGGAAGTATATGGAAATTCAGCACTGGCAGATAGGGGATGTATTATTTGCTAGCATAATCACTTATTCATTCAACTATATTCATTAAGCACCTACTATGTGGTGCTATTATTTAGTTTCCACAGGTCAGTACTGCAGACACAGTCAAGTAACCACCACTGGTAATTGATTGAATAACCAATCAATCAACACATTTTGAGGTGTGTGTTTTTTTTTAATGTGTTTGTTTTACACTGTCTTGAAAAGCCCATGATCAGTAAATATTTGCTGACCAAGGAACTGATGTATTAACTCCTCCCAGATCCAGGCCACTTCCTGCAACTTTAACCCAAGCCCTGGCCCCAAAGTGGGACAAGGATTCTAGAAATATAGTCCACCCCTTTGGAACCATTCAAACTTTTGCCACTTCTCCTTCTAACTTCTCAGACCCTCCCCACCCCCCCAATTCAGAGCAGGGGATCCCCTTAGAGAAGAGTGGAACATGCATCTAGTGACTCAGGGGAGATTTTTAGTTTCAGTTTTTATATGTGGGGGTGAGAAAAAAAGAGGCCTCGAGGGGCAGCCTCTGGAAATTGTGCCTATGGCCTGGCATCATGAGGTGGCTTTGCCAGTATTTGCCCGGCCAGGCATCCCTCCCTGTCCAGCTCCTCTGGGTTGGGAGCTATTCCTTTCCCACACAAGCCTAACCTGTGATGACTGCCAAAGTGACGGTGGAAATGAGCTGCTGCCCCTGCAGATGGACGCGGCAGGTGTAGGTCCCAGCCTGGGCCTGGCTCACAGCCTCCAGTTGAAGGGTCAAGTGGCCATTGTCTCCAGTCACCAGCAGGTCAGGGCCTCCCCCAGGAGGGGCCCACTTGGCAGTGAGAAAAGACCCGGTGCCTACACCAGGAGGCAGAGGGCAGGGCAGCTCCACCCGGGAACCTGCTCCTGTGTACACTGTCAGAGGGACTGGAGGTTCCGGATCTGGAGAGAAAAGGAAACCCAACGTTAAAGCAGAGAGGGGGAGGTGGCAGCGGGGCTGGGACACTGGATCTGAACGGAAGAGAGGCAGAAAAGTGCAGGATCGAAGGAGGTGGTCCGGCTCTGAAGAGGGCTAAGGAGTAGAATAAGGTGGAAGAACCAAAGAGGCTCAGAAACCCGGGTTGGGAGTGGGCCAGCAGGAAACCAAAGGCTGGCCATTGTGGCTGGGTGGCCCAAGGAAAGTCTACTATGGGAGAAGGCAGCTGAAAGGCTGCAACAGGAGAAGGGAAGAAACCGGACGGTGAGGCCCAGAATAATCACAGGTGGTGTAAGCTGCTGAGGACCTACTGTGGGGACCCGCAAGTCAGGAGGAGATGAGAAGAGGGCAGCAAGGCACGTGGTCACGGGTGAAGGCGGACTGGAGGAGTTACCCAGAACAGTGAGGTTGTAGGTGCTGGAGACACTGAAGCCATCTCTGTAGGTGAGGATGCAGCCCCAGAGCCCAGAGTCTACGGGGCTGACTTTGGGCAGGAAGAGGAAGCTCCCATCTAAGTGGTGATGGGGAGACTTCTGAACGGGGACTCTGCCTGGGCCCCGGAACCACCGCACAGAGGCCGGGAAGTCAGGGCGGCTGAAGGAGCAGTTCAAGACGACCCAATCCGAGGTCCTGACAGGCCCCTGGGGACTGGCGGTCACTGCACACGGATAAAGAAGGATCAGCCCACGGCAAACACTTTCCCAACACAGCAGGTCAGCTAGGCTGGGAGCTCTAGGCACCACCATGCAAATTTCTTTGTCTTCTCCCCTCGTTGCTCCCCGCTCCCAGCTCAGTGCCTGGCACCTGGAAGTGTTTAAAATGGATGTCCAGAGTCTCCAGCCTCCAAGTGTACTTGGCTTGGTCTTCCCTTTCACCAGGCCTTCCTTGCCCGAGGATCCCCACTCAGCCCACCTCCTGAGCCACAGATGTCTGAAATGAATCACTCTAGGCCGGCACCCTCTCTCCCCCCAACCTCCCCAGGGGTGCCTCCCCTCCTCCACCCTGGCACTCCCACGGCGGGTGGGGGAAGGGGAGCGCAAGGGGTGATATAATCTCTCCAAAGAGCCCTCCTCCCCCACACGTGCTTTTCTGGGGGCACCTTCCACTTCGCGATCTGGTTCCCCACCCTCTTCCGCTGCCCTTCTGGGGGCTCGCCGGCAGGGCCCAGGGCGCATCCTTAGAAGCGCAGCCTCGGCCCAGCCCTTCCTGCCTCCGGACGGCGGCGTCTG
>NW_006286243.1:563991-567375 GCF_000327345.1 Myotis davidii
CGGGGAGGGGCCGCTCCGGGCTGGGGGCGGGCTGGGAGCGGGAGAGATGGAGACGTTAAAGGGAAAGAAATCTCCAGAGAGATGCAGTCCCGCCACACTCTGAGGATAAGGAAGCCCACCCAAAGGGCAGATCTCTTGACCATTAACGCCCCCCCGTGTCCGCCCTCGCACTGGGCCAGCACCATCTCCTGCTGGCAACCTACGGGCTGCCTCGATGAGGAAGGGCCGAGGGTGCATGGTGGCCGGGGAGGCAGGCCACTGGCTTCAGAGGGACTGACAGCTCCCGGCAGGGGACCGAGGGCCGGCTTGGACCTTGGATTTGGGAGTTCTGTTGCCCAAGTTTGGGGTGCATACCTGTCTGGTAGATGCTGCCAGGTAACCCCTCCTATTCGAAGGCTGAGATCCTCGAGGGGGATTGTGGGGCTGCAGGGGAGCTGGGCAGGAGCCCCCTCCTGGGCCCACACCTCCCGGACCTCTGTCCGGGGCCCTGGTGCCTCTACTGGGGAGGAAAAGAGAGGCCAAAGGGAGGGACCATGAGCCAAGAGACTTAGGAGTAGAGAAGGAGCCTGAGGAAGACCAGGGTTCTGCCCTTTTCCTGCCAACGGGGAGCCTGATGAGAGGCTTTGGGGGCTGAAGGACTGCCTCCGAGCAAGGCTTGAGAAAAATCCACCCAAACTACGAACCGAACCCTGGCTTCTGTGTAGTCATCCGGAGATCCCTGCTGACCCCCTCCTGTGGGTCTGGGTCAACCCTCTCACAGCATCATCCCCATCTTACCTGGAGCCACCCACAGCAAGGGCAGAAGCACCAAGAACAGGAACTGGGCTTCCCCCATCTCCCCTTAGGTCTGGGCTGGGAGGAGCCCTCCAAAGGGAAGAGGTCAAGAAGGAGGGAGAGACAGCTGACAAAGGAGAGGTTCTGCAAGGTGGAGGGTGGAGGAAAGGAACCTACGAGAAGAGGGACAGGGACAGAGACCTGGAGGGAGAGGGGAGGAACCAATGACCAGAGGCTGGAATCCAGAGGAAAGCTGGCCAGGTCAGGCAGCCACCGGGCTGGGGAGGGGAGGGAGAAAGGTAGGGGGTGGGGGTCGGAGGGAGTCCTAGGTAATGGGGCAGGGTAGTGGCAGAGAGCAGAGCAGAGGCAAGGTGGATGTCTGGAGCTGGGAGGCCCGTCTGTTCCCAGGGCCCTTGCCCCTGTCCTTCTGCCTTCCCTTCACCTTCCCCACTTCCCCTCTGCGTTGCCCCCCCACACGCCCCAGGGCTCACGGTTTCGCTTCGCAGTGGAAAGTCTGAGGGGGTTGATTCCCAGCAGCACTACCCTCCACCCCTGTGTGGCTGGCGCTCCCCTTGTTTATTTCCTCAGTCCTGGGTGTCCCCACCACCTCCTCCAGCCTCCCCCACCCCCTGGCTAGTCCCTTTCCCAGGACCTTCTGCCCTTCTTCACAAGCTGTCAACTGTTTCCCGGTCAGTTCCAACAGCCACACTTTTTTCCTGGCCAGCCCTTCCTTGGGTACTCATCCCCTCCCTCACTCCTTTAACCTCCTAGAACTTCATTACCGCCCTAGACCTGTCTCCCCCACCCACCCAATCCTTCTTGGGAATAGGGTCGACAGTAAGATTTATGGGACCTGGAAAAGGGCGCCTCAAGCCCAAATAGCGATGAGCTAGGCAGTTTTGGACACTACATACAGCAACTCATGAAACCTAATGTTATCCCCATTGTACAGATGAGGTAACTGAGGCAGGCTCAGAGATGAAGTAACGTAGCAAGGTCAGTTACTGAGTATGAAGACAAAAGCTGTGTGTAGTCCTGATGGTGGGTGAAGTGTGGGTCTTTGTAACAAGCTGGTGGTATTAATAAGTCACACGCACCTCCCCCAGCTCCCAACCTAGAGGTTCTAGATTGGTAAGGGTGATATGGCGAAATGCAGAAATCCTGCAACAGAGACCAAACTCTAGAAAAACTGAGGCAGAAGTACTAGGGAAGGTTGAAACCCTTGCTTCCCACCTGTCCCAGCCTGAGGAGCCCAGCAGGGAGTGATGGAGGGTGGGGGCCAAGAACTTGTCGCCAGCCTGGGTACAAGAGGCCCTGGAGTTCTCTCCTTAGCCAGGTACTCACACCTCAGTCCCAGGCAGAGGCAACGCACTTACTCCAGGTCCCAGGAAGTTGAGACCCAGGCCTCCAGCCTTCTCCCACTGCAGGGGTGGGACTTCCTGTTTCTGAGGCTGTCTCTGCCTGGTTCAGCACAATAGGGCTGGTAGCTTTCCACTGGGCTCAGCAGTGTCTAGACCTGGTGTGGGCTAGCAGGGAAGTGCGCGTGTATTGCTGGGGAGGAATTCCCCAAGAATCCAAAATCAGGACAACAGTCAGTTCTCAAAGATGCCGTCCTCCATGCCCACCCTGAAAGTGCTGACCTTGTCTTCCTTAGTGGTGGGTAATAGAAGGGCACTTTTTAATAGAAGGGAACGGTCCTAACAGAATGTGACAGAGCCACCCTCCTCCCTCTGCCCTGGGAAAGCAGGAGACAGGTTAAAAACAGAAGCGCGACCATTTCTTTATTAAATTATACAAAAAGGGGAGGAGAGGGGGGCAGCTGTGGGGCTTGGTCCCAACCCTGGCCCCACCCCGGCCTGGCGCTGTCTGAGAGAAGGGGATCTGAAGGAGACCCAGGGATCAGGCAGGGTAGGGATGGGCAGGACAGAAGGCTAGGATGCAGAGGTTCCGAAGGAGAAGCTATCGGAGGAGGGGTGGGAGTGAGGAAGAGAGAAAGAGGAGGGAAAGGGAGCAATTGGGGACCAGCTGGGGAGCTCAGATGGAACAGGTCAGGAGGTGGACAATGGCAGAGTGAGGATGGAAGGGCAATGTCTGGAGAGGTGGACATGAGAAGGCTGGGGAGAAAGAGGGTGGCAGCTCTGATGCAGGGCCCAGAGCAAGAAATCAGGTGGAGAGTGGCTGCACTGAACTGTTCCTGCCCCATCTCCAGGCCTTGAGGGGCCTCCTTCCCCAGCCCACTGGCAGGGGGCTCATGCCGATGCCCCATTTTCTGTCTTCTGCCGCTTGGGAGAGCCAGAAATGGGTCATTGGGGAGGCAGGGAGCCCCAGCAGGCCCCAGTGGTCGCCCTCAGGCCTACATCAGGTCTTCAAGCCCACCCTGACTCTGTTCCTTGCCCCTCCCCACCTTCTTCTTCTCCTTCATCCTCCTCCTCTCCGTCCTCAGCGGTTTCTTCTTCCTCCTCCTCAGCTCCATTCTCCTCCTCCTTTGGGGACCAGAGGAGAGAGCAGTGTCAGGCTGGCTGTTTGCCCCCCACACTATCACCACCAGCGGCCAGGGGCACTGGGAGGGCCGGAAGGGTGGGGCAAGGTGGGCACAACCCTCAACCCTCT
>NW_006286243.1:567810-569807 GCF_000327345.1 Myotis davidii
AGGGACTTCCCTGTCCCTGCCCTACTCCAGCACCCGCCCATGCACCACAGGGTTCTGGATCCAAATCCAAAGGGCTCCCAGCCCCTGCTGCATCCCTGACAGCCCCTCAGGCCCCACAACCCAGCCCAAACCTCCTCTTCAGCAGCTCTCTTCAGCGCGGGCCCCTCGTCGTCATCATCTTCTTCTTCCTCATCTGAGGAGCCAGAAATGGGTCATTGGGGAGGCAGGGAGCCCCAGCAGGCCCCAGTGGTCGCCCTCAGGCCTACATCAGGTCTTCAAGCCCACCCTGACTCTGTTCCTTGCCCCTCCCCACCTTCTTCTTCTCCTTCATCCTCCTCCTCTCCGTCCTCAGCGGTTTCTTCTTCTTCCTCCTCAGCTCCATTCTCCTCCTCCTTTGGGGACCAGAGGAGAGAGCAGTGTCAGGCTGGCTGTTTGCCCCCCACACTATCACCACCAGCGGCCAGGGGCACTGGGAGGGCCGGAAGGGTGGGGCAAGGTGGGCACAACCCTCAACCCTGACCCTCAGCACCTCCACCACTTCTTTCTTCCGCTCTTTCCGGCTCGCCTTCTCCTCCACCTTCTCTTTCTTCTCCTTCAGGTCCTGCAAGAAAGAGGTCACCTTTCTCTCACCAGAAAGCATCTGCAGCCCTGAAGTCCCTCTAGCCCTGGTTCTCCCTCTGCAGTGAGCTTAGAGGAGAATGTGAAATAGAGAAGGTAGTGACAGCAGTTTAGAGTCAGAACAGAGGTCGCAGGGACCTAAAGGCCACAACAGGGCTGAGATCAGACACTTTCTTCCCCACGTCTCAGAGAAGATGAAAAGTGATGGGGAAAGAGAACTAGATAGCCAAGGTAACTGCTCACCATCCCCATCAAGTTCTTCCAAACCTCACTGGCTGCAGAGTTCAACTCAGCAAAGCAAATCCCCTCCATCTGCTCACAGCCCTGATGCCCCACCCCCTCCCACTGCCTGCCCAGCTCTGCCTTTTGTCTACCCCTAGGGCCTTTTCCTGGTACTCTTTCCTGGGCATCCCTCCCAGCTTCGCCCCACCTACCAAAGCCTTTGTTTCCCTGTCTGTGTGTCTGTCCCCAGAATCCTCAGGCTCCTACTTGGGCAAACACCACAGGAATAGGGAGAGCACTCTAGCCCAATTCCTGGCACCCCCTCTCACTTTTTCCCACTCCCCTCTCTGGGGGAAAATAAAAGTTCAAGTAGTTTCCACCTCCCTAAGGCCTGTGGTGTGTGCACGGTGTGGTAGGAGGGTAGAAATAACTACTTCCAGGGGATGTAGGTCAAGTAGGATAAAACAAACATGGGAGAATGTGGGACATGGAGATGAAATGAGAGAGACAAGTTCTGTGTCTGGGGTGGGACAGAAATACAGATGGGGAAAGTACATGTCTAGAGGACACCCCCCCCCTGCACTGCCCCTCTTCTTCACCCCAAGATCTTAGTGGGCACACCCTCATGTCCTTTTCTGATGTAGCAGAGGGAGATGCTCCTGAGAGTCCCCCTTCTCTAGACACACCTGCTCTTCCAATTTCGATTCCTCCTCTTCCCACCCCACCCTTGGCAGGCCCTGAGTGAGTGTCTCCTTATGATCAGATCTGGCATTGGTGTGCAACTCTGTGGATCTGATTCCGTGTGGATGGAAGTTTTCTGTGTGAGTAGATCAGCCTGAGAGGGTGTGTCCTTTCTGGAACTGAACTGGGGTAGGAGGGGGTACGGGCTGGTGTCAGTGGTTGGCCTGGAGGGACGCTCAATTCCCTTCTCCCTTTCAGGGAAGGGAGAAGAATGCTTGACCCTCTCACTCCAGCCAGGTTTCCTCATGTCACTTGGCTGTCCTCATTTCTTTGCCACATGGTTGGTATGGCATTTCTTTCTTTCTTTTTTCAAATTTTTTTTTGAGCGAGAGAGACATTGATTTGTTGATCCACTTATTTATGCATTCATTGGTTAATTCCTGGATGTGTCCCGACCAGGAATCAAACCTTGGCAC
>NW_006286243.1:569961-570329 GCF_000327345.1 Myotis davidii
CCGCACCCACCCCCCCCTCTTCCACGGCCTGTAATCCCACGGGGTCCCTCCTTCTCGCTTCACAGGCCATCAGGAGGCCCCCCGTGACCTCCTCAGCCACCCTCCACTCCCAAGGTCGGGCTCCCAGCCCCCAAGCCCTGGCCGAATTAACTGCCCAGAGCAATCCTCAGCAAGTTCCCTGGAGAAATGAAAGGCTGGAAGCGAGGCAAGGGCAAACGGATGGGCCGGGGAAGGGAGCTGAGGAGAGCAAGGATGGCTCCATGCACGGCGGTGCAATGCCGAGCAGAGGCTTTTTCGAAGGCTATTCCTATCCCGCTTGTGGTTTTTAGGGACTCGGGGTTCTTTATCAAGTGTGTGTGTGTGTGTGT
>NW_006286243.1:582041-582692 GCF_000327345.1 Myotis davidii
GTATGGCGTTTCTACTACCTGGTGGGCTTGCTCCTCCATCCTGGGCCTGGAGAGCGACCCGGGGCTCATGAGCTTCTCTCTGGGCCCTGGCACCAAGTCTGTGTGCCCCTGGCCTGAGTTTCCCATCTGGGCTTAAAGGGGGAGGGACATTACCACAGACCGAAGTCCAAGGGGCTGGGCCCTCTCCTCCCTGTTCTGTCCTGCTGGTCACTGTCCTTCCATGATCCCCTTTCCAGGAGGGTATGACCCAGGTCTGTGCTAAGCAGCCCTCTGGCCCATTTACTCAACACAGGCACACGCTGACACCGGCTGACACCAGTTCACACACACAGCTTCAGAGGAACCCCTGCGCACAACTCAGGGCACATGGGCCGTGTCTGGGTCTTCTGGCACCCTCCGGAGACAGACAGCACCAGAGCACGGTGGCGTCCTGGGCACGCACGATCCAGCAACACGGCTCCAGGCCTCCACAGCACACATGTAACTGACACAGGCAATCCCACACACTCGCTGAATTTCAGACATACAAAGACACCTACTCAGTGAAGTCACGTGCCACCACACCTTGCCAGATCTCGCACACAGCCCCCCCTCTTCCACGGCCTGTAATCCCACGGGGTCCCTCCTTCTCGCTTCACAGGCCATCAGGAG
>NW_006286243.1:582963-583250 GCF_000327345.1 Myotis davidii
GGGTGTGTGTGTGTGTCGGGGGGCGGGGGTAGGGGGGAGGCTGAAAAGGTGCTACGGAGAGAAAAGACAGCTGACGGCCACGGGCAAAGGAAAGGATGCAGCCGGCAAGATCGGAGGGAAACGAGAAAATAGAGGCAGTGGCGGTCTGTGCAAGGAGAGGAGCAGGCAGCAGTCGGCCTCGAGGGGAGGGGCCGAGGGGCGGCCTCCGGGGCGAGTCCTGTTTACACCGGAGGGTCTCACGCCGCGCAACCCAGGAGGTGAAGTCAATTTACACCCCGGGGGGCCGG
>NW_006286243.1:584107-585123 GCF_000327345.1 Myotis davidii
GCAGAGGGGGAGCTGGGCAGGTATGTGAGAAACCAAAAGCCTCCAGAGGAGGAAGCGGTAGAAGCCACTTGAGCACCGCGCCGGCCTTCCCCTGCCCTCGGGCCTCCGCGTGGCCTGGAGGCGATGGGACCGGGCAGCGCGCCCCGTCCCGCCCGAGGCCGACTTCTGTGACCCTCCCGGCTCTTCCCGTCCCGCGGGGTCGGAGGCCGCTTCCTTTCCTCTCCCGTCTCACTTCGCCGGGCCCTCCTGCTCCTCTTCACTCCTCTGCGCCCAGCCCCTCTCTACCGTTCGCACCTCACCCATGCGCCCCTTCCACCCTCCTTCCCAGACGCCGCTGTCCTGGTCTCGTCTGCCCTCTGGCCCTCTCCCCTTGGATTCTCCTCGGTTCCTCTTCATGCCCTTCTTTTCCCTTTCCTTCCATTTCTCTCCCCTCCGCTGCCATCTTCCCCAGCTTTCCGAATGCTGTGCGCCTCCTTTGCCAGGGCTCCAGGTCTGGAGTCCTACCCTGGTCCACAGCCTCAGTCCCGGGCCCTGAGTCTCGGTGTCTTGGGGGCATTTTGAGACCCTTAGGCCGGGTTTCAGGAGGGGACAGGAGCCTGGGGGTGTGTTAAAGGTCAGGAATGTAAATGGAGTGGAAGGTTAGGGTTTGGAAAAAGGTATCTTGGGTGGGTGCGCGCTCCCATATTTGGTTGTCGTTACCATTACTCTTATTTTCTTAATAGAAAATACACACTGATCATCTGTTATTTGAGGGCTTGAATAAGCCATCTTCTGGTCCGTTGGTGCGCACACCTCTCCATGTCTCTTCCTGACTCTTGTTTCCCAGTCTCCCTCTCCTCAAAAATCTTGGAGCCCCACCCAAGTTTTTCGTTGCCGAGCCCATCTTCCTCTGAGATCTTTCCGTCTCTCAATTTGTTTCTCTGACTCATTTACTGATGTATTTAGCGATCTCTGACCCTCTCCATCTCTATTCTCCAGCTTCATTTTTCTCCTTCCCCCACTTTTGCCCCCCCGCC
>NW_006286243.1:585226-590787 GCF_000327345.1 Myotis davidii
CTGCTGGGCTTTGCCCTGGTTACCGCCCCCACTCCGGTCACCTCCACTCCCCTCCCCCCTCCAATCCCCGCCACCAACAACCTCCATCCACCTTCCTCCTATTTTTCCTGAGAGCCAATAGAAACCCTGTTGCCAGGTGGAATGCTCATTTGAATCAGCCAATCCAGGAGCCCAACTGCTTGCCCTGCCTTATATGGGGATTTGAGGAGGGCCACTCCCCCCACAGCAGCCCCGCGGGGGAGCCCCTCCACTGTCCTCTCTGCCCGCTCGGGAGAGAGCTGGGGACCCTAGTTCTCGCTCTCCCGTGAGGGCCTGGCCTCCCCTTCCTCTAACCGGGACCCCCGGGGCTAGTGTGGGGAGAGAGCGGGCCGGGGGCGGGGCCTCAGGGCCGGGGGCGGGAATGAGGTGTGATGAAGGAAGGGGAGGCGGAGGGAGCCGGGAATTCTGCCCTGGGAGGGGTGTCTGGGAGCGGAGGCAGCTGCAGTGGAAAATTCCAGGGAGCTGGAGAGGCCGAGAATGGGAGCCCTGCCCCGAGGCCCGAGGGAGCGCCTGGAGAATCGGAGAGTTTGGACACGAGGGACCACAGGAAAGAGACCCAGTAGCTGGAGGCCTGGCTCTCAATCCCTTCCCTATTGGAAAAGCATCCCTTAGCCTTCCCCGTCTGCCTGGACGACAGACCGGCCTGCCGACGTCTTGACTTCGAAATAACGGAGCGAGAAGTGAGACGGGCGGATAGGGGCCGGCTGGGCTGCCGAGAGCCAACCCCGCAGCCCTTGAGGCTGGGCGAGGACCCGGATCTGGTCTCTGGGCCTGACGGTGTTCGGCGATGCTCGCCGTCTGCTCCCGATAACTGAGGCCTCGTGCAGGCTTGTCTGTCCCGAGTTGTTACTCCACAGTCCAGCTGAGAATTTTCCCCACTAGTTGAGTGGGGAAACCTGTGATTCTTACACATTTCCTGAGGGTGGGAAAGGGGGGGCCCCGATGAGAACAGGGGAGGCATGAACCCAGGAAGCAGGGGGCTCTGTGAGCTCTGGCCTGACTTCCCATACATTTCCCTCCCTGTGTGTACGGGTTCAGTTCTGTCCATCTCATTCAGAAGTGAATTCCTCCCCCTCTCCAGCTTCCTGCTTGTTGGCATTTGGTTTTCGTTTGCCTATTTATTCGATTAGTTGAGTACTAAGGAAGATCTAGTTATTCAAGGCATTGGATAGAAACTTGAAGAGTTGGACCTCCCCTCTCCTCACTGTACCTTTTTATCCCCACTCCCAATAACCTCATTTCTATTCCTTTGCTTTTTTTTTGGTGTGTGTGATTTTATATATATATATATATATATATTTAAAAAACTCAAGTCACTGGAGAGTTGAGATGAGCTACTAGAGAGAGACCTAAACCAGCTTAACTTAAAATATATATATATATAATTGAATTTTTTACAGAGAAGAAGGGAGAGGGATAGTTAGAAACATCGATAAGAGAGAAACATCAATCAGCAGCCTCCTGCACACTCCCTACTGAGTATGTGCTGGGAACCAAGGTACATGTCCTTGACCGGAATCAAACCTGGGACCCTTCAATCCAAAGGCCAGTATGCTATCCACTGAGCCAAACCGGTTAGGGCTTAACTTTTATCTTGGTTTTGAGTATGTTGCCCCCAGGAGCATTACTTAAGAAATCACCTTCACGCCCAGCCAGTGGCTCAGTGGTTGAACATCTACCTAGAACAGGGGTAGGCAAACTTTTTGACTGGAAGAGGACACGAAACCCATGAGACACAGAGAAGTCAGATGCGAGGAAGACAAAGAAATCAAGTTGGGTTCTGAAGTCAAGGTATTGCAGGGGTGGGCAAACTTTTTGACTCTCGGCACACAATGGGTTCTTAAACTGGACCGGAGGGCCGGAACAAAAGCATGGATGGAGTGTTTGTGTGAACTAATATAAATTCAAAGTAAACATCATTACATAAAAGGGTACGGTCTTTTTTTTCAATAGTTTTATTCATTTCAAAGGGGCCAGATCCGGCCCGCGGGCCCTGGTTTGCCCACGGCTGACCTAGAACCTGGTCAGGGCACATGCTCGGGTTGTGGACTCGATCCCCAGTAGAGAGTGTGCAGAAGGCCGCTGACCGATGATGTTTCTCATCCATGTTTCTATCTTTCTAGCCCTCTCCCTTTCCCCACCCCCCACCCCCGCCTCTAAAATCAATAAAATTTTTAAAAAGGATTGGTAAAATGGGACCATTTCATATTTCACTTTATAAAGCTATCTTGAGTACTTCCTCTTCTTACCAAGCTAACTCCTGCGTCTGCCCTGGGGCTCAACATCACTTGCTGACTTTTAGCTTAATTAGAATTTTCTTTTTTTTTTTTAAATATATTTTATTGATTTTTTACAGAGAAGAAGGGAGAGCGACAGAGAGTCAGAAACATTGATGAGAGAGAAACATCAATCGGCTGCCCTCTGCATGCCCCGCAGTGGGGATGTGCCCGCAACCAAGGTAGATGCCCTTGACCGGAATCGAACCTGGGACCCTTGAGTTCGCAGGCCAACGCTCTATCCACTGAGCCAAACCGGTTCGGCCTTAATTAGAATTTTCAATCAATTGTAAGAATTTTTGTATCTTCGGCATCTATTTTCCTATCTGGGATATTGTAGAAGCTCAAAAATGTTTCCTAAAATGCATAAACTGTCTTTCTACCTAAAATACAGATTGTTTAATTTCTCTATATAAAATGCTTTGATAGTCCTAGCCAGTTTGGCTCAGTGGATAGAGCTTCGGACTGAAGGGTTGCAGGTTTGATTCCTGTACCTCTGTTGCAGGCTTTGGCCCTAGTCTGGGCTCCTGTGGGAGGCAACCAATGGATGTCTCACATCAATGTTTCTCTCTGTCTCTCCCATTCCCCTCCACTCTCTCTAAAAATCAATGGGAAAATATCCTCAGGGGAGGGTTAACAAACAACAATAACAAAACAAACAAACAAAAACTATCAGATAAAGTCCAAAGATCTGGTCCCTTTAAGGGTTTAACCTCTGTAACCTCATCTCTCACCACTGTTTTCTCAAATGTTTTGCTTCAGCACCCCCCCCTTTTTTTTTTTTTTACTCCTGATAGTTCTTCCCAAATGAGGCATACCTCTGTGCCTTTACATTGATCACATCTTCTGCCTGGAATGCTCTCTTGGCTCCACTCCCAAAGTCACTCGCTCCCTCTTTTGAACCAGTTTTGGCCTTTTTATATACATCTTTCAAAGGTTAAAGGGAGTCAAATATAGGGTGACAAAAGGGAGATTTGACTTTGGGTGGTGAATAAACAGTGCAATATACATATTATGATGTATTGTAGAATTGTACACTTGACTAATGTCACCTCAATAAATTTAATACAATTTAAAAAAATAAATTTTTCTATTGCATACTTCCTCACTGGATAATAATTAATTCCATGTTGGCAAAGACCCTTCAGTCCATGGGCCAACACTGAAGGGTTGAGATCTTGGGCAGAGATTATGTCTTGCCTTTTTTAAAAAAATATATTTTATTGAATTTTTACAGAGAGGAAGAGAGAGGGATAGAGAGTTAGAAACATCGATGAGAGAGAAACATCGGTCAGCCACCTCCTGCACACCTCCTACTGGGGATGTGCCCGCAACCCGGGCATGTGCCCTTGACTGGAACTGAACCTGGGACCTTTCAGTCCACAGGCCGATGCTCTATCCACTGAACCAATCTGGTTAGGACTATGTCTTGTCTTTTTATCCCCAGTACCTAGCACTATGCCTGGCACATAGTAGGAGCTCAATAAATATTTTTTGACATGAACTGCCAAACAGGTGACACAAAAATGAATCCTTAATGCCCTTAATGTTAATCACAAGATGCCCTGCTTCCTTCAGGATGTCTTCTTGAAACGATCAAACAACAACAGGAAGTTCTTAAGACTTAAAACTCCAATGCAATGCAAACCTAGGTTTGGCTCAGTGGATAGTGTAGGTCCATGGACTGAGTGGTCCTGGGTTTGACTCTTTTCTAGGTCAAGGTCAAGGGCACATACCTTGGTTGCAGGTGGTGGGGGAGGGGGTGAGTAGGGAGGCAATCAATGTCTCATATCATATTTCTTTCTGTCTCTTTCCCTCTTTCTGATCTTTCCCTCCCTTCTACTCCCTCTAAAAAAATCAATGGAAAAATATCCTCAGGTGAGGATTAACTAAAAAAAATAAGTAAATTTAAAAAAAATAAGTAAATAAAATTATTTAAAAAACCAAAAAATCCAATGCTAATACCAACCATTAACATTAGCAAGGTATCTATTCCTGATGGTCTAACAGCTAACAACTTACAGGCAAACTAGGTATGAAATTCACTTATTCCTATTGTCCACATCTCCTCCTGCTTTAGGTGACTAGCTTTTAAAGGTGAGACTGTCCAGGGAGCCACATGGTCAGGATCTTCCAACCAGA
Organism: Myotis davidii; assembly: GCF_000327345.1. Classification (NCBI taxonomy): domain Eukaryota; kingdom Metazoa; phylum Chordata; class Mammalia; order Chiroptera; family Vespertilionidae; genus Myotis; species Myotis davidii. The sequence goes on from NW_006286243.1 coordinate 589,684, forward strand.
CACAATTTTAATATACTAATCTCAAACCATTGTCTGTATATATTCAGTACAATGCAGCAAGCAGACCAGTCATTTTTTCTCATTCAGTTACCCACATCAATAAACCTTGGGAGCCAAAACCGGTTTGACTCAGTGGATAGAGCGTCGGCCTGCGGACTGAAAGGTCCCAGGTTCGATTCCGGTTAAGGGCATGTACCTGGGTTGCGGGCACATCCCCCGTGGGGGATGTGCAGGAGGCAGCTGGTCGATGTTTCTCTCTCATCGATGTTTCTAACTATCTCTCTCCCTTCCTCTCTGTGAAAAATCAATAAAATATATTTAAAAAATAAAAATAAATAAAAATAAACCTTGGGAGTCCTTGATTCCTCTCCCTCACACTGCATCCATCTATCAGCAAATTTCGTTAGTTCCATCTTCAAAATATATCTAGAACATGACCACTTCCCATCACCTCCATTTTTTCTAATCTAGTCAAAGCCGCCATCATGTCTCATCTGAATGATGACAGCAGCACGTGAATAGGTCTTTCTATTGCTGCTGCTATCCTCCAACAGTCTGTCCTCCATATAATGGCCACAGTGATCCCTTCTGTAGGTCTTACAAACTTCCACATCATCTGGCTTCTTTCTTTGTGACCTTCTCTCTTACTATTGCTCTTCCCTATTCCACATCGGTCTAGGCACATTGGCTTCTTTGTTGAACACACTAAGCATACTTCTGCCTCTGGGCCTTTGCACTTACTATTTCATCTGCCTAGAAAGTTCTCACCTCAGCTAGCCCTCCTCTTGTTTAGGTCTCAATTATCTTACTAGAGGCCCAGTGTGCCAGTGGGGTCCCTCGGCCTGGCCTGCGGGATCTCCAATATCCCACAAGGGGTCCCGGGATTGGGAAAGGCCTCAGGCCAGGCACAATTGGGGCAGAGGAGTGATACAGGAAGTTGGCCAGCTGGGGAGGGACCATAGGAGGGCTCCAGGGCATGTCCGGCCTGTCTTGCTCAGTCCTGATTGGCCGGACCCAGCAGCAAGCTAACCTACCAATCGGAGCATCTGCCCCCTAGTGGTCAGTGCACATCATAGTGACTGGTCATCCGGTGGACTGTCTGCC
>NW_006286243.1:591776-595021 GCF_000327345.1 Myotis davidii
ATAAAGCAGGTTTCTGGGGTTTTGTTTAGCTTCTATATTTGTAACATAGTTGCTTCGAGTTGCAGCTCAGAGGCCGGCAGCGGCAGGTGTGGAACGTGGGAGTCCTCCATCACTGAAGCAAGTAAGCCTCATGTTCGCTTTAAGTTGCCTGGCTGCCGGCCGCCATCTTGGCTGGCAGTCAATTTGCATATCGCCCTGATTAGCCAATTAGCAGTCGTACGCTAATTACCATGTTTCTCTTTTATTAGATAGGATATGTGATGCCTTCCCTAGTCACTCTAAAAAGCCACCACTACCTCCCAGTTGTTTGTTCCTCTGTCCCCCTTCTACCTTGCTTTATTTTTTTCTGTATTACTACTATATCTCAGAGCCAGGAATAGTACCTGACACACAGTAGGTATTCAGTAAATATTTGTTGAATGGATGTGGATATAAAAAGAAATGGAAAAGCTGATTTTTAAAAAATGCTCCTGAGTCACTTTTCAATCTCACTCTAACCTGGTGTCTGCTGTACAACTCCCGCTACCTGGGGCACCTTAGTGCTAATTTTCAGGGTTCATCTTCCTCCCCCAATGCAAATGCATACACACATACACACATACACTCAGTTACACCCATTCACTTTGGCCCAGGCAGGAAATCCAGTTTCCCCTACTCCCACATCATTCCCCATCCTCACTCTGTTCCAAATCCAACTGCCCTGGGATTGCTCCAGGTGCATGACCTTGCACCTAAAAAGGCCCCTTTCTGGCCAAGCTCTACTCTCACAAGGACTTCCTGACTTTGTTTCTATCAGATAGAGAAGTGAATATAGGAACTACTTTTTTCTCTTCCATCTTTATCCTCCTGGTGTTAATTAACCCTCACCCCTGGCAGGGTCAACTTCCCTCCTACATCTTACCATCTACAAGACACTCCAGTGACAGAGGAATTTCTGATCCTCAGTTCATTGGACAGAGATGAAAGGAAGGAAGGGAGGGAGGGAGGAGGGGAGGAGGAAAGAAGAAAGGAAGAAGAAGGAAGGAGGAATGGGTGGTAGAAAAGCAAGGAGGGAACATGGGAGGAAATATAGGGTGTCCCAAAATTCACGCAAGATTTGAATTTTGCGTGAGCATTAACAACAACAAAAAATAAAAGCCTAATTTTACTTGATTTATTGAATCAGATTCTAATATCTGTTGCCCTTTTATTTCAATCCCTTCAATTTGATAAGCATTACCGAGTACCAATTATGGCCCAGGAGCAGGGACAATGAAGACCACGGCTTTGCGTTTGTGCCAGCAAAGCTGTGGAGGCCATTTACCCGATGTGCTATTCCATACATAACCCTATACTGTATACTTTATGAATCAATAAAAAATTTACAATTTTTAATTATAAACCTGTGTTTTCTATCAAAATTACGTCTTGTGTGAATTTTGGGACACCCTATAGAAGTGAAGGCAATGGAGAAGGGAGACACACTCTGGTTGTGGGGGACAGAAAGGTTCTTGTAAAATTACATTCCTTCAATTCTTGGGAGTAGATGGCTGCCTAAATGGTATGTCTCCTGGAACGTGAAAATGAGCTCTTGCGCCGAAACCGGTTTGGCTCAGTGGATGGAGCGTCGGCCTGTGGACTGAAAGGTCCCAGGTTCGATTCCGGTCAAGGGCATGTACCTGGGTTGCGGGCACATTCCCAGTGGGGAGATGTGCAGGAGGCAGCTGATCGATGTTTCTCTCTCATCGATGTTTCTAACTCTCTATTTCTCTCCCTTCCTCTCTGTAAAAAAATCAATAAAATATATTTAAAAAAAAAATGAGCTCTTGCATCGCCTCCTTCATCCCCATCTGTTCAAGGATTACTGTTAACCTGAGACAAAACCCAGGTTTGGAGCTTTGTCTCATAGTTAGAAGCTAAACTGTAATTTGTAAACAGCACTTGGGATCTGCGTCAGGGGCACTTGCATGGTGGGATGTCAAGAGATAGAGCATCTGGAAGATAAATGTAAAATATTTTTACTAAGTCTCTTCCCTAGAAATATCAATGAAAACAAATTTTCTTTTATTGTGTCTTTGTCTTTCTTTGGCTTTGCCAGTCAGCCTGCTTCTAAATTATCTGTCTCTGTACCCTCTGTCTTCACTATTGTTTTTTCCCCTTTAATGATGATCAAGTCCAAAGAAACCTGAGAAGCCCTGCCCCCAGTACCTTTTCCTGAGTCACCATGGACCCCTTCCTCTTTCTCCCCCAGGGAAATATTGGGAACAAGTCTTTCTGATTGTCAGGCTCCACATAGCACTCAGATGGCTGGCAGCCAGAGTAAAGAACCAGGGAGAGCTAGATTTGGATAAATCTGGTTTAAAGTCCACCCTAGACAGTCCAAATTCCCTGATACCCAGGGGGATGGGCCTTTCTCTCCAGTTGGGCCAGATTTTATGCAAGACATTTACTATGTCAAAGTATCAGTCTTTGGCCTCGGAGTCAGGTCTCCAGAGTCTGTTTCCAGCTCCACCCCAGGGTGATTCTGGTTAATGAAGCTTCTCCCAGTCTTTACACCCTTGACCTCGCTACCTGATGAGAGACAAGATCAGGGCAGGGCCGGCAGCTCTTGAGGACACAGGAATTAGGGGAAAGACAGGGAAGGTTGCTACTAAATGAGTTCCGACCCTCACGGTAGGGTTAAGTGAGGGGTTTGGGAACCTCGCCAAACCCAGTTCCCTGGGGGAGGTCGTTCCAGTCTGACCCAAGGGCGCCATCTGGCGGCCGGATCCCTCCCACACCTGGACTGGCCCCGCCCGCGCGCTCCGAGCCCGAGTAGGCTGCCCGGGGGACTGCCGCCGCCTCCCCGCGTCACTCAGCGGCCCCGCCTCCGCCCGGTAGCGCCTCCTCCGGAGCTGGCCCCCAGCGTCCCCTGCGGGATCGCCGCCCTTCCTGCCTCTTGGGCTGAGCGCTTCTCCGGTAGAAAGTCGGCTCCAGGCTCCCCCAGGGGTCCGCCCCGTGTGGTCCTCCCTGGGGCGCGTGCCCCCCTATGGGAATCTGCCCCTGGTCCTCTTCCTTCGCCTGAGCGAACGTGCCACCCCGCCCCGCCCCATCCTTCGCGAGTAATGACTCCCTCCGCTTCCCCCCAAACCCTGACGGGGAGCCTCTTCCGGTCAGCAGGGCCCAAACCCAGGCTGCCAACCAGCTCCCATCACCCTTTGTCCCCGGAGGACCCCGCGGCCTGCCCCAGCGCCCTGACACCCCGGGAGCGGCCCCGGCCTCCTCTC
>NW_006286243.1:595416-609275 GCF_000327345.1 Myotis davidii
GCCCTCCTTGCGAGAGGCTGGGAGAGCTCTTCTCTCCCTGGAGGCTGGTGGTGCACCCCTGGAGGGGGTCTCACCGCGTTCGGGGTGGGAGGTCAGCCGCAGGATGTGGAAGGGACAGTGAGTGCTGTGAGCGCCCCGACACTGAGCGGGTGTGCAAAGCCTGGCTGCCGCCAAGTATCTCATCCTTACAGTGTGGAGCCCCCTGGAGCTAAAATCAGGATGTTCCGCTTCATGAGGGATGTGGAGCCTGAGGATCCCATGTTCCTGATGTGAGTACTGCCTCCCCCTCATGCTCTGGTACTCATCCCACTCCACTTGAGGTGTCTGAGTAGTGCCTGCAGACATGTGGGTTCCCATGGTGTCTACAGTACTGGCTGGATACTGAGCTCCAGCCCCATCTTAGAGGGCAAGCAGACATCCGTGCCACTGTTCCCCAGGACCGGTTTCTTTTGGGGGGAGGGGCGGTTGACTGCTTGGCCTGTCTGCCATCCATACTGTATACTCACTCCAACAGGGACCCCTTTGCTATTCACCGTCAGCATATGAACCGGATGTTGTCAGGTGGCTTTGGATACAGCCCCTTCCTCAGCATTACGGATGGCAACATGCCAGGGACCAGGCCTGCCAGCCGCAGGATGCAGGTAATGATGCTGCAGTGTACCTGAGACCCAAAGGAAGGTTGGAGGGTGGTTAGTAAAGCGCTTGATTTTTCTTGCACTACAGCCAGTGTAGCAAAGTGGGATCATCTAGGAGTAGGGGGAAGGGATCTGGAAGAAGGGCTGAGTGATACCCCTTTGAGAGGAGGGTGAAAAACAAGCTGAGGCCATGGGCTAGGTTTGGGATTGCAGTGAGATCGGTTGTGGTCGCTAATGTCTGCTCTTTCTGTGTTCCTGTAGGCTGGGGCCGTCGCTCCCTTTGGGATGCTGGGAATGGTGAGTTCTTATCTCCTTGTGTCCTTCCATCTCAGATACACTCTATACATTTAGATATTACTTCCAAATGTGCCCTCTAGAATAGCCTTATGGGTAACCCCAGAAACTTTATGGTGTTCTCAAAGCTCTGGGCCTGCCGTGTGCTATGAGTCCATGAGGTAAAGATGCTCATATTGACTTCTGTCCTTGTAGGAGCCAGACTCATTAGGAAAATGTACTTGTCTAGGGAAGTTTGTTCTTTTCAGGAGGGAGGTGCAGGTGAAGGGCCCATTAGACATGGTTTTTAGGAGATTATCTGTACAAGTTCATGCCCAGCACCTTTACAGGTTGAGAGTCCATTGACTTCGGCATACCTAGGGCAGTCAGGAAAAGGGAAATTGAATCAGAATGGCAGTATACAGGAAGAGAAACATGTTCATGAAGAATGACAAAGAGCAGTTGCTAGGCGTGAAGGAAGAAGAGAACGGGATGGTGGGTTACCTACCTCTGAGCACTCATTCTGCTTTCCATCTCTCTGCTGCAGTCGGGTGGCTTCATGGACATGTTTGGGATGATGAACGACATGATCGGAAACATGGTGAGACTCCTGTTTCATCCCTTGGCACCACCTTGAGTCCTCAGAGGAGTGGGGGAGAGTGCTAGAGAAGGGGTCAAGCTGGGTAAAGAAACTGAATCCGGAGAGCACTGGGTTTCGGTGTCTGCTCTCATGCCTGAGTGCGAAGCAGCAGCAGCACTCTTATGAAATATGCAGTTAAGGCTAAAACTCTTAAAGTCCCTCTTTTTAATTTATTTTTAAAATGTGTTTATATTGATTTTAGAGAGAGAGGAAGGGAGAGGGAAAGATAGAAACATCAGTTGGCTGCCTCCTGCACATCCCCCCACTGGGGATCAAGCCTGCAACCTGGGAATCCAACTGGCGACCTCTTGGTTCATAGGTTGATGCTCAACCGCTGAGCCACACTGGCCAGGCGGTCCTTTTTTATTGTTGCACTCAGGAATTTGGGGGGTGATGATGAGTCCTGACATTTTCTTAGTTTTCACATTTTGTGAGGAAGATATGAGCAAGAACAGGCAGCTGAAGGGTGGGATCCCGTCTCCAGAGCCCCTCCCTTCAGGCCCACTGGACCCTTTCCTTCTCAGGAACACATGACTGCTGGAGGCAACTGCCAGACCTTCTCATCCTCCACAGTCATCTCCTACTCCAATACGGGTGACGGTGCCCCCAAGGTCTACCAGGAGACGTCAGAGATGCGCTCGGCACCAGGCGGGGTGAGTTGGAGAGCTTTTCCTCTCAGAGAAGGCAGGATTTGAATGGCAGCCACAGAAACCCTGCCTTCTTTTTTCAAGATTGAGCTGTGGGTGGTTTGCCTGTCCCGGGTTGGCGTGGCCTGGGCTTTGGAAGGGGCAGCTGAATGTGCCATGTTCTGCCTCATCCCAGATCCGGGAGACTCGGAGGACTGTGCGGGACTCGGACAGTGGACTAGAGCAGATGTCCATTGGACATCACATCCGAGATCGGGCTCACATCCTCCAGCGCTCCCGAAACCACCGCACAGGGGACCAGGAAGAGCGGCAGGACTACATCAACCTGGATGAAAGTGAGCCTTCCTTGCTGCTCACTGCCCTTCCAGCTTCTCTTCCAGTAGCCCCTAGTCCAGTTTCTGTGAACTAGGAGATACCAGCTTTTTCTCCCTACATCTATAGATATTTTTTTGGGCAAAATATGGTGAGCCCCATATTTATTTTATTTTTTTTTAACATTTTTATTGATCTCAGAGAGGACAGGAGAGAGATAATGATAGAAACATCAATGATGAGAGAGAATGATCCATCAGCTGCCTCCTACATGCCTCCCATTGGGGAGCAAGCCTGCATCTCGGGCATGTGCCCTAACTGGGAATTGAATCGTGACCTCCTGGTTCATAGGTTGATGCTCAACCACTGAGTCACACCTGCTGGGTGATGGTGAGCCCCATATTCTTACCTCTCTTGGAGGCTTGTCAGCTTTGGGGCTGAGTCAGGTCACCAGGGAGGGGCAAACTCTGTCACCTAAGTGAGAGATTGATAGTAATCTACCCTCTCCACCTGGATCCATTTTTGTTTTTTGTTTTTTCTTCTCTTTTTTTTTATTTGATTCACCAGTCAGGGAAATACTTATTGTGTGCTTGGGACTCTGCTCCTTAAGTAAATAATTATCCCATTCCTGAATTCCTTCTCTAGTGGTCATGCCTTAGGCCTGTTAGTGGCTTCTAGGAACCACATTGAACCAGAAATTGCTAAATAAGCTTGCCCTCCCCCACACATCCCATACCCCTACTCTCAGCAGTTTCAGTCATAGAAGCCTGTGGCTCACCCTTGCATCATCCTCTGGAAGCCAGGCTGTCCACAGGTGGTGTCTGGTCTCTGTCCTCTTCAGGTGAGGCCGCAGCATTTGATGATGAATGGCGGAGAGAGACCTCCCGATTCCGGCAGCAGCGCCCTCTGGAATTTCGAAGGCATGAGGCTTCAGGGGGTGGAGGCCGAAGGACCGAGGGGCCTCCCCGCCTGGCCATACAGGCACCTGAGGACTCCCCCTCCCGACAGTCCCGCCGCTATGACTGGTGAGGGCCCTGGGCCCTCAGCCTCTCTTGTAAGTATTTGAGGGGGAGGAATTGTAAGATGCCAAGCAGGAGGGAGGTTGGGCAGAGTACCTGTGCCCATTACTCTGCTGAGGCAGAAGCAGTCCAGGTGCCTAGCAAATACTGCCTTTGATAGAAGTTTTAGTTGCTACGGAAAGAACTCTCACCAGAATAGGTATTAAACCCCAACTCCTGGCTTTTATCATTTGTCTTCCTTTTGACTTGTACTCATCTCTCTCCCCCTCTAGGTACAGGCTGAGAGGCTGACAAATCATCCCCCGATATAACTTTTTCCTCTCCCACTCCCACTCCCACTTTAATATTAAATTAACAGGCAAGCTGGCCCCCCACTCTCCCTGGAGTCTCAGGGAGAACCTTTCACTGCCCCCTTTATCTACATTTTCCTTAATTCCCTTCCCACAGTGACTCCACATCTCCTGTATCCACTAACTTGATTTTTCATTTTGCTGCTTCATCTTTGAACCTCCTCACCTTCCCCATTCTACCCCTGCCATACATTGAAGGCTTTTGTGGGGAGCTCTGGGTTTAGGGGCCTCCTCCCTCCCTCAGCTACCTTGGACCTTTGCCCACCTCCTTCTCAGATCCCCTGCTACAGGGGTCATAGCCCTCATTCAGGGGGCTCTGTGGAGAGAGAGGACTGGTTCTCACCCCCTTCTCCCTTCCCATCTCCTACACATCACAAAAATCTTCCCTGTGTCCTCTACCTTTATTTTTTGTTTGTGCAACTTGTAACTAGGTGTTTAAGGAATAAAGGAGAATGGGGAAAAAAACCAAGTGGCATTCTGGCTTTGCTTTTAATCTTTTCCTGTTCAATTTCAACCCTCTTGTCTCCTCCTCGTCATTTCCTTTCTTCTGTCTTCATGTGTGGCCTTCATAACTCAAGTTCAATCCCAGTGCCTCAATGGTAATGACACTGGGACTGGCAGATGGGAAGCAGCAATGGAACTCAGCTGGGCTGGATGAAATGTAAGCAGCTGTCTTCCCTTGCTTTTGCTGTAACTTCATTTGTCAGGAAGAATGTAGGGCATATCTCATAGGTGCCTGAGGAATTTGCTGCCCCTTGTCCCCAAGGCACAGTCTCTCCCATGGACTGTGGGTGGGAACACGTGTGGTACAGATCAGGAAGGAGTCCAAATAACCCTACGCAGGCATTCAAGTGGGAGGAACTCTGGGGTCAGCAACATTCCACCAAACATTCTTCGAACCCTCCACTGCCAGTTGTTGAGAATTTGAGCCCAGTGAAGGAGACCCGAGGGGAAAACTAACCTGGAACCTGAGCGGTACTGGAAGAGCATGAAGTGCTCAAATTTCTCAAGACATGCACTTGCTTGACCTGGCTCAGGCAAATGGGTCACTCTGTTTCTCTTGGGAACCTATTAACGATGACAAATGCTTGTATGAGTTTAATGATGGTTTCCACTAATTAAAAAAATCTTCAGTTCTTTTCATTTGGTAAACAAAGGCAAAACATCCGTCAGCAACCACCCAAAATTCAAGGCTCTGAGTCCTCTCAGCAAAGGGATGTTTTAATGGATAAATAGGTTCAAGAGGATTTGTCTAGTTGCTCAATGAGCAGAGAGATGATGTTGAGCTCAACAACCAAACACTGGCTTTATAGTCCAAGGCAGGTGTTAAATCTTATTAAATAGGGTTGGTGAAGAGGCATGGCCAGGGTCCAGGGAACCAATTCCATGGCTAGAAGAATCCAAGAATGCTCAGTTGGGTGAGTGTCATCCTGTGCACTGAAAGGTCACTGGTTTGATTCCCAGTCAGGGCACATGCCCAAGGTGTGGGTTGGGTCCCAGTTGGGGTACTTACAGCAACTGATCTCTTTCTCACATTGATGTTTCTGTTTCTCTCTCTCTCTCTCTCTCTCTCTCTCTCTCTCGGTCTTTGTCTCTGTCTCTCTTCCTCCTTTTGATGTTTCTCTCCCTCCCTCTCCCTTTCTCTCTAGAAATTAATAAAAACATAAAAACAAGAAAACATACACCATAACCCAAGAAATCAAGGTTAAACAGGTATAGCTAATACAACCTCCATCTGGGTGCTGAGTTATGGTTGATGGAACTCAAAGTGTCTACAGCCCTCAGCTTCAAGTATAATCTGCTCTGTCCAGATAGACACACGTTTACTTCCTCTAGCAGGGGGGGTAGCCTTAGTCTCCTGAGGAGGCAGCACATGAAAAAGCACCGGAGTCACAGAAGGAGCCCAGAGGCTGGGTCTTCAACTCGGCTCTGCCACCAACCTGGTCTTGGGCAGGTCATTCACTTCCCTGGGTCTCAGCTATGCGGGTTCCTTCTAGCTACAAAATCATAGGCTATAGCAGTGCCCAATCTCAACCTGAATTTCTATGCCAGCACCCACACATGGATGTAGTTCTGAGTAGGGGCTGTAGCAGGGCAAGGGCTGCCCTTATTGCCATCTAGGTGAGTCACTCCAGTGTTTCACAAGCTCTCCCATTTGGGTTCTGGCTTTCAGACACATGAACTAATTTTCACCCCTGCACCCTGCTCTTGGGTGAGGTCCACCCTTCAACCCAACACTTACTCCGCAGGCCTGTGACTCTAGTTCTCAGCAGCGATGTGTTGTTCCAACAGTTATCTACAACTCTGGGGAAGATTCTTCATCTCTCAACATGAGTTTCCTGTTTTGTAAAATGGGCCTTTCTTGGCACTGGTGGCAGTGGTGATGTGGATAGTACAGAGAGAGCTTTTGGCGCAGTGCATGGAATATGAATGGCTGATTTCTCCCCAGTTACTCTGTCTCAGTCTGGTTCCTTCAGTGCTCTCTGTGGTCCTCATCCTTGATTCCATCCACAGGACTCCTCAAATACTTCCAGACACAACCAAACTTCCATCTTACTGGCCTTGAATCAGCCTCAAGCTCTCCGTTCTTCCAGCTACCAGCTATCATCTTTCACCCTGTCATTGCTCAGTTCACAGACCAACAAGTAGAAAGAAATGTTTTGGGCCATTCTGATCCCGTCCCCCTTGCAGTTTGAGATTTTCCCTCCTCCTGTGCTAACAAAGGGCTTCCGGTTCTAGTTAACATCTTTTACTCAATGATGCCTACTCAGTGCCCAAGTTATATAAACAGGCTACCCAGAGAACGAGGGCTGGTCTCCTAGCCCACATATTCCAGGCCATTTAACTTTATATACCTATCCTGCCCTGACGCTCCCAGTCCTGGGAATGAGGCTGAAGGAGCAGCAAGAGTCAAGGATTCCTTCTCTTGGGCCATTCCAGTTGGGCTAGGAACAAGAAAAAAGTAGCCTTTCCCTTTCTGTCCCTTAGACATCACTGGGGGGCTTCAGATAGGAAAGGTGGGAGCCAGGTGAAGCCACACTAGAGGAGGAGAGATGACGATAGGGACAGTTGGGCAGAGGAGTTGCTGAAAGACAAGCGAAGTAGACTTTGTGTAGCTGGTTCCTGTAAGGAGCCTCCCAACCTGCCTCCATCCTGGGGAGAACCGGCGGGGGGCACGGAGCTGGAATGGCTGGAGGGACGATCACTAAAGGGCTGGGATGCAGAAGGCTGGCAGAGCTGCTAGAGAAGGTGAGCCTAAAGTCCCCCTGCGGAGTGCGGTAGCCCTGAGCCTTCCCAGCCTCAATATCTACCTTAAGTGGATTTCCAGGGACAAGGAGGAGCAGTGGTGCTTCCTGCTCTGGGCCCAGGTCCTTGTTCTCTAGACTGTCCCTGAGGTGAGGTCAGAATTCCTTGCCCTTTCTCTGCCCTTTATGATTCTTCTCATCCCTGAAGACCTTATCTTTTGGAGAATGGGGTGCTGCCCCAGCATCCATTCCATCCTCTTAATCTAGCCTGTCACCTGCCAACTGGAGAACTTATAGGTTCTGGACAATTATCCCCAAGATGTCAGTGTTCTCCATCCAGGATGTCAGCCATATGTCTATGGGGTCTGAGGCGGAGGACATTTGGATACATGATGCTGGAGGAGGGGAGAGAAGGGGGCATGGGAAAGGGCTAGAGATTTGGACTAAGTCTTTAAAAGAGAGAGCAGAAATACCCTGGAAAAGTCATAGTGACACAGGTGGAAAATGTTTTGAGGAAAGTTAGCAAAGCTAGGCTCTTAGAAAACTACTGGTGGAATCTGGGTGGGGGGTGGGTTCCCAATTCACAGAGAATGTGGCAGGGAAGGACAGAAACCGATTCCCAATACAGATAGCCCCTGATTTAAGCAAATTAAGTATATGATATAATTTTAGAGTTGAAAGAGACCTTAGAGGTCACCTCTGTATGTTCCCAAATGTGCCAGCAGGTCAGAATTACCACCCCAGCCTACTAAAGCAGAATCTTCAGGTTGGAGAAGATTCCAAGGTAGCTTAGCAACAATTACAGATATCCAAACCCCAGCTCCTATTTTACTGTGGAACAGAGGTGACTCCTTGAACATCATATAGCTACCTAGTAGCACTGCAAGAGCCAGGACTCAAAATCCAGATTGACACAAATGATACTAACATGCTGTACAGAATGACTCACAATGGGACCTCCTTTAAATGAAAAGTTCCCCAGTGATTTAAAGTTTTTAAAAAATTTATATTAAAATTTACCCAACAGCATAGTTTTAAAACGATGGATTGCCAGTAGCCCAGTACATGTTTTTTTAATCTTGTATTTGTTTTTACATACAGCAAAGCTGCTGTGTGTACAGTTTCTATGAGTTTTAACACATAATAGATTTGGGTAACCAACACAATCAGGATAAAAACAGTTCCATTACCCCCAAGCCCTCTCCTGCTGCTCTTTGTAGTCACACCCTTCCTCCAGTCCTAACCCTTGGCAACCACGGATTTGTTCTCCATTGCTTGAGTTTTGCCTTTCCAGAATGTTGTATGATGAAGTCATATAGTGTGTAACCTTTTGAAAGTGGCTCTTTCATTCGGCTTTATTTAGCCCTTGAGATTCACTCTTGATGTTGTATGTATTAATGGTTCGATCCTTTTTATTGCTGAGTTGTATTCTACTGGTTATTGTCCATTCACCACTTTTTGGCAATTATGAAAAGAGTTGCTATAAACATTCCTATACATGTTTTTGTGTGAACATGCTTGTTTCTTTAAAATGAAATGGAGTGGGATTGCTAGGTCATATGGTAAGTGTATATTTAACTTTATAAGAAAATGATAAACTGTTTTCCTGAGTAGCTGTGCCATTTTGTATTCTTACCAGCAAAGCAAGAGTTCCAGTTGCTTTGCCTCCTTGCAAGCAGTTGGTATTGTCAATTACTTTATTTCACCCATTCTATTGGGTGTGTAAGTACTCTATTTATTCTAATAGATATCACATCATGATTTTAATTTGTATTTCCCTGGTGACTAATGATGTTGAGTATCTTTTCATGTGCTTATTTGCCATCATTACAGTCTCATTAATAAAGTGTGTAAGTCAGCCATTTTTCAAAATTGGCTTGTTTATTTTCTTACTGTTGAGTTTTTAGGGTTCTTTATATATTCTGGTTAGCTCTCTGTTAGATAGGGATTTTTCCCCCCTATTCTGTACCTTGTCTTCCTTTTCTTGACTTTTTCTCCCCCCAAGCAAAAGTTCTGAATTTTAATGAAGTCCAACGTACCACTTTTTTTTCTCTTATGAATTAACATTTTTGGTGTGGCATCTAAGAACACTTTGCTAATTCCAGAAACTAAGATTTTCTCCTATGTTATCTTCTAAAAGGTTTATAATTGTATATTTTTACATCTTTCTCTCCTTGGGTGAGTTTTGGTAGCTTGTAGCTTTCAAGGAGTTGATCCATCTCATCTAAGTCGTTGAATTTATGTGTCATATTCCCATATTCCCTTAACTTTTAAAATATATTTTTATTGGTTTCAGAGAGTAAGGGAGAGGGAGAGAAACATCGATGAGAGAATCATTGATTAGCAGCCTCCTGCATGCTCTCTACTGGGCATATGCCCTTGACCAGAATCGAACCCAAGACCCTTCAGTCCCGCAGGCTCTATCCACTGAGTCAAACCAGCTAGGGCTTATTAACTTTTTAATATCTGTGGGGTTTGTAGTGGTATCTCCTCTTTTATTCCTGATATTAGAAATTTGTCTTCTCTATTCTCTCTTTTATCAGTATGGCTAGAGATTTATTAATTTTATTGATCATTTTAAATAATCAACTTTTGGTTTCATTGACTTTTTCTATTTTTCTGGGGGTTTTTTTGGTTATTTTTTTTATTTTTCTGTTTTCAATTTCACTAATTGCTGCTCTTGTTTTTCTTCTGCTTGCTTTGTGTTTATTTCTCCAATTCTTTATATACCTTTTCAAGGTACAAATGTAGATTGTTGACTTCAGACTTTTCTTCTTTTCTAATATAAGCATTTGATACTATGATTTTTCCCTTAGTCACTGTTTTAGCTGCATCCAATATATTTTGGTATCCTATATAATAAAAGGCTAATATCCAAATTGTCCTCTTGGGAGTTCGACCAGACTGGGAGTTTGCTCGCTATGATGTGCACTGACCACCAGGAGGCGATGCGGAACATGGCGGGAGACCAGCTGTAGTGGTGGTGGGGCACTGAGGGAGCAAGGGAAGGAGGAGGCGGGGAGGTGGGGAACCTGATGGGCCCTGGTATCAGTTCAGGCATAGGGACCCTACCCTACCCGAATTTCATGCACTGGGCCTCTAGTTTTATATATTTCTTACTAACTTCACAATATTTTCTAATTTCTCTTTGACCCATCGGTTATTTAGAAATGTGTTTAATTTCCAAATGTTTGGAGAGTTCCCTGCTAGCTTTCTGTTATTGATTTCTACTTATAATTCCATTATGGTCAGAAAACAGTTTGTATGACTTTGAGTCTTTAAATTTGTTGAATTTTATGACACAGGACAGTATATCCCAGTAAATGTTCAATGCACACTTGAAAGTAAAAAGTGTATTCTTCTGTGTTGGGGGAGTGTTCTATAAATTTCAATTAGATTCTCTTGGCTGATGGTATCATTCGGTTTTATATACTTCTATATATTTGGTCATTTTCTGTTTACTTGTTCTGTTGATTACTGAGAAAAAAGTTTTGAAATTTTCAATTACAATTGTAATCTGCCCATTTTTCTTTTGACATCTATCAGTTTTTGCTCTATTTATTTAAAAAACATATTTTTATTGATTTCAGAGAGGAAGAGGGAGAGAGAAGAAACATTAATGATGAAAGAGAATCATTGATTGGCTGCCTCCTGCATGAACCCTACTGAGGAATGAGCCTGCAACCCATGCATGTGCCCTTACCAGGAATCAAACCTGTGACCTCTTGGTGCATGGGTCAGTGCTCAATCACTGAGCCACACCAGCTAGGCTGAACTTTATTATTTTATTGAATTGAGAGGAAGAGCGAAACATTGATCTGTTTTCCACTTATTTATGCATTTATTGGTTGCTTCTTGTATGTGCCCTGACTGGAGATCAAACCTGCAACATTGCCCTAACTGGTTTGGCTCAGTGGATAGAACGTCAGCCTGCGGACTGAAGGGTCCCAGGTCAAGGGCATCTACCTTGATTGCAGGCACATCCCCAGTGCGGGGTGTGCAGGAGGCAGCTGATCGATGTTTCTCTCTCATCGATGTTTCTAACTCTCTATACCTCTCCCTTCCTCTGTAAAAAAAATCAATAAAATATATTTTTAAAAAACCTGCAACATTGGTGTGTCAGGACAACACTCTAACCAACTTACCTACCCTATAAATTATGTACTCTAAAACAACAGGGACACCAATCCTTTTACTTTTAACCCACCTGTGTTATACTTAAAAATGGATTTTCAAGGGCAGCATATAGTTGATTTTTAAAATTCATTTTGATAATTTATCTTTTAAGTGTTGCATTTAGGCTATTTACATCTAATATCATTATTAATGTTTGCATTTATTTCTATAATTTTATTATTTGTTTCTGTTTGGTACATTGCTCATAGTTCCACTATCTCTACTTAAAAAAATTTTTTTTAAATTGATTTCAGAGAAGAAGAGAGAGGGAGACAGAATCATCGATCAGCTGCCTTCTGCACGCCCTCCACTGGGGATCCTGAAACCTGGGCATGTGCCCTGACCAGGAATCAAATCGTGACCTCCCGGTTCATAAGTCAATGCTCAACCACTGAAACACAATGGCTGAGCCAAATTTGGGATTTTTTTGGCTATTTCTTCTAATAACTTTTCTATTTCACATTTTCTCAACTTCTAGGACACTGTTGACATGAATATTAGACCTTTTAGTATTGTCCCCAGGTTCCCGAGGCTCTGGTGTGGTTTGTTTAAACATATTTTGGTTGTTTTAGAATACATAATTTATAATGATCTACCTTCAAACTCACTTGTTCCTCTGTCTTCTCCTTTCTGCTAATAAACCTATCCAGTGGCTTATTTTGGTTATTTCTATTTTTCAGTTCAAAATGTTCATTGGTTCTTTTTTTTTCTTTTTTTAAAAAATATATTTTATTGATTTTTTACAGAGAGGAAGGGAGAGAGATAGAGAGTTAGAAACATCGATGAGAGAGGAACATCGATCAGCTGCCTCCTGCACATCTCCCACTGGGGATGTGCCCGCAACCCAGGTACATGCCCTTGACCGGAATCAAAACTGGGACCTTTCAGTCCGCAAGCCGACGCTCTATCCACTGAGCCAAACCGGTTTCGGCCATTGGTTCTTCTTTATATCTTCTATTTCTTGGCTGAAACTTCCTATCTTGCCATTTGTTTTAAGAAATTCTCCCTTTCTTCTTCCAATGTGGTTTTATTAACTGCTTTGAAGTCTTTGCTTTCAATTCTAACACCCCTGTCATCTTGGGTTGGTTGTCTTTTCCCTGGAGATTTCTTTGTATGCTGCGTAATTTTATATTTTATCCTGGATATTTCGAATATTGACTGTAGATCTTGTTAAGATCCTAAGGAGAATGTTGTTTGTTTTTACAGGCAATTAATCAGGTTGGGCTCAGGCAGCAACTTGCCTTCTTTGCATTGTGGTTCCATTATCAGTTTAATTTTGTGGTGGTATTTGGATCAGCTCTACATGTGTTCCACTCAGTGGCTAGTCAGACTTGGACAGTGGTCCATCCTGTTGCTCAGTTCACAAAGCTTTGGCAAACTATTTAGGGTCAGATCCATGGTTGTGCTACTCAGAGATGAGCACAGGATTTAACACGTAATTCTGTAGGACTGTTCTCTTGAATTTCCTCCTATGACCTTTCTGGTTCTCTGGGGGCTTCCCGACCCAATCCTCTGACCAAAAGTTGGAATTTTATTTTCTCTAGTCTGCTAGGCATTTCCCACTATGTCTGGGCTAAGCCTCAAGAGAACAGAGAAAGAAAAAAGCATAGGGGATCTGACTCACACTTGTGGGACCACAACTCTTCTGGTCAGAGATAGGGGTTCTCCTCTCAGAATTTCAGTGCCTGCTCAGCCACTCTTGCTGTCACTGTTGCAGCTATCACCACCATGGTGTGCTTGGGGCTGGAGGTAGAAGAAAGGGAAAACAAAAATGGGGTTTCTGCCCTAACTGGTTTAGCTCAGTGGATAGAGCATCGGCCTGCAGACTGAAAGGTCCCAGGTTCAATTCGGGTCAAGGGCATGTACCTTGGTTTTGGGCACATCCCCAGTAGGTGTGCAGGAGGCAGCTGATTAATGTTTCTCTCTCATTAATGTTTCTCTCTATCCCTCTCCCTTCCTCTCTAAAAAAATAAAATATATAAAAAAAGAAAATGGGGTTTCCCCGAATCTACCTCTTAGGAGTCCCTTTCTGCTCCTCACACCTGTAATAGAGGGTTCCAAGAAGAGTTCTTTCAGTTCACATCTGATGTTCATTTCTGGTTTTGGCTGCCTTTGAGTCCATTTTGGATGATACTGGAGGAGGAAAAATGGTGAACTCACCATTTTTTAGTGGAGCTTTGAATTTTGTTTTTTCTCCCTGCTACTATTTACTTCTCTGAGATCTCAGATAGCTACTCCATGCATTTAGGAGCATGGGAGACAGGGTGAGGTGTGCCTTCTCCACTTATAATTTGTGTGACCCTGGGCAAATTACATAATCTTCATACCTCTTTTGTCATCTTGAGCAGTGGGTAATCATACAATCTCAGAAGGTCCTTGTGTAAATTAAGTGTTTATATACATAAAGCACTTAGGATACTGCTTGATTATAGTAAACATTTATAAATTCTAGCTTGTATTATTAGCAATTATCATAGAAAGATAATTGTTATTTCACCTTGCTGATGTGGTCTCCTGCTCCGATGGAGGCCACCTGGATGGCCTCTAACCAAGTCAGCAGGA
>NW_006286243.1:609301-633753 GCF_000327345.1 Myotis davidii
TCCATCCACCTCTGAAGCAGTGAATGCTGCTGACAATCACTGAGCGTGTGGGAATCAAGTCCTTCCCATTGTAACCTTGAAATAATATGGCCCTAATGAGCACTGTTTGTAGCCTGTGAGCGACCCTAAAGCAGAAAACTCAGCTCAGTTGTGCCAAATCCCAAAAGAGAAACTGAGTTAATAAATGTGTGGTTTTAAGCCACTAAGTTCTGGGATAATTTGGACACAGTAATATATAATACACCGCCTAGATTTGTCTCTCTACATGCCTTTCTTTCCACTCATGTTGGAAGATGCACCTAAGGGGAGAATTTCTTCTCTAGAAGGATTTCACAAAACACTGACTGTAGACATTGTCTGTTTTTCTTGTGCATGAGGACAGGCACCAGTCCAACCGCCGTTTTTAGCTTCAGAGACTTTGGTTTAATCTTTTCAGTGTCATCTGCCTCATGTGCATGAACTCTGAATTCTCATGAAAGGAGGTTCTCTTCCTCCTCCTCTTACCATGGTGGTCCAGGATGAGTGTGTGAGTGTGTGCAAGTGGTGATAAGAGTCTTGGTTAGGAAGATTTTCTTGGTGCCCTGGGCCTATTTATACATGGAATCCCTAAATCCTGAACCAAATTTCATGCTCAAAAACTGAGTCCACAAATACTCCGCTCCCTCTTCTCCATGCCTTGGTAGCCAAGAGCCCATCTTTGCAAATCAAAGACAAATTGCATTTGCATGTCCCTGGGGCTGTAAGGGTCCCCCTCCTTTTTTGGATATTTAGCCAGGCAGTCCCAGCCCAGAACACACTACTCTAGAGCAGCAGTTCTCAACCTATGGGTTGCGACCCCTTTGAGGGTTGAACGACCCTTTCACAGGGGTCGCCTAAGACCATCGCATATCAGATATTTAATTACAATTCATAACAGTAGCAACATTATAGTTATGAAGTAGCAACGAAAATAATTTTATGGTTGGGGTCACAACATGAGGAACTGTATTAAAGGGTCGCGGCATGAGGAAGGTTGAGAACCAATGCTCTAGAGCCACCCAACCGTCTGGCCCTTTATTTATTTATTTAGATGGAGATTTATTGAAGAACAAGTACAGACTCCCACCTAGAGAGGGGGAAAGGGTCCCCTGGCCCTTTAAATACAGTTCCTCATGTTGTGACCCCAACCATAAAATTATTTTCGTTGCTACTTCATAACTATAATGTTGCTACTGTTATGAATTGTAATGTAAATATCTGATATGCAGGATGGTCTTAGGCGACCCCTGTGAAAGGGTTGTTCGCCCGCCAAAGGGGTCGTGACCCACAGGTTGAGAACCGCTGCACTAAAGGATGGAGCTAGAGAGGTCAGGAAGTTATGGAGCCATTAGCTGCAACCAGCTTGCAGGAAAATGTATAAGTTCAAGAGAAAAACGGGCATGGGCAGAGGAAGGGGAGACAGGTTTAAAGCACTAGGAATGAGCAACTTCTATACATTAGAAGGTTGTGGGAGGAAGGAAGGGTTTATTTCAGAGGTAGAGACTGAGAATCAAGATGCAACAGGCTTAAAATGCTTGTCTAGAGAAAAGCTAAAATGAGAAGCCAGGAGTATCAACTCCTGAAGTAGGGCTCTTTGGATTGGTCCCATTAAGTCTCCATAGCCCCCTCAAGACAATATGCTTACCCAGCCCACTTTAATAATAAACTCAGAATTCCACCCCACTTTTCTCCATTTAGAGAATAGCACAAGATCTGGGACCCTCAGGAGGCAACTGCTTCACATGCAATTGTGTGTGGGGGGTGGGCAACTATCCCTTACACTAGTGCTTCCCAATTCCAGGGAATGCACAACAGTGGACTAGGCCAAGACCAGTCCTCTCAGTACAATGCTAGGGAAACTCTGAGCTCTGTGGTTCTGATGCAAAAACTGAAGTGTACTGTCAATCTTCCCCTTGTAATTCTTTAAGGTGGAAGGAAACAGGCTGAACTCCAGCTCCTTGGGGACAGTGATCATCACTTTGCATCTCCAGTGCCTGTCACATGTTGGTGCTCACAAAGTATCCACTACTTCGGAACGAATGCTGAGATACTGAGCCATCTGTCCAAAGTCATGTAGGCCAAGACTCAGCACAAAGTATCTGGTTCTCTTCATTTTCCAGCACCATGCTGTACAGTGGACTGGGAACGACCATTCTTCCCATCCACAAATAACAAAGACAGAAGATACCCAGTTCAGGGCATGCTTATCGATAGACTTCTCATAGATTTATTTCTGTGTTACGTTATATATAGATATAGTATATATATGTATACTTTTCTTTTTTAATACAATCTATATCCCCTTTCCTTCTCCATAAAACTCACAAAAAGGAAGTATAAATTCTTCCAGGTTTGCCATCAGGCTTTCTAAGATAGCCAGGGCCAAGAAAGAACTATCTCTCAACATCTCGAGAAACAGCTGCCCTTCTTAGGCTCTGGGGTCATTGAAGCAGCAGCATTCCCAGGACCCAAGGGGAGGTGAAAAGAAACGACACAATTTGAGGATGAAAGTGTCCAGTGACTCCTAGAATGGCAGACTAGCTCCCAGAACTTTCAGGGTGGGAACAGAAATGGGAGCCCTACAGCTCTGTAGATGCTGCCCAAATAGGCTGGGGGTAGGGAGTAGGAATCGGGAATTAGTCATGCAGGGGTGGGGTGGTAGGACAAGGATCACATGTGGGTTTATTGGAGACCAGCAGCCCCACCTACTCAATGACATAATAAACAAGGGCAGTGCTGTCTCTTAAAAATATAGGAGAGAGAGCATGGTAGGGAAGGGGAGGGGGACAATGGGACACATAAGAAAGTCACATAAAACAAAAAGTACCAACAAAACATGACTTGTACTTGCCTCCTCCCTAGAGAAGGTGTGATCTATGCTTGGGGGTGGGGGACAGAAGAGAGATGAAAGGTCATGAACCTAAAATTATCAGCTGGCCAGGGGCACAGGAAGGTTCTCTGAGGACTCCTAAGGGGCAGCCAGGCAGCTGGGACCCCGTATCCCCAGAGGAAAAAAGCGACAGTCCCTTCAGTTCGACTTGGACCAAATCTTGGCGCTCCCTCGGAGCCTGGCAAGGAGAAGAAAGAGAGAGAAGCTGCAAGGAATCCCCTAATCCCTGAAGGTTCCCCCATTCCCTACCCCCTGCAAATGACTAAAGGGAGTGAAGGCAGCCAGGTCTCTGAAGAAAAAGCAGGGCACCCCGGAAGCGAGCAATTCCTGCCACACTGGCTCACCCCTTGCCCTTCGAGGCTTTCTTGCTGGGCTGGCGCTGGTTGGTGCCAGCAGCTGGTTCTCTCAGTTCAGTCAGGTGTTGCTCAGGGTCCTGAGATGTGGCTGCGGCGGCTGCTGCTGTTGTAACTTTAATGGTTTTTTTAAGGTTGGCGACCTACCAGGATGAAAGGAGTGGGGGATAACAAGGAAGGTTCCAGAACCTGACAGTCCTGCCCACCTTGTTTGTCTGCTATAGCCACTGTCCAAACCCCTCTGCATTTGACAACTGGCTCCGGCTGAAGGAGCTTGGGTCTGTCTCACTCCCCTGACAGCTCACCTCACTCTCAATCTGCTGCTTCAGGCCCAGCTGCTGCTCCTTGTGCTGGTTGGCACGGCTCACCTGCTCCTCAATGCCTGACAGCACTACCTCGCAGCCCACACACCTGCGGGAATGAGGAGAGAAGTGTCAGCAGAAGAGAGCTGTGATCACAGACTCACTAAAAATAGACCCAGAAAGAACCCTAGATCCTGATATGCAAATCCTTGTCTGAGTTAGGAACCCTCACCAGGGCATCTGGAAACCACTGCAACAATATTCCCAGGAGCCAGGACACTCAGGTAGGATTAGAGAGGTATAAGGAAGTGAGTGGAGTGATGTGCGAAATGGGAGTAGGAACTCAAAACCAAAGTGGGATAGGGGCTGCTAAAGAGAAATTGAAGGTGTACTAATTAAAGTTAGAGAAAGCAGAAGTGGAAGAGGCCCAGGGCCTGTGGACAGTGCTGGTTACAGACTAATGGGTTAAATCCAGCCTAAGGTAACCAACTTCCCAGTGAGGGTCCTCTCAAGAGTACAACTCACCTTTCCCTCCCCCAGTTATGAAACTAAGGACACCATCTCCTGTCTCTTGCCTCCCAAGCCCCTCCACTCCTGTCTTCTCTCAGAAGGAACGAGCTCATTTCCCTCCATCCTCTTGAATTCCACCTCTGCCGCCCAGCCCTCCCCCTCCAAAGCACCTCTCCCCTGCGTGGGGTGAAAGAAGGGACAGTGCCAGGACACAGGTCTCACCACTCCTGTAGGGTTCGGGCAATGGCACTGAGGTCCTGGCGCTGGATGTCCCGTCCAATGCTGTAGTCAACCTCCAACCGCTGATTGCGCTGGTCCAGGGAGCCACGTAACACGTCGGCATACACGGCCTCTATGACTAGGTCTTCCAGCTGCCGCACATTCCGCAGGGCAAGGGCCTCCAGCAACACTGCATATGGGATACACTGGAGCCGGGGAGGTCGGGCTGGGATTTGTGAGGCTCTGCCATAGAGAAGGACTTCCGAGATTCTTCACTCCTTTCCCCCGCCTAGGCTTACCTGCCTACCCTCCACTCCTATTCCTAAATCATGTCTTCTAAAAGGTTGGTTCTACCACAAAATAGAAGTACTACTGCCTGAAAAATAACAGCATGAGAAGGGCTATCTTAAATAACATATACGACTTGTGCTCTCCTATCACCCTTACCTCTCACACCAGAGGAAGAAAGTGATTATCTGCCTGGGTGTCAATCCTCTGGCCATAGCTCAGGGTAGTGTACAGACCTTGCTCAAGATGAGCTTGAAGCTTGACATAATGGAAGTATGTGGTGTGGGAGAGGTCTAGAGTTACTGTTACCATTTATACTCAGCATACTTTCAAAAAGACTTCTCACAAGAGGCAGCCCGACTTAAGTAAAATCATTAGAATGATGGGAGAGTCTAGTAATGATTGGGAGAGTGCAAATGGACATTTGCACTGGTCCAGGGAGGGGGATATTTAACAACAACAACAAAAAACACACACAAACACTTCTGGTTATATATTCCTTATTCTAGAATAGAAGTCTAGCACTTCACCAGAAGAGAGGGCCTAGGCTGTTTGCATGGGCCGTTCTATGGTGGGAAGGAGGGTGATCCTTGTAAAATAGCGAGTGGCATCCCAGTTGCTATTTTGACCCCACACACAAAAGATGTTTTCGTTAGAACTTAAAGTTGATTGAAAAATAAAAATGAACCAGACAGCTAAGAGAAAAATACTCAGCCTAAAAAGGCTGCAGATGATGTTTAGATCCAGATCTAGGAAGAATGTGGAGGGGAAGGCAGGAAGAAGCAACAGTGTATCAAAGGCTGTCCCAGTACAAATTCCCTTCAGATAGCCCTTGTGAAGGGATGTACAAAAGGATGCTCTGTGGCTCAGGACTGGGGGACTGTCACTCACCTTGACTTTGGCAGCTAGGGTGACAACTGACAGGTGTCGAAGCTTATTCTTCTGAGCCTCTGTGAGTGGGGGAAGATTCCGGGCTTCAGCTGGAAAAAAAGGACCAAGCAGGACATCCTGATTTCCTTTCTGTGGGAAGGCCAAGCCTCTGTCCCTTGCTTTTTTTCCCAAGTTTTCCATGCCGATTCAGGTCTTGACCTTGACCCTGTGTACCTAAGGGATCTAAGTAGGATATCTCGAGAATTTCTCTGAAGTCCCTCCAGAAATTGCCCTTCTCCCACCCCCACTACTCCCGAGCTCCAGCCCCTCTGGTTACCTAAGTAGTCAGCATATGTCCCGTAAGCAAACACTGTGAGCAGGCGGAACGTGGAAGCGAAGTCGCTCTCAGCCAGCTGCAAGAATATGAGGGAAGAGATGACAGGAAGGGCCTCTATTCACCCTTCTCCCTGCCTTACCCTGCTTTGAATCCCACTTCCTGGCCCCACCATTCCCTTCCATTGGCTCTCCAGGCTCACTGAAAGGAACTCTGCCTCTCTGATCACTGTCCGCATAGGAAGGCCTCATTTCCACCTCCAGGCCTTCGTTTATACTACTCCCCCCCCACCCCCCGGCCCAAATCACAATGCCCTCTGCCTTCATAACCTCCAATTCCTACCCTAAATTCAGAGTTGAGAACATTCAGTGTTCAATATTTCACACACACACACATGCATGCACCAGACATTGCAAATGGTGTTTTTTATTTGTAAATTTAGTGTGTATATTTGTAAATCTGATTATCTTTAGGCAGTCTGCTATACTCCCCAATTCACCAGACTCCTGCCTCAGCCTCACTCATCTCTGCCCGCTGCACAGCCTAGGCAGCCACTGGAATTTGTGGCCTCTGCTTCAGCCATGCTTCACCAGGCTTTCATCACCCAGGCCAGCCCACCCAGATCTCCTCTCCTCCTATCCCTCATCACTCATTCTGACACTTAATCAAAACCTGCCTAAGGTTGCTACCATAGAATATCTTTCTCTTCAACAAGATGACAGGCCCAGTCTTTGGTATCCCTCTTAGGTCAAGCAGAGCTAAGCATGTAGTTGTTGCTCTCAATAAAGAACTTGCTGAATAAATGATTTGTATATGTATATCCATTCATCTGATCTCTAACTGAAATGAAAGCTTCAGAAGTACTGTTGTCTTTGACTACTTTCCTGGCATTCCCAGACAACAGGCATCCAATAAATACTTTTCTTCACATTGACTGACTCTGTTTAGCTCCATTGCAGAGGAAAGCAGGGAAAGAAGGCAGCCAGTTTTCTCTATAGCACAGAGTAATCCCAAAAGACGAAATCCACTGACTCAGTCACTGGCCATTGACAACTTAATTCACAGTTTGCCCACATACCACTGTCATAGCAGCTCAGGACTTGGGCTGGTTTCATACATCTTGGCAATCTACCCCCTGTGGATTGTAAACTCTTAACTCTACCACTTCTGTGTGAATAGTTCCCTCTACTGTGTTTCTAGCACCTTGCCACATGTCTTTGGGGAAAAGATACCTTCTATATGATCTAACTTAAGTGATGGTGCGGGGTGGTGGTGGTGGTGGTGGTGGGGGGGGGGGGAGGGTATGCCAATTTCACATTCATTCCTTCCATTTGTACCAGACTTTACACTTTCCAATAATCTCACCTGATTTCTACAGCAATGGTGAAGAGCAGTATCAGCTCCATTTTTTATTTATTTCTTTTTTCTATTTGTTGTTCCATTTATTTATGCATTCATTGGTTGAGTCTTGTATTTGCCATGACCAGGGATCAAACCCACAACCATGGCATATCTGGGACAAGCTCTAACCAACTGAACTATCCAGCCAGGGCACAGCTCCATTTTTAAAAGAGAACACTGAGACATGATTATTAAGAGCTATTACATTGGTGGAGACAAGATGGAATCTGGTCTCCTATTCTGAATCACATGCTCTTTTGCTTAGAAATAAAAAATAAGCCCTAGCCAGTTTGGCTCAGTGGATAGAGCGTTGGTCTGTGGACTGAAGGGTCCCAGGTTCAGTTTCAGTCAAGTGCACATGCCCAAATTGAGGGTGGCATGCAGGAGGCAGCCCATCAATGACTCTCTCATCATTGACATTTCTCTCTCTCTCTCCCTTCCTCTCTAAAATCAATAAATATATATTTAAAAAAATAAAAAATACTGGGTTTCACAGATCATTCATCCTCAAAGGGAAACTAAGAGTTTACTTGTGTACATACTGCAAGATGCCAGTTAATTATCATCCTGATATTGTTCAAGTGAATGGTTATGGGGTTGCAAAGTGAGTCCTGCCCACCCACCTCAAATTCAAACGTGAACCCCAAGTTTCCCGGTGGGCTATCCAGGCCAGGAACCCACCTCTCTAACATTAGGCATATCCAGCAGTTCCCCAAACACGTAGACACCAGGGGCCTCCAGCACCTGGTGGATGAGTGTGGCCAGCGCTGCCCCCTTGGCCGACTTGGCCAGGAGCAGAAATTGCTCCTGGTTCTGCCCTGTCACCTTCACCTCGGCACTCATGGCTGCACTGAGCTGGGGGGACCTGGGCTCAGGATGTCTGGAGCTGCAAGGAGAGAGATGTGAAGCTGGAGTTCCCCGGACATTGGGACGATAAGCACAGGGCTAGGGCTGACTGCAGAGGCACAGAATCCCTTCTGCAACGGGGAGTCAGAGAGGGAGCCGTCTACACCGTGGATCCAGGAATCGTCAAATCCGCCACACCTTGAAGGATGCCAGGCTGGGACAGGGTCGCCACGCCCAGTCTGCCCGCCCCCCACCCCTGGGCCTAACCCCAAGCCCTACCGCGTACAGCCCGCTGAACCCCCAGGCACAGGATGCAGTGGGGGAAGGGGTGTCACATGGTCTCTACCCCAACGACAACGCTCCTTCTAATCGCCACTGTGCCCCGCAAGTGCCCCCCGCCACGTGACCTCACCCTCCGGTCCTGCCGCGTGGCTCCGCCCCCTCCCTTAAAGAGGCCGCCCAGAGACTGTGGGCTCCCGCAGCTAGCAGCGTCGTACCCTCGGTTAGACTCTGCGGGCCGCTACCTGAAGCTTCGTCTTCCCGATCGCCGGGCGGGGCCGCCGCTCCGTCACCTCCGGCAGCCGTTCCGAGTCTTTCCTGCCACCTCCCTTCAGGGTCGCTCTGGCGGCTCAACTCTATGGCTGACTTCCGGCCGTACTTCCGCTCTTAGAAGGCGGGTCTACGGGCGGGACGTGTCCCCGCTCCCATCTTCCGACTGCTGGAGCGCCTGTGAGCGACATAAGCATTCTACTCTCTGATTGGTTGGTGAGGAAAGACTGACGGGCACCTTTTTTTTTCCTGCTTTGTTTCAATAAAACTTTATTGTGGGCCATGGCTAGACGCTAAATGCAGAGGGAGCTTCTGGTCTCAGGCAGGTATCCAGTGGTTGTGTTTAACGTTTTTTGGTCAGCCCTGGCGCGGAGGTTCAGTGTCCTCCCATACACCCAAACCTTTCGGGTTTGAGAACTGGTGGGGGCACCTACGGGAGGCAACCAATAAATGCACAAATAAGTGGAACATGCCCTAGCCAGCTTGATCAGTGGATAGAGCATCAGCCTTCGGACTGAAGGGTCCCAGGTTCGATTCCCGCCAAGGGCACATGCCTGGGTTGCAGGCTCAATGCCCAGTGGGGTGTGTGCAGGAGGCAGCTGATCAATGATTCTCTCTCATCATTGATGTTTTTCTATCTCTCTCCTCCCTTCCTCTCTGAAATCAATAAAGAAGTATATATATATTTTAAAAATAAGCGGAACACCTCTGGCCGGTGGTGCTCAAAGGTTATAAATCGGCCTGGAAACCAAAAGGTCGCTGGTTTGATTCCCTGGTTCAAGGGCACTACCTGGATTACAGGTTGGATCCCCTCCCCCACGGTGCAGGAGGGAACCAATCCATGTGTTTCTCTCACATCAGATGTTTGTTCCCGTCCCCACCTCACCCCAAACACACTCCCTCTCTCCCTTCCACTCTCTTTAATATATTTTTATTTTAATATATTTTATTGATTTTTCACAGAGATGAAAGGAGAGGGAGAGAGAGTTAGAAACATAGATGAGAGAGAAACATCGATCAGCTGCCTCCTGCACACACCCCACTGGGCATGAGCCTGCAACCCAGGCATGTGCCCTTGGCGGGAATCGAACCTGGGACCCTTCAGTCCGAAGGCTGATGCTCTATCCACTGAGCCAAACCGGTTAGGACTCCCTTCACTCTCTTTAAAAACCAATGGAAAAAATATCCTCCGGTAAGGATTAAAAACAAACAAACAAAAAAAAGTGGAACAAATCGATGTGTTTCTCTCTCTTCCTCTCTCTCTCAAATCAATTTTTAAAAATGTTCAAATGTCATGATGGATGCATGAACAGAAGCAACAAGTTCAATTAAGAGGCTACTGAAGCCTGGCCAGCGTGGCTCAGTAGTTGAGCTTTAACCTATGAACCAGGAGGTCATGGTCATGGGAGGTCAAGGATTCCTGGTCAGGGCACATGCCCTGGTTGCAGGATCAATCACCCAGTGTAAGGCATGCAAAAGGCAGCCAATTGATGACTCTCTCCCATTATTGATGTTTCTATCTCTCTTTCTCTCTGAAATCAATTTTTAAAAAAATAGAGAGAGAGAGAGAGAGAGGCTACCGCAATCATCCAGGCGAGAGATGGTGGTGGCATAATGGCTGTGGAGGTGAGAAGTAGGTTTTTTGTTTGTTTGTTTGTTTTTTTGGTGATCATCATAGCTGGGTTCTCTTGTCAGGGTCTCCAGCCAGGTTCTGTAGCCAGTTCTCCAGCCAAGTTCTGTCTAGGATCTCCAGCTAGGTTCTCCAGCCAGGTTCGGTCACCAGGTTCTAGTCAGGTTCTCTTGCCATGTTCTATCCAGGTTCTGTAGCCAGGTTCTGTCTCTAGGATCTTCAGCCAGGTTTTCTCTCGCTAGGTTCTGTCTCTAGGTTCCGTGTCCAGTTTCTGTCCAGGATCTTTTGCTATGTTCTGTCTCTAGGTTCTGTCTCTAGGTTCTGTGTGTAGGTTCTGTCTTCTAAGTTCTTCATCTAAGTTCTGTTGAGAAGTAGTTTTGAATTCTGATTTTAATTTAAAGCTAGAGTGAACAGAATTTGCAAATGGTTTAGATGTGTGGTGTGAGATGAAGAGAAAACGTTAAGAATGACATCATACAGGCAAGTTGCACCAAATTTTCAAAGTGCACATCATTTTAGTCCTGTATGAACTTTTCCAGAAAATAGGAAAAGAAAGGACGCCCCTCAACTCATGGGCCAGAATTACTTTGATAACCCCACAAGAAAAGGGAAATACTAGAAAGGAAAATTACAGGCCAATCTCACTTAACAAAGATACAAAAATCTTCAATAAAACACTAGCAAACTGAATCAATGTGCAAAAATAAATAAATAAATAAAATATCCAAGATTAACTTGAATTTATGTCAGAAATTTAAAGGGAGCTTGATAATAGAAAATACATTCACTTTATTAATCATATTAATAGGTTAAATAAATCAATCATATACTCATCTGAATAAATACAGGGAAAGCACATGATGAAATCAACCTCCACTGTGATTTTAAAAAATCTTTTAGAAAACTAGAAGGGAAGTTGTTAATCTGATAATTGAATGCCTGGTATCACCAATTCTGTTCAGTCTTGTAATGGAGGTCTTAGCCAGTGCAGTCAGTCAGATAAAGAGGGAAAAAGTTAAAGGATTACATAAAAAGATAAACAAAGCCATTACCATCTACAAAATATATGAAAATGTGACAGCAAATGTAAAACATTTCAAAGAATCTATAAATAATTAGAATAAGTTTAACAAGGATATATATA
Source organism: Myotis davidii (assembly GCF_000327345.1). Taxonomy (NCBI): domain Eukaryota; kingdom Metazoa; phylum Chordata; class Mammalia; order Chiroptera; family Vespertilionidae; genus Myotis; species Myotis davidii. The sequence continues at coordinate 620,656 of NW_006286243.1, forward strand.
TATATACACACACACAAACTCGCCCTGGTTGGTGTGTTTCTCAGTGGTTATCATCTGCCCTAGGATTGAAGGGTCACAGGCTCAATTCCTGGTCAAGCGCATGTACTGGGGTTACAGGTTTCTCTCACATCTACGTTTTTCTCTCTTTCTGTCCCCATCTTCCTCTCCCTGAAAAGCAATGTAAAAAATATCCTTGGGTGAGGATTAACTCTCCCAGAATAAATTACATATCTATACAGTGGGGCCTTGACTTACGAGTGTCCCAACTAACGATTTTTTCGAGATACGAGCCGTCTCTCGGCCGATTTTTTGCTTTGAGTTGCGAGCTAAAATTCGGGTTACGAGCCAACTTCAGATACCACACTGCTAGTTGGCGCAGCAAACGTCACAGTGAACACCCCAACATCAGCCCAGCATCACGTGTCTCAGTCATTCACTTTATGATTTGACATACGAGTAATTTGAGTTACGAGCTCCGTCATGGAATGAATTAAACTCGTAAGTCAAGGCCCCACTGTATACGAACAACAAACAATTAGATGAGGAATAATTTTTAAAGTTGCTACTTTCACTAATATGAAAAATACCAAATACAAAAATATAAATGTAACAAAATATGTGTAAGACCTGTATGCAGCAAATTATAATTTAGGATGAGACGCTGCAGACCTGACATAAATGGAGAGATATTATCATGTTCATAGAGTAAAAGTCTCTATCATGAGGAAGTCAATTCTCCCTAAGGTGATTATAGATTCAGTACAATTCTAATCGAAATACCAGCAGGCTTTGTTGTGACTGTGTGGAACTGACAAACTGATTCTAAAATTTACATGGAAATGTAAAAAGCCAATAATAGCCTCTCGAAGATGAACAAGGTGAAAAGACTTGCTTTACCAGATACCAGGACATAATCACAAAGCCATCACAATTAAGGTAGTACAGTACTGGCACAAGATAGATAGATAAATTGACCATGGGAACAAAATACATAGGCAGAAACAGATTCACAAATATATAGACAGTTGATTTATGAGAGTTTGCACTTTTGAGCAGGAGAGAAAGTAAGCAGATTTCAATGTGCTGTGACAATTATCTATATGAAAACATAAAACAAACCCCTACCTTAAACCATATACAAAAATCATCCCCCACTATATGTTATATTAAATGTAAAGGACAGCCCAGCCAGCATGGCTCAGTGGTTGAGCATCGACCTAAGAACCAGGAGGTCACGGTTTAATTCCCAGTCAGGGCACATGCATGGGTTGGGGGCTCCATTCCCAGCTGGGGGCATGCAGGAGGCAGCCAGTCAATAATTCTCTCTCATCATTGATGTTTCTCTCTCTCTCTCTTCCTCTCTGAAATCAATAAAAACAAAACAAATAAATGTAAAAGGCAAACTAAAAGCCTTTTAGAAGATAATATAGAAAAATATATACATGAATTCAGGGGAAGGAAATCTCTCATAAGAAATACTCAAATACACTAACCATAAAGGAAAAGATTGATACATTTGACTACATTAAAATCAAGAACATTTGTTCATTAAAAGACAAGCCACAGAATAGAAGAAAGCACTTACAACATATATAACTGACAAAGGACGTGTTCAGGATGTATAAAGAACTTTTTCAAATGAATAGGAAAAAAATATCCTAACAATAAAAATTATAAACGTGAACTAAAGATCTGAAATAGCACTTTACAAGAGGAAATCCACAAGGTCAACAAAATATGAAAAGGTGCTCAACGTCATTAGTGATCAGAAAATAATAGGGACAATAGAAACCCTGATATACAATTAACGGAGTATAAGTGGTTAAATCACTTTGGAAAAGAGTTTAGCTGCATTATCTAATAAAAAGTAATATGCCCTATAATACAGTAATTCCACTTCTATGTATATAACATATATATACAATAGTATTATTACATATACAATATATATCTTCAAAAGCAGACAAAAGAAACTATATTGTTAAATAATGTACACAAATATGGGTAAACTGTTAAGAAAAGCAAGGAAGTGATTTCCATGACAGTCAGAATACTGCTTATCTCTGCAAAGAGGAAATGGTGTATGACAGAGTAGAAACATACAAATCCTTTTTTTTTTTTTTAATATGGAACGCTTCACCAATTTGCGTGTCATCCTTGCGCAGGGGCCATGCCAATCTTCTCTGTATCGTTCCAATTTTAGTATATGTGCTGCCGAAGCGAGCACATACAAATCCTTTTTGAATACTGGCCAGGTTCTCTTAGTTAGCCTGGATGGTGGTTACACAAGTATTCCCTCTATAAGTATTCTGTATTTTATATTTATGTCTTTCTGCATTATCTTTATGTGTTATACTTCACAATAAAACTGGGCTTTACAAAGCATTTAGTTCAACACCCAGACATGACAAAACTCAACAGAATAGAAATAAAAGGGGACTTCCTTAACTTGATAGAAGTTATTTTATTATTATATTTTTTAAAAGTATATTTTATTGATTTTTTACAGAGAGGAAGGGAGAAGGATAGAGCGGCAGAAACATCGATGAGAGAGAAACATCGATCAGCTGCCTCCTACACGCCCCCCACCGGGGATGTGCCCGCAACCAAGGCACATGCCCTTGACCGGAATCAAACCTGGGAACCTTCAGTCCGCAGGCCGACGCTCTATCCACTGAGCCAAACCGGTTCTGGCAATATTTTTAATATTTTTTTATTGATTTCCGAGAGGCAAGGAAAGGGAGAGATAGAAATATCAACGATGAGAATCATTGATCAGCTGCCTCCTGCACACCCCCTACCGGGATTAAGCCCACAACCTGGGCATATGCCCTGACCAGGAATCAAACTGTGACCTCCTGGTTCATAGTTCAATGCTCAACCACTGAGCCACACCAGCCAGGTTAAAAGTTATTTTTTTAAAAACTACAGCAAACCTCATTCTTACTGGGAAAACACTGGAAGTGTTTCCTTTAAAGTCAGGAACAAAAGAAAGATGCCAGCTATCACTACTTGTATTCACATTGTATTAAAGGCGATAGCCGGCACAAGAAAAGGAAATTAAAGCCATGATATTGGAAAGGAAAAAGCAAACTGCTTGCTATATTTGCAGATGATATGATTGTAGAAAATTCAAAAAGTTTATAGAAAAATTATTATACAAAAGAGGGAGCTTATCAAGGTAGTTGGCTCTAAAATCATTATTTCAAATCAACTGCATTTCTGTATACCAGCAAAAACAATTCAAAATGTAATCTTAAAAAATATCATTTACCGTACCAGAAAAGCAATAAAGTATATATTTGAGGAAGAAATAAAACAAGAGATGTACATTATCTGTATGCAGAAAATTATACAATTTCATTGAAAGACATTAAAGACCTAAATACTAGTAAATGGATATCCCAAATCCATGATAGGGAGTTTCAATGTAAAAAAGATGTCAATTTGTCTTGAATTGGACTTTGGATTCAATGCAGCTCCAACCAAAATCCTATTGAACTTGACAAATTGATTCTGAAATAGAGCAATGACCAAGAAGTGGCAAAATACTCCTGAAGAAGACTATATTGGAAAGGTAATGTTTGCTCCAGGAGATAACTAGATTTACTTTAAATTTGTAGGATTTAAGAAAGTGTGTTATTGGTGCAGGTTTTTAAAAGTTGACAGAAACAGATCCATGTATATATGGAACTTTGATATATAATAGAATTAGCAAAGCAGATCAGGCAGAAAGGGGGGACTGCTTAATAAATGAGATTAGGAAAACCAGTTTTCCATATTACAAACAGATCCTAGCCCTGGCCAGGTAGCTCCGTTGGTTAGAGAGTAGTCTGGATATGCCAAGGTTGCGAGTTCGATTTCTGGTCAGGGCACATACAAGAAGCAACCAATGAATGCATAAATAAGTGGAACAACAACTTGATCTCTCTCTCTCTCTCTCTCTCTCTCTCTCTCTCTCTCTCTCTCTTCACATATAAAAGAAAAAAAAAAAACTGCTAGGCAGCAGTACTCACTGGCCTTCATATACAACCCGGCCCAACCGGCGTGGCTCAGTGCTTGAGCGTTGACTTGCGAACCAATTCAATTTCGGGTCAGGGAATATGCCTGGGTTGCAGGCTCAATCCCCAGTGTGGGATGTGCAGGAGGTAGCCAATCAATGATTTTCTCTCCTCACTGATGTTTCCATCTCTCTCTCCCTTCCTCTCTGAAATCATTAAAAAATACAAATAAATATTTTAAAAAGAAAGAAAAATAGATCCTTATAACACAACGTACACAATAATCAGTTCAAGGTAGACTTAAGCATAAAGAGCAAAAGTTTAAAATCTTTTGGTGAATATATAAGAAAATATCTTTCTGATCAGAAGGGTAGAAAGTGATTCTTTTACACAAGGAAGAAAAGCACAATCATAAACTGAAAGTTTGATAAATATGCCTGTTAAAATTAAGAACTTATGATCTTCAAAATACAGACAGTCCCCAACTTACAATAGTTCGACTTACAATTTTTCAACTTCATGATGATGTGAAAGTGATATGCATTCAGTAGAAATTGTACTTTGATTTTTTTTATTTATTGTCTGAAGTTTTACACATGTCTCCTTTGTACTTTGATTTTTGATCTTTCCCATGGCTAGCCATATGCAGTATGATACTTTCTCATTATGCCAGGCAGCAGCAGCAAGCCGCAGCTCCCAGGCAGCCACACAATCACAAGGGTAAACAGCCAACACTTTTCAGTGTACTGTGTTGCTCATGTTTTTGGATATTGTGTTTTGTGTTCTCACATCCCACCACATGTACAAACTCTCATCTGTGTCTCCTGCTTCTGGTGAAAAGAGGAAGGCAATTACTCGAGATGAAACTTGAGATATTTGTCCAACTGTAGGCTAATGTAAGTGTTCTGAGCACATTTAAAGGCAGGCTAGCTTAAGTTACGATGTTCCACTGGGTAGGTGTAGTAAATGCCTTTCACTTTTTAAAAAAATATTTTTATTGATTTCAGAAAAGAAGGGAGAGGGAGAGAGAAAGAAACATCAATAATGAAAGAGAATCATTGATCAGCTGCCTCCTGCATGCCCCATACTGGGGATCATGGAGCCTGCAACCTAGGCATGTGCCCCGACTGGAATTGAACCATGACCTCCTGGTTCATAGGTCGATGCTCAACCACTGAGCCACAGCAGCTGGGCATGCATTTTCGACTTGCAGATATTGAGAGGGTTAACTTGAAATGCAGGCAGATGGGGCAGGGGTCCAGTGGAAAACAAAGGCAGGTGGAACAGGCAGGGGCAGACATGGCAGTTTGAGCAGCCTAACCACAGGAAGCAACCAAGCAGAAATAATAAAATGTTTCGACCCTAAGCAGGAGGCATGGGAAACCAAGGGAGGGCCTGCAGTAAACAAGATGTACAAACACATAGAAACAGAGAAAGTTCAGCATAGAAACAGAAAAACAACACAGAGAAACAGGGAAAGTTTAGGTCCGTTGCTGGGCAAGAACAATTGAGGGAATCAATCAGGTGACGACATAGGTAGACATAGAGCAGGCTTGTAGCAAATATATACCCCTGGACTACAAGGCTTTAACGGGCAGCCCACTATTGGGCCCCCGACCCCTTGCGGGGAGTCTGAATCTGCTTGTAATAAATTTTCCACGCTTTTGCTTAAATCTTCTGGTCCGCGTAGCTCATTCTTCAGCGTTGCGAGACACGACCTCGGGAAAAACACCTCAGCTCACCGTTTGGGTTATCAATATTTTCAACTTACAATGTGTTTATGGGGGATATAATCCCACTGCAAGCCTTTGAAGCATCTGTACATAATGAAAAAAGTCAAAGAACAGGTCACAAAATATCTTCACAAAAAAGAAAATATTTGCAACATATGGAACTGACAAAAGATTGGCATCCAGAATGTATAAAGAATGCCTACAGATCAATTAAAAAAATACAAACAACCCAAATGATCAGGCATTTCCCAGAAGAGAAAATTCAAAAGGCTAATAAGCATATGAAAAGATGCTCAACTGCATTAATAATTAGATATGTGCCAAATAAAACAAAATGAGATACTTCTGGGTTGGCAAAAATTAAGTAGTCTAAAAATACAAGTGCTGGAGAGAATGTAGATAACTCAAGCATTGCTGGTAGGAGTGTATACTGAAAAACAACAACAACTTGGCATTCTTTCTCAAAGATGATTATTCTTTGTTTTTCCATTCAATATTATTTGGTATTAGTTTCAGGTGTACAGCATAGGTGTTAGATAATCATGTACATTGCAAAAGATGATTATTCTTATATCTCACAGCCTAGCAGTCTCACTGATAGATATATGCTCAAGAAGAACTCACACATATACAGGAGACAAATGAAATAATGTTCATAGCAACAATATTTATAATAGCAAAAACATCATAAATCCACCAACAGAATAGATAAATTATGACATATTTGGTATATTCACATAGTGGCACATTATCTTCCAGTGAAAGTGTATGAATTCCAGTTATCTGCAACAAGATGGATAAATCTTGGCAATGTCCTATTAAGTGAAAAACAAACAGCCCTGGCCTATGTCGTGTATGCTTGATCCCCAGTAGGGGGTGTGCAGGAGGCAGCTGATTGATGTTTCTCATCCATGTTTCTCTCTCCCTCTCCCTCTCTTTCTAAAATCAGTAAAATCATGTTTTTTAAAATATATTTTATTGATTTTCCACAGAGAAGAAGGGAGAGGAATAGAGAGCTAGAAACACCGATGAGAGAGATTGATCAGCTGCCTCCTGCGCGCCCCGCACTGGGGATGTGCCCACAACCAAGGTACATGCCCTTGACCGGAATCGAACCTGGGACTCTTCAGTCCCCAGGCTGATGCTCTATCCACTGAGCCAAACCAGTTCGGCAGTAAAATCATATTTTAAAAAAGAAAAGAAAAAACAAACATATACCAGAGAGTTACATGTAATAGAATATAAATACTACTTTATAATATACAATGTTATTATATTAAAAGTAAGCAAGACTAAACAACATATTTATTGTTTAAGCTTATATCCATTTGTGAGAAAACTATATTTTTAAAAAATGGAATACTTTTTTAAATCGGGGAGGTAGTAATTATAGGAAGAGGAGGCAGGGGGATGGGAGGATGGGGGAACCACATAGATGCAACTTATTGGTAACTTTCTAGTCCTTGGGTTGGGTGGTAGATTCACAGACATTTATTTAAATTTTCTACTTTATAAGTAACATATATAATAGTATCTTGTGCATCAAATTTTACATATGTAAAATTATATTTGCATATAAAATAAATACATATTATACATAATGTATATTTAAAGATAACAAAGTTAAATTTTTAAAAAATATTAGCGGGCTGTAGACATTAAAAATAAAAAGATGACTTGAGGGTCCAGCCGGGTGTGGCTCAGCGGTTGAGCTTCGACCCAGGAACCAAGCAGTCACTGATTCGATTCCAGTCAAGGGCACATGCCCGGGTTGTGGGCTTAATCCCCAGTAGGGGGCATGCAGGAGGCAGCCAATCAGTGATTCTCTCTCATCATTGATGTTTCTATCTCCCTCTCCCTCTCCCTTCCTCTCTGAAATCAATACAAATATATTTAAAAGAAAAAAAAAGGTGACTTAAGGGTGTTTGTTCTGATCAACTAGAAGAATGGAGATGCCTGAGAGGAAGCACTCAAGAAGGGACAACGCTGGGATAAGGAAAGGGGCTAGGCTAGAGATAAAAATTTAAAAACAATCAGTAAAAATGATATTTAAAACCCAGAGACTGCATGAGATTCCCTGGAGTGTGACCACAGATAGAGAAAAGAGCCAAGACGTACAGTCAGGGAGATGAAGAGGAACTAGTAAAAGAGAAGGAGGATCCAGTGTGGGAGGACAAAATTCAGGACAATGTAAGAAACACAAAAGCCAGGTAAGAAAGTGTTTCTAGAAGGGGATGTGATCATTGTATCAAAGGCCAAGTGAAATGACACTGACAACTGACCTCTGGATTTGGAAACATGGCAGTCACAGGTAGCCTTGAGAAGCGGAGTTTCAGCAGGGCAGTTTGGGCAGAAGCCTGGCAGGCTGGGTTAAGAGAGACGGGGAGTATATCGATACACTAGAATACTATGAAGCTGTGTGAAAAAATGACAAAGCTTCCTCTTCATTGATATGGGAAGATAGCAAAGACACGTTAAGTCAAAAAAGAAAGATGTAGAACAGTATACATAGTACATCAGCTTTTATGTGAAATACATGGGGAAATAAGCATGTGTATTACTACAGTATTTGCTTGCGTATGCGTAAAGAAACTCTGAAAGAATACAGAGAAATTAGTCACATTGAGGGCAGGGATGGGAACTGGAAAGATAGTAGATGGGGGTGAGAATGAGAACTTTCATTTTATACATTTTAATATATTGAAAATCTTTTTGCACATGTGAATGTATTACCCATTCAAAATAGTGAATTACAAAATTTTAATAGCTTACGTTAAGTCCTGGCTGGTGTGTCTCAGTTGGCTGGAGCAGCATCCTATACACCAAAAAGTGGTAGGCTCGCCGGAGCTGGTTTGGCTCAGTGTTGGCCTGCAGACTGAAGGGTCCCAGGTTCGATTCCAGGTCAGGGCACATGCCTGGGTTGCAGGCTCGATCCCCAGGGGGCATGCAGGAGGCAGCCAATCAATGATTTTCTCTCATCATTGATGTTTCTATTTCTCTCTCCCTCTCCTTTCCTCTTTGAAATCAATAAAAAGATATATATTTTAAAAAAGTGGTAGGTTTGATTCCTGGTCAGGGTGCATACTGGAAGCAACTGATCAATGTTTCTCTCTCATGTCGATGTTTCTCTCTCCCCACTCCTTTCCCTTCCTCCTACTTTTTCCCTCCCTCCCTCTCTCCATTCCTTATAAGATCAATAATTTTTTTAATTTTTAAATTTTAAGTTAATAAAAGAGAAAGAGAAGGAAAATGGGAGACGTGGAAAAGATGGTGAATGGAGGCCATCTTCTGAGATGCTTTGCTGTACAAGGAAACAGAGAAGGGCAGACTGGAGGGAACAGGGAGCTACGAAGGGTTTGTTTACAGCTGTGAGAAATTATAGCATGCTTATAAGCTGCTGGGAGTAACCAAGTGGAGAGGAGGAGTGATGCTGGGGGAGAGGTAGGGACGATCCCTGGAGTGAAGGCTTTGGTGATTGAAAAGGCCTGGGATCCCCCCAGAAGGAGAGGTGAGATGGGATGTGGAAGCAGAAGTGGGAAGCTCTCTTCTGTCTGCATTTATTTTCTCTGAAAAGCAGAAAGCAAGATCTTCAGCTGAGAGTGAGAAGAGTTCAGAAGGATGTTGGGCATTGGAGGACAGGAAACAGACAGGAATTTACCTTGATAAAGACCAGCACCTCCCAGTGAGCCCAGAGATCATGATAAAGAGCCAGACACAGGGAGAGAATTTATAGACTGTGGAGTGTGGGAAGGTCTTAAAATTACCTGAAAACACACTTGTCACTGTATTTCATTGTCTCCCTCACTAGACTCTAAGTTCCAGGGAGACAGTGATGGCTTTGTTCTTGCTCTCCACTGTATCCCAGTACAGTACCCAGCATGTGGTCGGTGTTCAAAAAAAGAGTGTTTGAGCCCTGGCCAGGTGGCTCAGTTTGTTGGAGCATTATCCCATACACCAAAAGGCCATGGGTTCAATTCCCAGTCAGGGCACATACCTAAGTTCCAGGTTCAGTCCCTGGTTGGGGTGCTTATAAGAAGCAGCTGATAGCTGTTTCTCTCTCACATCAATGTTTCTCTCTTTTTATTCTTCTCTCTCTAAAATAAATAAAAATATATATACTTGGGTGAGGATAAACAAACAAAAAAGGAGTCCCTGAATGAATGAGTGAATCAAAAATACTAGAAATAACTGCTAATGACCCAAAGTCCTCAGTGTAACTGGTAGTGAATAAATCTGGCCCACACCCATCGCATAATGAGTCCTCTTATTGCACATCCTCAGGGTGCATGGGGCCCAGTGAGGCCCAGGTTATGGTGTGACTTGTGGACCTGCTTCACATGGCGCGGTTCACATCCAATGTGCACTCTTCCCACTGGGAGACACGAGGAGGAAGGCTCACTCACTGCTGTTCTGACCTTGGAATGAAGGACTGCCAGGGACAGACAAGCAGGAGGGCAGCGCTGCAGATGCTGGTCAGAACAGCAGGCTTCCTTCCGGGAGGCGGGAGTGCCAGGCTAATGATAGTAATAGTGCAGGGGATGAAGGATGATTGTCTGGAGGGGCGTGGGTGTGAGCAGAGACTCAGCCGAAAGCATTGTGCACAGATCACAGGGCAGAGATCAGGAAGGGCAGGAAGAAAGAGAGGAAAGGCAGGTGGAGGGTAAAAGAGAGAATGAAGAGTTCCAGTGGGCAGGAGTCCCAGGTCAAGTTCACTAAGCAATACCTATTGAGCATCTACATATATGCCAAGCCCTAGTGTATGTGGGGTGGGGCAGACAATAAACAATAAACAGCTATAAGATCATTTCAGTGAGTGAGATGAGTTGGAAAGACAATGAAACATACTGATGAAATAGAGTGGGTGGCTGAGTGACAAAAAGGAGGCAGCCAGGTAAAAAGGAGAGGGAGAGGGAGACAAAGGATTCTGAAAGTAGGGAATCAACAGTGCAGGTGTTCTAAGAGAATGATTTTGGATGTTCTAGATCTAGAACATCAAGACGCCCGATCTGGCCCTGACCGGTTTGGCTCAGTGGATAGAGCATTGGCCTGTGGAGTGAAGGGTCCCAGGTTCGATTCCGGTCAAGGGCATGTATCTTGGTTGCGGACACATCCCCAGTGGGGGGTGTACAGGAGGCAGCTGATGGATGTTTCTCTCTCATCGATGTTTCTAACTCTCTATCCTTCTCCCTTCCTCTCTGTAAAAAGTCATTAAAATATATTAAAAACAAAAACAAAAAACAAGATGCCCGATCTGGCAGGAACATTGTTTGAACACTGAGGAGGAGTACAAGGTGAAGGGCCTCTCCTAACGAGTTCAGATCTATCACGAGCACAATGAAAAGCCACTCGCCGAAACCGGTTTGGCTCAGTGGATAGAGCGTCGGCCTGCGGAATGAAAGGTCCCAGGTTTGATTCCGGTCAAGGGCATGTACCTGGGTTGCGGGCACATCCCCAGTGGGAGATGTGCAGGAGGCAGCTGATCGATGTTTTTCTCTCATCGATGTTTCTAACTATCTCTCTCCCTTCCTCTCTGTGAAAAATCAATAAAATATATTTTAAAAAAAAAAGCCACTCAAATATTGTAAGCACGGAAGAGCATGATAAGATTCTGATTTTTAAAACATTCCCAGATATTGTAAAGACAAGTTTGTAAAGGGTAAGGGAGGAGCAGGGGAACAGCTAGGCAGCTATTGCACTATTCAAGATGAGAGACGATGGCTTGGACCAGGGTGAGAGCAACAAAGATGGAGAGAAGTGGGTGGATTCAGGATATATTTTGGATGCAGAACTCACAGGACTTGCTGGTGAATTAGATACAGGGCGGGAATTAGTAAGAAAGGGGAAAGGGAGGAAGGACGTTTCCTAGGTGGATGGGAAACAGGGGGGGGAGAGGGAAGGGGGAACAGGGGGGGGAGGGGGCGAGGAATGGATTGGCCAGGAGATCATTCAAGATGCATTTTAGCTGCATTAGCTTTACATGGCTATTAGACACCCAAGTGGAGATGTCAAGTAAGCTGTTGGATAAATGAGTCTAGAGCTCTGGATATAAATTTAGGGCTCGCTGACATTTACATAGTGTTTAAGCCCTGGGACTGGATGACATCATTGGACAGAGGATGTGGAAAGACAAGAGGACCAAGGACTAAGCCCTCAGAAGCTCTAATGTTTAGAGGTCGAGCAGAAAAAGACTGAGAAAGAAAAGCCAGCAAGGTTGGAGGGAGACAAGAGTGTGCTGTCCTAGAAGTGCAATCTGAATAAGACCTGGTTGTGGCCCTGGCTGGTGTGGCTCAGTTGGTTGGAGCATCCTCCCGGTGCACCAGAAGGTTGTGGGTTCGATTCCTGATGAGGGCACATACCTAGGTTTTGGGTTTGATTTGAGGCAATGATCTCTCTCTCTCTCTCTCTCCCTCCTTCCCTAAAATAAATTAAAACAAAAACCTGATTTTGATAGAAATGAATGCATGAGCTGGGATGGGGCAGGGGAAGCTACTTTTAATATATATGTATATATATAAAATTGATTCAGAGAGGGAGAGAGAGATAGAAACATCAATGATGAGAGAGAATCACTGATAGGCTGCCTCCTACACGCCCCACACTGCGGGCTGAGTCTGCAATCCAGGCATGCGCCCTGACCAGAATCGAACCTAGGACCCTTCAGTCCGAGGCTCTATCCACTGAGCCAAACCAGCTAGGGCAGGGAAACTGCTTTGGACAGAGTGGTTAGCAAAGGCCTCCCAGAAGAGGTGACACTGGATCTAAGTGAAATATTAATGAAAAGAGTGAGTCATTGTTAAAAGCCAGGGGGGAACGTTCCAGACACAGGGAACAGTCAGTGCAAAGACCCCCTGGTCAGTTAAGCTCTAGTTTTAGAAATACAGATCAGGTCCAGTGTCGCTGGGGCATAAAGACGTGTTGGGGAAAGACATCAGAGAGCTGGGGGCGAGGTCATCCAGTCTGGTAAGCCGCAGTAAGGAGTTTGGCTATTCTGATTGCCAGATAAGCCGAGTAATGCGACTTGATCTCCTTATTTTAAAGGTAATCGGGTTGCTGTGAGGCAATGCATTGTAGCAGGGCCAGAGTGGAACCGGGGATCCAGTCATTGGGAGAATCCAAGGCTGGCGCGAGGTCTTCGCTGCCCCCGCTGCCCGGGCCCCCAGGGGTGAAACAGTTGGAGATGCCGAATCGCAGAAATGCACTAAGGTGACCACGGGTTTCCACGGTGTTGGGTGAAAGGGCGGGGAGGCCGCCATCAAAACGCGGGGAATCAGACAGTCGCGCAGCCTCCGCCGCCCTCTCCAGCCTCACACCTGGGACACAGCTGAGCGCGACTCCCGCGGTGCGGCAGCGGCAGGGTTAAACCG
>NW_006286243.1:634149-645446 GCF_000327345.1 Myotis davidii
CGTTTTCTCCCCAACTCTCACTGCTCTCCAGCGGGGTGCGCGGGCCTGTGAGAGGGGTGGGCTGGGGCCACGCTGGAAATGGGGCCGGGATCCCCCACCTCCAGGCTCCCGCCCCACCCCCATCTGGTCTCCTGCGCACAACAGGTCCGCGAGGCGCGAGGAAAGGGTGGGGGTGGCGCGCCAGCCTGGGGACTGCGGGCTTCCTGGAAGGGGTGGCTGGAGGGGCGTAGGGTCCTGGGACCCGAGTTGACGGCGTGGGGAGGGGGTGATGCATACGGCGGAGAGGTGAGTGAGTCCCGAGTCGGCCGGCCGCAGAGACCCCTGAGGGCCCTCTCCGCTTCACTGGTTCGCTCCCACACTCCTTACTTCCTCCCTCCTGCTGCTTCTCTCTCCTCCCTCTCTCCCTTCTTCCCACCATGCCCCTATCCCTGTCTCCTCCCATAGCCCCACATCCCTTTACATCGGAAGAAGCAATTTCCAACTCCTCCATCTTTGCTGTTTGTCTTCGGTCCCCAGCCCTTCCTCTTATTTTGTCATCGGTGTTATGCTCCCTCCTTTCCCATTTCCCTTCTCCCCAACCCTGCTCTTCTCCACCCCTCTCTCCCTTCCCCTTGCACGGTGTCCACCTTCCCTTCCTGCCTGCACCTTTCCTTCTCCCTTCCTGCCCTTTCCCCTTCTTCCCCTGCTCCTGTGACCCCCTCACCCTCTGTTTCCCTCCCTGACCTTTAACTCATCCTGTTCTCCCTCAGCATCCTCCAAGCTTCCAGCCTCTGTGCCTGCCCCCCTTCTGTTCTCTGTCAGGACGGACTCCTCTCCCCCTGCTCTGTGCTCTATGCCGTCTTCCTTCTCGCTCCTAACCCACCATTCCCTTCTGGGCCCTTCACCCCTTCACATCCCTCCCCTCTGCCCATTTTCCCATTCCCTTCCCCAGACCTTCTTATCTTATTCCCATTATTCTCTGAGGGTACTGAGAGTATGGATTTAGACCCATAATCCACAGGGTATCATATTCTCATTTACTTAGGGGAGCCTGGCCCACCCTGGGTCCAGCACCCTCAACCCTGAACACATGTTCTTCCTCTTTCAAAAGCAACCACCCTGACTCTTCCAGGATTCTTCACCCAGGAGAGCTACATGTAAGGGTGGCTCCTCCCGTCAGAGGGCATCTATGCATTTGTATGATTAAACACTGAGCAAAAAGTATGTTCTGTAGTTTTTCTCCCACTCACCTCTCTCTGCCTCTTTCCTTCCCTCCCTCCATCTCCTCTTCCCCTTCTCCTAAAGATGCAGATTCCTGGGGCCAATCCTAAGAGAATTGCCTGGGACTACAGGTGGGGTGGGCAGGCTGGGCACTTGCCACACACACACTCACACACTCAGATTGACTTCCTCTACCCTCCCCCACCCTGACTCTTACCCTAGCGGTAGGTGCTCAAGGAATCACAAGGTTCTTGACTCTAAATTAAGATCCAAGAAAAGCTTAGAGCTGTGGGCAAGGAAGTCAGAAGGAAGCCTGAGAAGTGAGATAGGCCCTGGGGTGGGGAGATAACAGCGACCTGGGTGGTTGTAGAGAGGGGCTGGGAGCTAGACAGGGAGCCACTTGGGGAGTTTTTCCCCCCAAAGGATGCTCAGCAGCAGTGAATCCTGGGGGGGAGGGGGCAGCAGCTTTGCTGGCAGCCAGCAGCATGGGAGGGGAGATGTGGGTAGAATTGGTGGATGAATGAGCTGGGGAAGAACGCAGGGCAGGGTGAGGATGTGACAATCCCTTCTCTTCCCCAGTAAAAGCCGAAAATCTGGGTCACAGCTGAGGAAGATCTCGAGCATGGAGTCCAGGATGTGGTAAGTTCGGCACAGCAGAGGGAGCGTTCCCTGAGGTCTTGGCCCTTTCCTCCCTAGACCCATCAAGGGCCCTCCATCCTAAGGGCTAGACCCTGGGAAGATAGGAAATGAGGCTGAACCTTCCCAAAGCCCGCCTGCTTTTGCAGAGAGACCTGGAGAGAGGCAGCTGGGGATCACAGGTATGAGCCTGTCTTCCCCACACACAGGCCCAAGATGGGCTTCTGTCTCACCCTCTCTTTCTCCCTTTTTGTAGGCCTGCGCTGCTGCTGTCCCACCTCCTCCCTCTCTGGCCACTGCTGTTGCTGCCCTTCCCACCACCTGCTCAAGGCTCCTCCTCCTCCCCTCGAACCCCACCAGCCCCAGCACGTCCCCCATGCGCCCGGGGAGGTCCCTCAGCCCCACGCCATGTCTGTGTGTGGGAGCGGGCACCTCCACCAAGCCGATCCCCTCGGGTTCCAAGATCCAGGCGGCAAGTCCTGCCAGGCACCGCGCCCCCTGCCACCCCATCAGGCTTTGAAGAGGGGCCACCCTCATCCCAGTATCCCTGGGCTATTGTATGGGGCCCTACAGTGTCTCGAGAGGATGGGGGGGATCCCAACTCTGCCAATCCTGGATTTTTGCCCCTGGACTATGGTTTTGCAGCCCCCCATGGGCTGGCTACCCCACACCCCAACTCAGACTCCATGCGGGGTGATGGAGATGGGATCATCCTTAGAGAAGCACCTGCCACCCTGCGGCCATTCTTGTTCGGGGGTCGTGGGGAAGGTGAGTGGAAGTGTGAGAGGGCGGTAGGGATATGAGGGTGGGGAGGCTGGTTGAAGCTCAGGGCAGCAAGCGAGGCCTTGTCTGTTAGCTCCTTCCACAAATGTGTCAGGCACCACACTGGCACAGGAGGCAGAGATGAAGACGCGTCTGAGCCCTGGAGGAGCTCGGGGCCATTGGAGAAGACAGATGTGTAAACACTTGGGGATGTCAGTGTAATAAGTGCTCTACTAGTGGCATGCTCAGCATGTTGCTTAAGAAAAGAGGAGAGCCCTAGCCGATTTGGCTCAGTGACTAGAGCATCGACCCTCAGACGGAAGGGCCCTGGGCTTGACTCTGGTCCACAGATTCCTGGCTCTGGTCGAGGCATGCGGAGGCAACCAATGGATGTCTCTCTCACATTGATGTTTCTCTCTCCGTGTCCTTTCCCTTCCCTTCCACTCTCTCTAAAAATCAATGGAAAAATATCCTAGGGTGAGGATTAACAAAAGAAAAAAGAAAGGAAAAAGGTTATATTAAAGAAATGAAGTTCCTATGTGGTTACAGCATCATGCAGATTGGGAGAGACGGCCTCTGCCTGGGGATCAGAACACCTTCCAAGAATTGACATTTGAACTGAACCTTGACTGGGTGCATTCCATGCAGAGGAACACCATGAAAGGAGCCCCAGGGTGACAGCTCAGCTCAGAGACTGCAGAGCCAGGGCCAGTGGTTTGGGGGTGTGGCCAGAGCACAGATGGACGGTTCCACCCCCTGGTTTCTGTACAGAGAACAGGGTTCTGTCTGACCTTGGAGCCCCCTCTCATCACATATATACAGGATTGGGGAAGTGGGGGATTTGGGAAGAAAAGAGCTGAAAACTCTGGGTGAAGCTGATGAACGGAATAAAGGGGGAGGGGCTCTAGAAAGAGTTGGGCAACGTGGATTCACATGGGCAGCCCTCCTCAAGCTTACTGAACCTGCAGCCTAGCCCCGTCCCCACTCCCTTGTGGCTCCTACCACACTGAGCCCCCCTAAAACTTTCTTCCCACCCCAATCAGGTGTGGACCCCCAGCTCTATGTCACAATTACCATCTCCATCATCATTGTTCTCGTGGCCACTGGCATCATCTTCAAGTTCTGGTAAGCTGTGGGGATGAGGGTGTTGGCCGTTGGGAACTGGATGTTTGGCTGGAAGGAGGGAAGAAGCAAGGGCAGGATTTTGTTGGGGGTGGGATAGGGAGTGGTAGATTAAGGCAAGACCTTGGGGAAAGGTAGTTAAGGATTTGGGTCGGGGGAGACAGTGAGAAACCAGGGCACATTCCTTCTCCCAGGGACATACAAGGATAATGGGAGCGGTGGGGGGGTTATTATGTGCACTAGGGCCTTTGCTGGGCATTCCTTGTCCTTGTTTCCTCCAAGACTGAGAACAGTGACCCAGTCTGCAGAGCCCCTTCTTAGGGCACCTGGGGAGGAGGGAGTAAATCTGGAGCTTTCTTGGCCTGCATTTAATAATGGGTCACCCAGTCCTTCACACGTTACTGAGAGAATCGTTAAAGTGTCCAGGTCATTAGCTGGCTTTGAATTAGAACTAAACCTGCCAAGGTGCTTGCTGAGGAGAGAAATGGTTTTCTGGGTACGCCTCCCCAGGCGATTCCGGGGGATTCCACCTGTTGGTGGGGAGGAAGTACTAACTCTGTGGATCTGGACCAGGTTGGGGGGATGGTGTAGATCCCAGCGTCCCAGGGCGGGCAGGGTAGGAGAAGTGGTTTTATGGACACTTGGTTTCAGATTTGGTGCAGCTGGGATATTTTTCTTCTGTGCAAGGCCCGTTTCCCCAGCTGTTCTTAGGGGTGCCTAAGGGAGGCTGGGGGTGATTAACCCTGCAGGCTCAGGATGGGGGCTTCTTAAGTGTGTGAGAGAACCTCTTCCCTTCCGGTGCACCAGCTGGGACCGCAGCCAGAAGCGGCGCAGGCCCTCAGGACAGCAAGGTGCCCTGAGGCAGGAGGAGAGCCAGCAGCCGCTGACAGACCTGTCCCCAGCTGGGGTCACTGTGCTGGGGGCCTTCGGGGACTCGCCAACCCCCACCCCTGACCACGAGGAGCCCCGAGGGGGACCCCGGCTTGGGCCTGGGATGCCCCAGCCCAAAGGGGCTCCAGCCTTCCAGTTGAACCGGTGAGGGCCAGGGCAAAAAGATGGAGGGTGGGGAGGGGAGGACGTTTAGGTCTCTGGAGCTGTGGTTGGGGGTGCTCCCTCCTGGGTGGGTGGGAAGGAGGAAGGGCCTGGCCCTCCCAGAGCCCCTGGCTCTCCTTCCCAGCCTGGTCCCTGTCCCTTCCCAAGGAGCCTGGACCCCTCTTCTCTGAGGGGACCCTTCCTTCTCCTGCTCTGTGGATCTCTGTCCTATTCTCATGCTGCCATTTAACTCCAATTCCGCCCTCTTAGCCTTGACTCCCTTTGTCTTGGACTCCCCTTTCAATTCCGGCTTACCCCTTGTTTCCTGACTGCACCCTTTCCCTCTTCCTCTCAGGATTCCCCTGGTGAATCTGTGATGCCCATCAATGTTGGGGTGCCACCAAGCAGGAGGCCAAGGGGCCGGCATAGCCACCATCCCACTGAGGGTAGGGCAGCTGTGGGAGCTGGGGCTGCAGGGCTCCTGGCTTCTGCCCTGGCACACCACCCTGGAACACTCACTGGCCCTATAGGCAATCCTATCTGCTCACCCTCCTTTAAGTGGGGCCTCTGGTTTCTGGTGCCCCCTCCCCACCCTTGCACACTCACATGAAAGCCTTGCACACTCACCTCCACTCTCACGGGCCATTGCACACACTCATGCTCTTGTGCAGCCAGCCTTCTGCACCCTCTCCCCATCCCCCTCTCTCCCCTCTGCTGACCCCCCACATTCTCTCTCTTGTTTCTCATTTTTCATTTTCTCTTCCCACATTTCATGCTCATCTCAGTCACTCAGTGGTCAGTGGCTGACTTTACCATTCCTCTCACATGCATTTCCTGGCTCCATGTTGTGTTGTGTGTTGTGCTTACATTCTCCCTCATGAACACCCACTGATCTATTTTCTGTGGCTCCTGCATGCTGCCCCAGAGGTGGGTGGGAGGTGAGCTGGGGGCTCCTTGTGCCCCCCATCTGTCATGGCCCATCCTGTTCCTGGTCATGAGTTTCACTGTCTCCCTCATTCCACTCCATGGGTGATCTCATACCCTGAGGGCTCCCATAAGGATGAGGGTAGTGAGGCCCCACACTTCTCCCCCACCCCACTGCTAAGTTCTGTTGTCTGGGAGATGGGTTTTGGGGAGTCACCTGCTGCACTACCCACGAAAGGGGCTCCCATTTGCCCTGCCCTTCCTCCTAAGTCCCTTTGTCTTATCTGTCCTGGCTGTCTGTGTGTGTGTCACTCTCTGGAATTCAGAGCCCCCTGAGCCAGTCCTCTACTTCCCAGCCTCTCGAAGGGCCTCCCTAATTCCACTGAGGCTGCCAGGGAATGGAGCCAGCTGGTTCAAGGCCATTGGGAGCTCTGCCTCCCAATTTATCCCTCCCCTTCTTGGGCTCCCCAACATCACTCCTTCCCTCCCTCCTTTGTTCTTCCACTCTCCCTCCTTTTGTCCCCCTGCCCCCAGGTTTCTCCCTACTTCTCATAATTTTTCCCACCTTCCTTCTTCCTCTCTTACCTGGCTCCTATGCTGTGATATATATTTTTGTATTATCTCTTTCTTCTTGTGGTGATAATCTTGAATTCTTGTGGGATGTAAGTTTCAAAATTTTCAAATAAAGCCTTTGCAAGATACCTGAGTTCCCTGATTCTGTCTTATGAGCCCTGTAGAGTGGACGGGAGGAGAGGTGATGGGCGGCCAAGAGGGAGAAAGAGGATGAACCCGGGAACCCCTCCAGCCCAATGTGACCGGCCTACTCTGACCTGGAGTTGGGATTCAAGGGCTTTAACTTAGAACTAGCTGGAAGGAAGAGAAACTAAGGGAGCAGACAGAGCAAGAGAAACTGGAAGAATGGCTTGCCTGTCACTTGCCAGTGCAGGTCAAGAGAGACCATGTGAAAGGAGACAAAATAAGGGCAAATTACATAGAAGGACAGGCAATGGAGAAGCAAGAAAATGAAGAAGAGAGAGCTGATAATACAGAGGGAGGGTGAAAGGTGAAAGAAGAGAAAAATGAGCAATGGGAAAGAGGC
Organism: Myotis davidii; assembly: GCF_000327345.1. Lineage (NCBI taxonomy): Eukaryota > Metazoa > Chordata > Mammalia > Chiroptera > Vespertilionidae > Myotis > Myotis davidii. The sequence goes on from NW_006286243.1 coordinate 640,925, forward strand.
TGCCCTGCTTGGTTTATTTTCAGCCATGCTCCCTAACCTGCCCCCCAAAAGCTGTGTAGCATTAGAAGCCCTGTAGTTAACGCATTAGCTTTCCCCACTCTGCTTTCTCTGATAGGGTGTGGAGGTGGAATCAAGGGGTGTGTTTGGGGGAGGGGATCCAAGCTGCCCAGCTGGGATCAGTCACCTCTGAGCCCCCAATTCTAGGTTTGGCTCTTATAACAACCCTGCAAAAGCCCACACACACATCAGCCTCTCAGCTGTTGCTAGGCTCCGTTGCCATGGTAACCACCCAGGTCCCATTTCTCTCCCCACCCCCATCTGTTCCCCTTTTGCTCCCTGGAAATGGGGAGCTCCAGGGAGGAGAGGAGACTGTAATGTGCCAAAAGGCATCTGGGCTGCCCCAGGCTGTGTATGCATACATGTGTTTATATTTGTAGCTCAAATTAGGAATGTACATGGGTTGGTAGGTGTGTGTTTTAGGTGTTGGAGAGCTTGACTGTGTACTCAGGGAAGTAAGACTGAGTCCATCCGGCGCACCAAGGTTAGTGGGGAGGAGGCAGCACATTTCTCAGGACCAGAGCAGTGTGTGCATTCAGGATGTCAGACTCCCTAAGAAAAAGATTGTGACAGAGGGAAGCAGAGTGGGGCCAAGGAGTGATAAACCAACTAACAGCAGAGGTACAAAGCAAATAGGCTGCTGATGAGGGCTCCGAGGCAGCCCAGTGGGGCCTGAAGAGATCCCAGTGGGTAGGTGGTGGACAGGATGGCTGGATGGGACTGAGGGTCCAGGAAGAGGCGCTGATGGGAGGGGTGGGGGGCAGTGAGAGAGGAATCCTGGAGGATGGGAGAGGAAGCCTCATTAACCTTTCTCTTCTTTCCCCACAGGAATCTAGTCCTTGTCAGGTGCAGGGAGGGGGAAGCACAGGACGGAGGGGAAGGAGCTCAAGTGCCCGGAGAGCACACTCAGCTCTATCACCTTCAGCAACTGTCTCTTCAGAGGGACAGTGTGACCCTGTGGCTCATCCATATGCAAAAGGCACACATGAAGGCCCCTGATGAAGAGGGAATTAATTATTGCCTGATTAGACTGCTGTTTCTCTAAATTTAAATATATTAAAATACACCAGAAAAACACTGGAAATCCTCAACTGCTCCCTCTCGCTAAATGTTCTCTTCCCTATGGAAAGTCAGGTGCAGAGACAGAGGAGAAAGGAGACATCCTAGTCTTCTGAGTTGTCCTAAAGGAATTACCCCAAACTAAGTCACACTGCCATGCTGACCAGGAAGTGTCTTGAGCCCACAGGGAACAGATCCTAACCTTTCTCTCTCATGGAGTTGAAAATGAAACGATGGGACCTTGGAGGCCCTCAGAAGGCTGCCAGTAAGTGGTAGGGCAGAGAGTCACTGCATAATGACAGACGAAGAACATAAACAATGACTATACTACCCTTTTGGTTCTTGGATCGCAGGCACTACTGGGACCAGGGTCTCTCATCACTGTACTTTCTTTGCCTCCTGAGCTGTGCATCAAATGACTCAGCCAGGCTTCTCTTAAGCATTTTTCTGGAATGCTTACCATTGTGGCTCAGACCAAACCAGGAATGGGGAAGCCCCCGGGAGGAGGGATCTCCCAGGCAGAGCTCAGGGTGTGGAAGTGATTCAAGATGGTAACAGTGTGCCAGCTGGAAAACCCCAAGCTAAAATTAACAGCCTTCCTCCCTCTGCACCCCACAGTTCTCTATCTAAAGCTTCTCTCTGAGGAGTTCAAGGAACTTAAAGACTTGCTTCTTAGAGCGAGAGCGAGAGCAGGACTGACAGTTGCAGACACTGAGGCCCAGGGAGTATCAGTTAATGTAAAGAGGAAAAGAACTGGAAGAGAACCAGGACTTACAGTGATGACTACTATTTTGCTCCCACTTTTCTCTCAGCCCCCAAATTCAACATTTCTCAAATCATCAATCTCTAACTCATTCAGCAACTGGGTCTGGTCACATCTGAGCCCTTAAGACTGTTGCTAGCCCTAGCTGTTGCTACCAGGTTAACACAGCCAGTACAGCCCCCCGAAAGGTGATAAGAATATTAGATACTTTAAAAAAGATATGAACAGCAACAGAGTGCAGAATCTGGGAGGGAAGGTGGGGGTGGGTGGGAGGTAATCAACCAAAGACCTCCGGGGTGGGGGGGTAGGGCTGGCTGGAGGGGTCAATGGGGGGGAAAAGGGAACATATGTAATACTTTCAACAATAAAGATTTATTTTTTTAAAAGATACAAATAATTACAGGCCAAAGATACATGTATTTTTAAACATTTACGTTAAGTGTTTATTTTTAGGTGTTCTTTTCTAGTTCATTGCTGTGATCTTGGGGGGAAAAATCACCTATATCTTTCCTATTTTCATTATTTGTAAAATGGGCATTATAGTTATTTTGGGCTTATTTTGCTCTCTGACCAAGGGGCTGTTTCTGTTAATAGGAGGGACTTCAATTCTGTTTCAGCCAAAATAGAGCTGAATCCAGAGCTGAATCACGGTGCAGGCTAGTGGCAGCATTCATTTACTCAAATAACATACAGTAGTCCTTCCTTATCTGCAGGGGGTAAGTTCTAAGATCCCCCAGGGGATGGAACGGAAATATATATATTATATATATAAAATATGTTTTTTTCCTATACATATATACCTTTTACTTTTTCTTTTAAAAAATCAAACCATGACCTCCAGGTTCATAGGTCAACGCTCAACCACTGAGCCATGCAGGCTGGGCCATATATACCTTTTCACTTACAGCAATCACTTCCTGGCTTTTGAACTGCCATATCTGAGTTGCCAGCACCACCACTCTGGTGCTTTCGGGCCACTATTAAATAAAATAAGGGTTCCTTGAACACAAGCACTGCAATCCCTCCAGAGTCAATATGACAACCAAGATGGCTACTAAGGAACTAATGAGAGCAAGGAGAATGTACATCTTGGAGAGCCTGGACAAAGGGATGAGTCATGTCCCAGACTCAGCTGGATGGCTGGAGATTTCATCACGCTACTGAGAAAGGCATGTCATTTAAAAGTTATGAATTGTTTATTTCTGGAATTTTCCACTTAATATTTTTGGACCACAGTTGACCAAGTGTAACAGAAACAGCGGAAAGCGAAACTGTGGGTGACCGGTGTATAACTATTCAGCATTTACTATGTGCTCAGTGAAGCAGCTCCTTTTCCCTGAGAGCTGACAACCTCGCTGAAGAGTCACGTATATGAAAGAGATAAAACAGCAACGAAAGGTACAGACTAAATGCTGTAGGAATTCAGAGAAAGGCACCGTTATGGGTTGGAGCAATCAGGGAAGGCTTCCTGAAAGAGTTCACATTAAGTGTTCATTTATGCAACAAACGTTTACCGACCACTAAGTAAATGCCAGGCTCTGAGGATACAGCAGCAAACAACTCAAAGAACTTGCCCTCACGAGGCCGATATTCTAGTGGGAAGAGACGGAAACAATACAATGTCAGGTAGTGATGAGTGCCCTGTGTAAAAGCGAAGCAGAGTGGGAAGACAGAGACGCGGAGGTGGGCAAAAAGAACCTAGAGACCAAAGCAGAGAGTAAGGGGTGTGGTCAGGGAGGGATCGGACTTTTGTTGTTAATCCTCGCCCGAGGATATTTTCCCATTGGTTTTTAGGGAGAGTGGAAGACGGGGGGGAAAGACAGAAACATGATGTGAGAAAAAGTCATGGGTTGGTTGCCTCCGGCAAGAGCCCTGAGCAGGGCCCGAGCGGGGGAGGAGCCTGCAACCAAGGTAGGTGCCCTTGAGCGGATTCGAACCCGGAGCCTTCGGTCCGCAGGCTGACGCTCCTAGCCACTGCGTAACCCGGCTGGGGCGGGGTGGGATTTTGATGGCTGGGGAGAGGTTATTAGTTACTCTCTGGGCCTAAGTAGGAACCTCAGAAAACGGACACATCCAGTCCTCACCCGCGTATCCAAAGCATTGAAACATCCTTGAGAGTACCATATAAAAAAACAAAAACGGTCACTTTCTACGTCGCCTCTTCCCCCACCGAGGTAAGGGAGACGCGACCCTAGTCTTTAAGAACCCGCAGGTCCGCCCGTACCTTGATGCATAATTCATGAACCTGTCGCGGTTCCGCCCTCCCACTTCCCCAGAAGCCCCTTCCGGAAGCCGGGGGCCCGCCGGGCGTTCGGAAGGGAAGGTTCGGCTTCTGCCCTCAGCAGAACGCTCCTTCACTTCCGTTGTGGCGTCACATCCACGGAGGTTCCACCGGGTCCCGGAGCCGAAGCCACTTCCGCCCCTCCGCGGCGTCACTCCGGGCCTCAGGACTCCTGGCGCGAGCGGCGCCGGATGTGCTCTACCGCTTCCGGAAGTGACTCGACCTTTGCATTCCCCCCCTTCCCAATTGCCGCCCCCCCCTACATTGCTATTTCCCTCCCTCCCCCCTTTTTCGTTTCCGGCGCTCCCGCCTTCTCTCCGTGGCGGCTCAACTCGGACCGTGTGGGGGGGAGGGAGGGAGGG
>NW_006286243.1:645682-652761 GCF_000327345.1 Myotis davidii
CTGTACGTGTGTCCGTCCCGGAACCGGAAGTGGTGCTGGAGGAGCGGGCGATGGGGAGGCATGGGGGGGCTTAGGGGGCGGGTGTCTGGCTGGTGGGTGGCAGAGTTCAGCTCCCTGGAGGAGAAGAAGGGACGTCCCAGAGAAGGGTCTTTGATGCAGGGGTGGGCGGCGACCTCAGGAGAAAGCTGCCAGGGGCTGTTTCAAGGGAGCAAAGGTTTTGGGGGCACAGCTGGGGTCTCCAATAGATAGACCCCTGTGCAGCCCGAGGGAGGTACTTCTTGGCGCAAGGCCTTTGGTAGGCAGGGGCGAAGTCCTCGGAGAAGTGGAGGGGGGAGACCAGAGGAAGTGGCTGGGCCTGAACTGGCACCGTGCCTGACACAAGGGCTTGTGCACCCCCTAAGTCCCCAGTTTCCCCTCCGAGCCAGTCCTTAGGGGCAGGGACCTTTCTCTTCCAACTCTTCTGTTCTCTGGCCCCTGGTTCCCTGTGGCCCTGAGGATCGAAGAAGAATCAATGTCTTCTTCAGGAGTGGAACCCAAACACTGGTGATAGAGATCATCTTGGTTTCTGGGAGTTAGATTTATTTCCCTTGTGTCTACAAAGGGGTGGCACTGCACTCCTGTTATTATATCCTTGCACCTTTGGATGGTTGGCTGGGGGTCCACCTGCCTTTCTGACTGACTGCTGACAGTCAAAGAATTCCTCCACAGTTCTCTGGTGTCTGCACCCTTAACTGGCCCGTGTAACCCAGACAATTTGTTTACAGAAAGTTCAGGAGCCCTGGAAAGGAGAAAGAATAAAACAACAGGAGGAAGAGAGAGAGAGGGTAAGACAATTTTGGGTTAATGGTTTTTCTGGTTTGGGGTGGAGAAGGGGTCCTAATAAAATAAGTTTCTTTGGGAGACAGTAGGACAGCATTCTTTAAGTAATAGCAATTGTAATACTGGTGTTTGCTGTGGGAGAAAAATCAGCCTTTTTCTACTATCTCTTGGGGGTACTCAGGAAGTTTTTGTGTAAAAAGTTGTCTCCATCCCCATCACCTTCTCTTCCCACCAATACTCATCAGGAATGAATTATGAGATGTGCACGTGAAATTGTGGAGTAGCGCTGCATTGTGTCCAAAGGACACTTTGGGGACAAATGGGCCCTCGTTGCTAGTATAGTCCTTGTGGCATAACTTATGGACTTGCTTTCCGACACTTGGAACCAGCAGAGTTGAGTTTAGAGTGGGGTCATATCCTTAATATTACAGCTTAGTGTTTGGTGTGGATCTGTTGAGTGATTGAATCTATGGGAGTTATTTGAATTTGATATGACAGGGTGAAGTTTTCATGACAAAATTGGTTCATAGGTAGCTTGAAGTGGATAAAACTATGAAGGATTCAAAATACAAGATTTGATGGTGATTGATTTTTAGGTAGCTTGAAAACGACAATATTGATTCAAAAGAGTTTTGAGTTCAGAGCTTATAATCCTAGGGATGTGTCTCCTAAAAATCAATTCCAGGCTGGTTTATAAAATGTGTTCCCCATAGGTTTCTGAGCCAGGTTCATGATTAAATATTAGGTGCATATATTCCTTGAACCCCAGCCTTTATTCCCCTGCCTCACATTGCCTACATCCATTATTTATAGCGGAATGGGCAGGGCAAGGGGAACCACTGAATTGTTCTTCCCACAGGTATCCTGGTCCTGTGGGAATGATGGTCCAGCAGTGCCGGGGTAGATGGTGATGGCCCATATTCCTGTTGGTCCCAAATAGATGTGGTGTGATGGTCTTTTCCAATAGAATTGGGATAAGCCTGTTCAGAGTTATTTTGTATTTGGGAGAGTTTACAGGTAGTAGGAAGGCCTCAAATTCTTTTGGGACAGTCCTTGAATGTCCTTAGGACCTGAGAAAAAGACTTTGTCTGCTTACTGAGTTAAAAATGGTGCCCTAACCGGTTTGGCTCAGTGGATAGAGCGTCAGCCTGCGGACTCAAGGGTCCCAGGTTCGATTCCAGTCAAGGGCATGTACCTTGGTTGCGGCACATCCCCAGTAGGGAGTGTGCAGGAGGCAGCTGATCGATGTTTCTCTCTCATCTATGTATCTAACTCTCTATCCTTCTCCCTTCCTTTCTGTAAAAAATCAACAAAATATATATTTAAAAATGGTTCCCTGTTTCTTCACTTCAGGCCCTTAACTAATATTGCATCCTTTCTGCAGTTGTGCATTTTGGAACAGTTTTGCTCAATAGAATGTTTGAGATCTGTGAGTCAAGTTCTTTCTGTAGTTGAATTTGAATTGATTGTTCTTTGCATCTCTATTTCTTGTAAGTGCTTCTAGTTGGTGATTACTGAGCTGGAGGCTATAGAACTGATACTTTGGGGTAGTTCCTTTGTAATTATGTGCTCTTTATATAATTTTCACTAATTGTTCCTAATAGTTCTCATCACACGGAAATATTTCTCTTTGTTCCTTTCAGGAGTACTTTGAGCATTTTTTTTCTGTTCTGCCTTCATTCTTTAACTATATGCCTTGTGAATTTTTTTTTAACAGGGTTTATTCTGTTCCATCCTTAACCCAAGTAAAACCTTAGTAGAGTTGTAAGTTATTCAATCATTCACTGATAATCATAAAATTAGATTCCAGAAGTCTTGATTCCTAGGTGGTTGAGGTGTTTCATGATTTTTCTAAAGGTTGGTTGTATTAAGAGAATATTATTTATCTGAGAAAAGAAAATCATGCTGTATTTGAAAAACAGCAAAAAATAGTGTGTACCGGGAAAGAGGTGGTGGTCTTCATCATGTATACAAAAACCACATGTTGCGGGCAGTGACATCTTTATTCCTAGATGACTGGTAGCACTGTGGAAGGATGGACAGATGGATAGAGCTCTGGTGTAAGAGTTTCAAGTCCTACTATGTGTTTTATGGATGCTATGTAATACTGTCTTTTTCTTCATCTCAGTGCTTCCAAGATATCTTTTGAGATTGAAAAAGAAATAAATATGTAGTTCCTTGAACTTCTTGAAAGAAAAGTCCTGTCCAACTTAATTATAGTAAACCTCCCTTCTTATTAACAGTGCAGTGGTAAAGTTGAAATTAGAACCCAGATTTTTTTAAAATATATTTCTTTATTGATTTCAGAGAGGAAGGGAGGAGAGAGAGAGATAGAAACATCAGTGATGAGAGAGAATCATTGATCGGATGCCTCCTGCACACCCCCCACTGGGGATTGAGCCTGCAACCCAGGCATGTGCCCTTGGCCAGAATCAAACCTGGGACCCCTCAGTCCGCAGGCTGACGCTCTATCCACTGAGCCAAGCCAGCCGGGGCAGAACCCAGATTTTCAATCTGCCAATATACTTCTCCCCACTTACTGTGTTTTTCCTTCTTTCCTGCTCTTTGGGACTATACTAGAAGTTTTCTCAGTCCAGGGCCGTGGTCGGCAAACTATGACTCGCGAGCCACATGCGGCTCTTTGGCCCCTTGAGTGTGGCTCTTCCACAAAATACCACGTGCGGGCGCGTGTACAGTGCGATTGAAACTTCATGGCCCATGCGCAGAAGTTGGTTTTCGGCCTGGGCGAGTCTATTTTGAAGAAGTACTGTTGATATTTGGCTCTGTTGATTAATGAGTTTGCCAACCACCGGTCTAGGGTAAACCAGTGCTGTTTTAGTATAATGGCACAGTCATCAAAATTGGTGCTCTGTAGAGATGAGATTTCCTCATCATATCATTGGCTTTCTTAAGGTTTCAGACTGTTAATGCATGCCTGCTTGGGTGTCAGGATAGTTTGCTAAGAGTTTCATGCCAGAAAGAGTTAAGAGGATAAGTGGTAAAGTAAACAGGTATTTGAGTGATCTTGTCCCAGGGGTACCTTGTTACACAACTCTGGGGGCACCATTTTTATGTATTTCTGGCATGAGCCTTCTTGATTCTCCATTTGATCTTATTTCAGGGATACAGAGTTTTCAGTTAGCCTTTTCAGAACAGCATTATAGCACTTATCAGGTGTCATTATGCAGGCAAATATTGCTTCTAGTTGGCCCAGCAGTACTCTCCATGAACCCAGATTTTGGGCTGACATTTTTATCAGAAGTCCACAGAGCACATCTATCATTTTGTTCTAGGAACAGCTGTGGTTCTGATCTTCAGCGTTGTTCTCTTAGGAACCAAAGCAGAGTGATAGATTGAGTATCCATGGAAGTGGAGGGGCCCTCTGGACAGCCTGGCCTTTTTACTCAGACTCCATGATTCTAAAATCAGTTATTGTGGCTAACTAAGTTTTCAAAGGATGTGGACAGAGGCTATCATCTTTAATTGCTATCATCAGAACTTCATTTTTTAAAACATTAATGAGAACTATCTGAAAAATGCATAGTCCATTCCTGCCAGTATTCTAAATTTTATTTCGTGAATCAAATCACAATGTCAGAGTATGTACTTCAGTTGTATGGTTTTGAACTCCTTTCCCTAACTTGCTCTGTTATTTACTGTTAGCCTCCAGTTTCCTTGTTTGAAAAATGGGATTACAGTACCCTACTTATAGAATTGTTAAATGATGTGAAGTTGTGAAGTGCTTAGAACAGTATCTTGAACACATTAAACACTTAATAGATGTCAGTGGTGATGGTGGTGGTAATATTGTCCACCATATCACTTTGTATGCCCCCTAGTTCCCTAAGAAACTGCTTCACCTGAGTCACTTGTAAGACAATATGAATAGATACAATCTTTTGCAGGAAGGAGAGGCCTTGTCACAGGAATTCTATCTGAGGACATTCATATTTTCAGGCTCTCAGTTCCTCCTTCCTAAATTTTCACGTCCATAATGTGTTTACTTCCTTGAGTCTTTAGAGGGATATTATATATTAGACCCTGCTTTCTTTTACTCTCCAGCCCAATTCTCTACTACATTTCTTTTATACATTACCACTCTTTTTTTTTAAAATATATTTTATTGATTTTTTACAGAGAGGAAGGGAGAGAGATAGTTAGAAACATCGATGAGAGAGAAACATCGATCCGCTGCCTCCTGCACATCTCCTACTGGGGATGTGCCCGCAACCCAGGTACATGCCCTTGACCGGAATCGAACCTGGGACCCTTCAGTCCGCAAGCCGACGCTCTATCCACTGAGCCAAACCGGTTTCGGCTACATTACCACTCTTGCTGTTTCATTTCTCTCAGCTGGAATATTAGACAAGTGGGGTTGTGAGTTAAGATTTGAACCCCTTGCAATGTTTTCAAAATCTGAATGGAGTCCACTGTCATTCAGTTGATTAAATATGGAGTTTCTTCCTGGGTGATGAGTCCTGTGTTAAAGACTCTGGAGAGGTCCAAGATGTGATCCCTGCCTCCTGAGAAGGTTGGCAAGACTGGATCCCCCTAAACCAGTGATGGCGAACCTTTTGAGCTCAGCGTGTCAGCATTTTGAGAAACCCTAACTTAACTCTGGTGCCGTGTCACATATAGAAATTTTTTGATATTTACAACCCTAGTAAAACAAAGACTTATATTTTTGATATTTATTTTGTATATTTAAATGCCATTTAACAAAGAAAAATTCAACCAAAAAAATGAGTTTGCGTGTCACCTCTGACACGCATATCATAGGTTCGCCATCACTACCCTAAACTGTAATTTGATTGTTTCTTGATTTATCTTGCCTGAGGAGGACCTGAGGCCCCTAATACTGGGAGGAAAGGCTCAGCACTTGTTTCGGAGACTGTCTGGCTTTATTGTATTTTATAACTCAGGAAGCGTGATTTACCTGCAATCAGTCCTTGGTCATTTAATATTGAGCTTCATTTGTGTGAAGCTGTCATCACAGATTTGGTTCATTGCCTCCCCCTTGCTATTATTTAGGAAAAAGTAGGCTGAAATTCAATTCTTCTTCCCTTTATAGGACTTATGAAAATTGAGGGTGCTGTTTAGTAGAGCAAAAAATGTCATGAGACTTCTGGAGAAAGATAAGGAACAGGGTTACTTTTAGAGAGAGATCCTTTATGCCTCACTTCTTTTGTTGAAAATCTTCCCTAGTTTCCTTAGTCACTACTTGAAACCAAGTTTCTGTGCGCAGTCTACCCTCCAGGTTTTAGTATCTCTGGTATCTGCTGCCAGCATTTCCTCTGCAGGACCTGTACTTGTAGGTCACAGATCCTTTCCCACCTGAAGCTTGGTTGCTCTTGGCTCAGAGTGATCATGTTTATTTCCTGCTGTTACTTGTTTCCACATTCTACCAGTCTCACTCTCCCTCTTCACCTGCTTTCTCCTGGGCTGGATCTTTCCTGGTCCAGAATTTTGGGAAGCTACTCTTGACCGACATACTGTCAATTAAGCCTTTCTAGAAGTGATCAGAATGTTAAAATGAGTGAGTGGTGCAATGCCTCGGTTCTGTACTCATCGGTGACGTGCAAAGTGATTCTGAGGGATTCATTTTCTTGATTATTCTTCACTCCCAGAGTTTTAAGCTTAATTATCATCTCTTTACAGGGAAGAACTCAAGTTCTGAAGTTCAAACTCTTAGAAACCTAGAGTTTGAGAACTACAGAGCAGGAGCTTTGTATATGTGTTCTGGCCAACTGTTGTCCATATTCTGAATCCCTTTAGGTGGAAATCTGGGCTACTGCTGCTACTGCTGGTGCTAGAACCCTTTTTAAACTGGTAACTCCTGGGGTTCTTCACTGCTCAGCTCAACATGTGTGGTGTCCAGTGTAGCACCATGGATGTTCTAATTAGACCTTGGGATCAGTGCGGTGTGTTGCCCAGGTATCATATGGTACACAAAAAATACCTTAGTTTTGATTCCTGCCAATTTTCTTCTTTAATTCCCTTGGGCATTTTGTGTTCTGGCCTAGAACCTTTTCAAGCTGCATGGAACTATAGATGTGTCGCTTGAAACTCAAATTTTTTTTATTTCAAGGAAGGAGAATTTAAGGAATAAAGGAAAAGAGGAACAGTGATAGGTATCCTGCTGTTTGAAGCTAGTCAGTAGTTTGCTTTGAGGGACTTTGGGCACATCCCTTCCCCTCTCATGACTTCAGTTTCTCCCTCCTTTCTTTCTTTCTTTCTTTCTTTCTTTCTTTCTTTCTTTC
>NW_006286243.1:652967-663837 GCF_000327345.1 Myotis davidii
GTCAGCAAAGGAAACTAATACCAATTCTACTTCTTGGGATATGGGAAACATTCTGTGTGTAACTGAATGTGTATAAGTTCTTTCACCAGCATCTTATCTAGGATAGCCTCTGTTGGATAGGAGTATAGTGCTGAGTGGTTCTGACTAATGGGGCTAATATAATATGCTAGATCCTAAGGTCTTGACCACTAATTCCCAGCCATGTTGTCAGAGGAGAAATCAAGAACTCCTCATCTCCACTTCTCCATTGCTAAGCTTCAGATTTATTCCTGAGTGTGATGTGGTCTCTCTTTCTTCAGGTAGAATGGAAGAATCTCACTTCAATTCTAACCCATACTTCTGGCCTTCTATCCCCACAGTCTCAGGACAGGTAGGTGGAGTTTGCTTTTTTGCTCCTTCCCCATGGTGTCCTTTTTTCAACTCTGAGTAGTAAGTTCTACTTGCTCCTCAGAGACTGAAGCAGGTGGAGACTGAAGCAAGACAAACCACCTGCTTTTTCATCAGGTCCCCATCACTGAGAATTGTATAGTGTTTCTGTTTGGCTTCTCTCTGGAAACACAAAGATATTAACTATCATTCCTTGATATCCAAGGAGGTCAGACAATGCTAAGTGCTTGGGGAGCAGACATAATCAGACTCTCCCTTAAGAGGCCACTTCCCTCCCCTCCCCTGCTAGCTATTTATTTATTTATTTATTTATTTATTTATTTATTTACTTATAATAGTTGACATATATTAGTTTTAGGTGTACATCATAGTGATTAGACATGTATATAATTTACAAAGTGACCCCCTACTCCCCATAAGTCTAGTACTCATCTGGCACCATTCATAAATTATTTTATCCTATTATTGACTATATTCCCTATGCTGTACTTTATATTCCTGTAGCTATTTTTATTACTGGCAGTTTGTACTTCCTAGTGCTCTTCACCTTTTTTTGCTCATTTCCCTACCCCTTCCCATCTAGTGACCATCAGTTTGTGTCCTTCCCCTTCCATTTCTTTCAGATTGAGAACACGATGTTCATCAACAAGATGAAGGATCAGCTGTTGCCAGAGAAGGGCTGTGGGCTGGCTCCACCCCACTACCCCACCTTGTTGACAGTGCCTGCCTCAGTGTCCTTGCCCTCAGGCATCAGTATGGACACAGAGTCCAAGTCAGACCAGCTGACCCCACATAGCCAGGCATCCGTTACCCAGAATATCACGGTGGTCCCTGTGCCGTCTACAGGATTAATGACTGCTGGTGAGCAACTCTGCTCTTCTCCAATCTGAGGTGTTGATCTTCCATGATCAGTACCCCAGGCTGGAGGGCTCCAACAACATGGGGAGTGGGAAATGTGTTTGATTACTCAATCAAATTTTTATTAAGAGCCTACTGTGTGCCTAGCAATGCTCTAGGCATTGTGGGGGATACAAAGAAGTAGAAGATGCGGTCCCTGCCTTTGAGGAGGTGACATTCTTTCCTTCTCTGAATCAAGGAGTCTCCTGTTCTCAGAGGTGGAGAAGAGAAGGGAGTCAATCAAGGGGTAAATCTCACTGTTACTGGGGTTGGGGTGGGGACAGGGGTTAGGAGACCATTATTTTTCTACAGGGTTTGGGGTTTCCTATGTACTCTGGGCTGGGGAGGTGGTAAGGGTTTAGTTAGACAATGATCTGGGGAAATGAAATAGGATTAGGACCAGAACTGGACAACATGACACCATCTCCTTTTTCTCCCAATCCTAGGTCCTGGTTTGGTAATCACGTCCCCCTCAGGCTCCCTTGTGACCACAGCCTCATCAGCTCAGACCTTCCCCATTTCGGCTCCCATGATTGTCTCAGCTCTTCCCCCTGGCTCACAAGCCCTGCAGGTGGTCCCTGACCTCTCCAAGAAGGTATCATCAACCCTAACAGAGGAAGGAGGCGGAGGTGGTGGTGGAGGTGGCAGTGTGGCTCCAAAGCCCCACCGGGGCCGAAAGAAGAAGCGGATGTTGGAATCAGGGTTGCCCGAGATGAACGACCCTTATGTCCTCTCCCCTGAGGATGATGATGACCATCAGAAAGACGGCAAGACCTATAGGTATGAGTGATCCTGGGGCAGGATGGGGTGTGAGGATCCCTGTCTCAGCTTCCCTACCCTATCTGTGTCTTGCCCCTAATCAGGCTGTATGCTCTGCCAGCTTTTCACCTCAGATCCACATGCATGTCAGGCATTTTGCCACGGGGCAGGAAGGTAGAGCTTCTAGCACTTCTCTTGTGCCTTTTCCCCCAGGATGGAGACCCTTTGGGGTCATCAGCATTGAGTTAATTTTGAGTGCCATAATGGAGGTTTTTCTTGTATTGAGGCTTTAGACTGGGTTTGAGATTCTATCTCCAGCTCCTTTTTGCTTTCTCCATTTTCCATTCCCATTTTTCCAAGAAACCTTTCTGGTAAGCCCCTCACCAGTATGCCATCCACTGGTTCTTGAGTCATATTTGGGCATTGAGCCAGCCTGACCCTGCATGGTTGGTATAATGGGAGGGTCTATATAAAACGGTGGGAGGAATAAGATGCCTCCCTTCCCCTACTTACGCTTATAAAATGACTGCTTACTCTCTGATTCATGGAAGTCATTTTGATTATTTACTGCCTTTAAGTTGTCCATGGCCAAAAAGCATTATATTTGCATGTGATGCCGTACAAAAATAATTACATAAGTAAACTTCCCTGCCCTTTGAACATTGGAAATCTTTTAATTCCCTTCAGACCTATCAAGGGCCCTAGTGGGTTTGGGGAGTTTGGTCCCAGTGTATAGAGTAGGATAACCACTGCCACAGCTTGGACGCAGACAGGGGCAGAGATGCATGGCTGGGAGCTGGGTCTGTCCTTAGTGTACCGAGATGGGCAATGTTGTTCCCATTTTAGGAGCGAAGGGAACTGCGGCACAGGAAATGGACAGAGCCTTGGGCTAATGGATTCAGTTCCCGGCTCCACCACGAACTTGCTGTGTGACCCTGGGCAAGTCCTTTTCCCCTCTCTGGGCCTCAGTTTCCTCATCTATAAAATGGGGAGAATTCTGTTTTTGCCTCCCATTTGTTGGGAGTATATATCAGATAAGATTTGAAATGTTGGGAACTTCAAAAGAGATAAAAGTAGTTAGCATTTATTATTGTGTTGTACACTTTTGTAGAGAGCAGCTACGACTACAGAGAATTTAAATCCCTCTTTGTAAGTGAAAATGAGGGGAGTGTTGCTATGCAGAAAGTGTAGAGCACTACAGAAGTCAGTTTATAATCTGAAAGTTCATTGCAGCTTTATTATTACAGGTATATCCCACTTTATACAATAAAAGTGTTCCTGGAAAATGTTTACATCATATCATATTATAAAGGTACCTGATAAGTTTGATTAATTTAAAGGCATTATTTTATATATCATTTCATAAAATGAAAATCCCTCTTAAATATATTTTGTAGAAATCTGGATTTTTATGTATTTGCTTAAAGTGAGGTCATTGTGACATGGAGGTTCACCTATACAAAATTCGCTGTGTTAGAAGTAGTGGGGGGAGGGCGTGTTCTCTGGCATCCTATGGAACCCTTCACATGGATCAGGGTCCTCTGATTCTGCTAAGGTTTTCTTGTTTGCTAGTTTTTTGGACCCACATTAAAGCTATCTCTGGACTTCCCAAATTGTTTATATGGAAAGCAATGTGAATACACAATTGGAAGGAAGCCCTGGTGGGATTTTCTGCACCTTCCATGTTTTTGGAATTCTTGCTGGCCCTATGCCTAGGTGATGAAAGAGAACTCTGAAATTTTAGGGCAACTAATTATATTCTAGGTGGACAGGATTTCTTCAGAAACTCAGAACTCTGAAGTTCCAATGGTGGAATCTTTTTAATCACAAAGAATCCCTCTTTCAATGCATATATGGGTCAATCTCATCCATTCCCGTGGCAAGTGGCATTTGACTGTATTGGGGGAATTGGGTTCTGTTGCTCTGGAGAAGTAAACTTATTTCTGACTAAAGAGTTCCTATCCGTAAAATGGAAGGTCAATCATGGCCCTCATCTCTCTTGTGGAACTGTTTTAAGGGAAAATCAGAGTATATGAAACTGTTTTTGAGCATATTAGGGGAAAAAAT
Source organism: Myotis davidii (assembly GCF_000327345.1). Classification (NCBI taxonomy): domain Eukaryota; kingdom Metazoa; phylum Chordata; class Mammalia; order Chiroptera; family Vespertilionidae; genus Myotis; species Myotis davidii. The sequence continues at coordinate 657,078 of NW_006286243.1, forward strand.
GGAATGATAATTCAGAATAGTTATTGTAAGCAAGGCCATTGCATTTCATGCCTCCAAAGGGGCACCTTTCTCCTGTTGAATATGAATGGTGCCCACTGCCACAACTCCCCTAAGTCAGATTTCTTTTCGACTACCTGACACTTTGCATTAAAGCACTTGTACTCTTACTTGGTTTCATAAGATTTCAGAGTTGGAAATACTTTAATGGTCACCTAAACTGTCTCTCCCCTAAGGTTTAGTTCTCTAAACATTCCTGGAAGATGACTGTCCAACCTTTCCTTAAATACCTCTAGTGTGAGGAATCTTTAAATTAGGCCGAAATGGTAGCTTTATAGTAAATAACTGTCCTTTGGCACATTACTTAACCTTTCTGAACCTTTGTGTTCTTTTCTATAAAACAGAGATAATACTTGCTAACTTATTGTGAGGGGCGGAAACAAAGTTCCCTGGCAATATCAGGCACAACAGCAAATGGCAAACTATTATTATTATCACCATTATTATACCTAGTACCTTTTGAGACTGCTGGTTATGTTGCCAGTCCATTATCGATTAATTTAAGTTTTGTGGATTTTTGTCTCGTTGAAAACTTTGATGGAGGTTATTTCTTCTTTTATAATTAGTTTCATATTAAGGAAGTAAACAGCATTCATATATACTAGCTAAATGAGTTAAAATGAATGTGTTGTTCCATTTATAAGAAGTTTTAGCAACCAAGGGAAATTATTTTATAACTTCAGTACAGTTCCCCTCCCAAGTGGCAATGTGACCAGTTTCTAACCTCAGTCTTAGTGAAACTACAGCAGCATGAATGCAGCCATCACACTGGTGCTGTTAACATTAATGCAGTTTTATTATTTTAAAAGATATTTGTATTGATTTTTAACAAGGAAGGGAGGAGGAGAGAAACATGGATGATATAAGAATAAAACATCGATCAGCTACCTTCTGCACGCCCCCTACTGGGGATGGAGCCCGAACCTGGGCTTGTGCCCTGACTGGGAATCCAACTGGCAACCTTTTGGTGCACTGGATGACACCCAACTAACTGATCCATACCAGACAGCGCAATGCAGTTTTATTTTTAGAGAACACTGGCTTACTTTTGACTGTCCTGTTTGCTGGCCCTTGTAGGGGCAGATATTTAATTTATCTCTCTGTTTACAGACCAGAAAAGTAAGGTCTGGATTGATGAGCAATCCTATAACTGAACCCTGAGTAGAGAGCCTAGGTGTCCAGATTTCCTGTTGGCTGTCTTCCATTGGCTGTGTCCATTAGACTGTGCTACCTATAAGTAGAGCCTCCCCATCTCTACAATGGTTGGGCATCCCAGACAATAGTCAGGGATTGGTAAACTGGTAATTTGGTTTCCTTCAGAGTTATCAAGTAACTAGAGAAAACGAAATTGGCCTTAATGATTAGAATTTTAATAGAAGCATTAATAGAGACCATATCCCTGCTAACAGTGATATCTTTTTCTCTGAGGAGCTCAGAGTTTTTTATAGCCTTGATCTCACTTATTCTCCAGAGATTCTCCTAGAATCAGGAAAAAGTAGAAATCATACCTCACACCATCTTAAGTCCCTCTTACCGTGATAAATTGGGAGGACCCAAAGAAGAGGGATTTGTCCCAGTTACCTGGCTTCTAGGCTATTGCCCTTTCTACCAGTCCATGTTGTACACTGGTGACTTGTTTAGGAATGTTAGGGTTCTAGCTCACATATAAATAGCTTTTACCCAATAAAGTCTAAATAGTTGTGGTTTGTCCTCAGAGGCCTTCTTACTTGGTATTGTTGGACAGTGTCAGAGCAGGAAGATTACCAGCTCAGGGGATGAATAAAAGTGTATTCAGATTCTATTAATGTCAACCCAAAGTGCTAATGTTGGCTCCATGTGTGAGGAAAGAGGAGAGATTTAGTGTGGAAGCTTGGTGTTTTGCAAATCTTTTTCTCCTATACATTTGAGGGACACAACCCACTCCTAACAGATACCTTGGCTCATTGCAAAAGTGGTTTTCACTTGATTGTCTAGGGAGTGGGGGAGATTGGCTGGTAGAACAGCAGATACAGGATGGAGGCCAGATAAACATGGGTTGGAAAAGCCCCTCCAAGTACTGAAATTCTGATACTTCCCCCAGCCCCACCCCTTTAAAAATCCTGGCAAAAAGGAAATAGGAGAAAATCTGAGAGAAGGCAATTATCTGAAGAAGATGGGAAAGGAGACCTGGGTAATCTAGTCAGTTTGTCCTCATCATTTCAGAAGCTTGAGGAATACCTGATGGATGTACTTTTTACATGGGAAATTAAAGGAAAGAGTTCTTTTAAAATTTTGAAATTAAAATTATAGGCAGAAGGAAAACAGAAGTTAGCTGATGATCCTAGCCCAGTGAAATTCACATCAGCCAAAGCCCATAATAAGATTTTCCTGTCTTCCTTGGTTGAATTCCTGTTTTTGTACACACTTGGGAATCCAGTTATTCAGCAAATATGTATTGAGTATATTGTACTGGGCTGTGTTAGAAGCTTCAACTATAAAAATAAATAAAACAGAGCTCCTCCTCGCATGGACCTTACAAGGTAGTTGGAATAAGAGAGAGATCAGAAAGGTTGGCTTCTTTGGAAGTAGAGGGGAGGGTTCAGCAATGCCCTCTTGGTGGGAAAGGTTCTAATGGCTGCCCTCACTTGGCCCAGGTGCCGGATGTGCTCACTGACATTCTACTCAAAGTCGGAGATGCAGATCCACTCCAAGTCACACACCGAGACCAAGCCCCACAAGTGCCCACATTGTTCCAAGACCTTCGCCAACAGCTCCTACCTGGCCCAGCACATCCGTATCCACTCAGGGGCTAAGCCCTACAGTTGTAACTTCTGTGAGAAATCCTTCCGACAGCTCTCTCACCTCCAGCAGCACACCCGGTAAGGCTGCTCTTGATTTTACCCCACTACCTGGCCTTGAACCCCCCCACCCTGAGACGATGTTGCCTGCGCCTATTGTTCTCTCCATAGGTTTCCTTTTTTCCTTTTCAACTTTGCCCTTTGGGAGCCTCAATTCTCTCCCATTACTGTTTGTGAAAATTAAACTGTGTCTTAGGAGTTGGCGTGGGGGGCCTGGAAAATTGTGGTCTTCAATCCCAAAGTCTGGATCAATTTTTGTGGTTTCTCTCTGTGTCTGTGTTTGGAAATCTTCTGCAGAGCAGGCCCTGCATTTACTATATGCTTCAGTTCAGAGCCAAGGTGTGCATTCAACTTCAGGTCCATGGGGAACAGGCGGTATTGGTCTTTGTTCAAATTACAGTTTGGAAGCAGGGTATCTGTGGTGAGTGTGTAACCTTAGAACCAAACGGAGGGTTGACGAAACTGAAATCTTTAAGGTTAACAGGAGCCAGGGGTTGCAGCTCTTCATCATCTCACTGCCATTCTAGCTACCGACGTAAGATCAGCAACAACCTAGATCTTGGTGCCCTCGTCATTAGCCTCTACAGGCCGGAGTGTGTTTGGGAGGAGGGAGGAGGGGGTGTTCTCATCCCTCAAGCAACATCATTTCACCCAGCAGAGAGCTGAGCCCGTGGTGTCGAACTGCTTCCTCCTCCCCCCTTCCTTCCTCTCCTCTCCGGCAGGATCCACTCTAAGATGCACACGGAGACCATCAAGCCCCACAAGTGCCCGCACTGCTCCAAGAGCTTCGCCAACACCTCCTACCTGGCTCAGCACCTCCGTATCCACTCGGGGGCCAAGCCCTACAACTGTTCCTACTGCCAGAAGGCCTTCCGCCAGCTCTCCCACCTCCAGCAGCACACACGGTAAGGGAGAGTGGCGGGCTACTGCCCCCGCCCTGCTGGCATGCCCTCCCCACCCCCGCCCCGGACACACACAACAACCCGCATGCGGGGGGCGGGGGAGAAACCTGGCTGGAGGAGAGACCTGGCTGGAGGAGAACATGACTGGCATCTGGGAAAAAGAACAAGCAGCAACATGGAGAAACAAGTGGATGCTCAGAGAGAGCCTTTCTGAGGCAAAAGCTACATTGGGGAGATGCAGTGACTGTTATTCCCGGATGCATGGGAGGAAGAGATTGATCTGGAGCGGAGACAACTTTATTTTCCTCATTTCCTTCCTTGAAAATACCCATGCACGCACCTTGCAAGGTTTTCTCCTTGATGCCAAAGCTGGGGCATTTGAAGATGTTACCTCTAGTCCTTAGAGCACTGCTTATGAATGGGAGATACAGACTTTAGCTGGGTACCAGCCTGGTGACACAGCAACAAGCAAGCTCCAAGGGATGCCCGGAGTAGAGAACAAAACCAAACATGTCTTAAATCTCAAAGAGCCAGCAAACAATGAAAAAGCTCATACTTCATAAGGATGCCTACTGTTTGTCCCATGAATCTGGAGTGACTAGGAGGAAGTGACCCTGCCAACTAGAATTGGTGTTCTTTAATGTATCTCACGTTGAAGTGGAATCGAGACTCTTAATAGACACCTGGCTGCTTCTGGATGTGGTGATCTTAGAATGGTCAGACATTGTGCTTTGTGAAGAGGAGTCGGGCTTTCCTCACAAGGAGACATCCTGTGATATTTTCAAGAGTTTATACCAGAGGTCCGGAAAACCACCTGGTCACAAAGATGGTTCTGAAGTCCCTAATGAGGAGCAGATGTTCATGCACCTTCAAGTCCTTGGCTCATTTCAGTGGAGGACCCTGTAGAGATTGGGAAAGAGGTCAAATTGATACTAAACTAGACATTTCTTGCCATTAGGGGGCTGTACTGGGAAAAGCCTGAAGGAGTTTGTACAAGTATTCATATCACTGATACTTTCCACAATTATTATAACTCTCATTTTTCTTTGACACTAGAACTTTCTCTGGGAGTGGTGCTTGAGTTTGAAGAGATAGTTTCTAGTTGGATAGTGGGGGCCAAGGAAAAAGTGTTACGTGTTTCTTTTTCCCTACCATTGTGTTGACCTTACGTTTCTAAGCATTCATCAGAGAGTTACTGTAGGAGCGTTCTTGTATACCAGATTGTGAGCTGCCTATCCCTAGGCTGCCGTGTCACCCATCCCTCCTCCCCCAGCAGAGAGGAGCCCATCTTGAGCTGAGTGATGCAGGCAGTGAGCAGAAATCAGGCACTACAGCATGTCAGAGAGCAGCTGAGGCACCTGGAGATCCATCTCATACTACTCCCACTCCTGTGGGAGGGCAGGCGTGGCCTTGAGGAGGCTTGTTAAGTGCCAGTCCCCAAGTGGCCTTGCTGACATCCTTCCCCTTTCTTGTTTTCTCATCCCGTGCAGAATCCACACCGGGGATAGACCATACAAATGTGTCCACCCAGGCTGTGAGAAAGCCTTCACACAGCTCTCCAATCTGCAGGTAAACTTTCCTCCTTCCACATGAGGCCTTGACTTTAAGACGTGGGGTGAAAGTGCCATTTGACTAATATAGCAGTTCTCAAATGTTTTCAGGGCCCCTTCACACTTGTAGTAATTACTGGGGAACCCAAAGAGCTTTTGTTGATGTGGGTAATATCTATCTATGTAGATATTGTGAAACTGAAAAACTGGAGAAGATATTTAGTAATTCATTTAAAAAATAGCAAATCCATTGCAAAACACAAATAACATTTCCAAACACACACCCCCAAAAAATTTAGTGAGAAGAATGATACTGTTTTACTTTTTTTTTTCACATTTCTTTAATGTATGGCTTACCAGAAGATGGCTAGACTCTCATGTCCGCTGTATTCAATCTATTGCAATATTATGCATCATTTAATCTCATACAGTCATGAGAGAATGAAAAGGCCAACATTATTATTGTTATTTTGAAAATAGTTTTGACCGTATAGATAGACCCCCTAAAAAGGTCTTGGTATTCCCTAACAATCCCCATACCTCACTTTGAGAACCACTGGACTAGTGGGACCAGGCATAGTCATCATTCTAACTTTCAGGATGCTGGTCTGTGCTGCCTGAGGTATGCTGCTTCCCTTAGCCTGTGGCTCCTGAAGTTTCATTTGAAGCAATTCCTACTGCCTTCAGAAGAGAACCTGGGAGGCAAGAGGGAAAAGTCCAATACACTCATCATTTCTACCAATTTTCTCAGTCCCACAGACGGCAGCACAACAAAGATAAACCCTTCAAGTGCCACAACTGTCATCGGGCGTACACAGACGCAGCCTCACTAGAGGTGCACCTATCTACGCATACAGTGAAGCATGCCAAGGTGTACACCTGTACTATCTGTAGTCGGGCATATACGTCGGTGAGTGCTCAGTGTCTTCTCTTTCCTTTCTCATAGGCCTGTAGATTGTAATCCACTTCACCTCATCTTTCTGGATAAAGACCTGTTGCAGTGAATCTGCAGCTTCCCTAGCTCCAACTTACAGAATCAGACAGAACAAAAATTAAACAGACCCATAGCTGAAGAATTAAGGGGACGCCTGATTTCTTAAGCCTATAGAGATCATTAAGCAATGATTCTTCATTTTACTTGAACATAAAGCAAAGTAAAGCAACTTGAGAATTTGGGAAGAGAAAGATTTCAGTTAGATGTTTCCATTAGACTCCAGAAAAGGGTTTTAAAGTTATTCCATGCAAAGATCTTTGAGAAAATGACAGCCTTTTCCTGTGCCAATTGAATGTCCATGGTGACTCTAAAGCAGCAGTTGCCAACCTTTTGGACCTCACGGACCACCAGTGGCCCGGGGACCACCAGTTGGCAACTGCTGGTCTAAAGGACACCCCCCTCCCCACTCATTTTTAGCCT
>NW_006286243.1:665205-667445 GCF_000327345.1 Myotis davidii
TATATAAGTATATATATACCCACTCATCACGGCCATTTTTGTTGTAACCATTTCTGTGTTTATAAATGCATTATCGCTGAGAATTTTCATATTTGATCTTTTGTTTATTTTTGTCCCTTTTCCCCCACCCTGTCTTCTGACCAATGACATTTTTATTTTCCTTTGTCTTTTTCTTTTTCCAATCATGGCAGATTTCAGAGAAAAGAGAAAATGAAAAAAAAAAAAGACAGGAAACCAGTTGTTATAAAGCAATTTAAAATGAAGAAAAAACTTATGTACAAACCAAGGGGTGTTTTTAGAACCTTGTATAGAAATAAATTCATGTAAAAGGATCAGAGGCAGTGGAGCTACTGATGTGAGCGAGCATGGGAAAAGCTATTTGGAGAGATATTAGAGGCCAGTACTGAGGGTTTACACTAGAGTTTCTATATGTGAAAAACGAATGCTGTGTGGTGAGACTGTATCCCCAGCCACAGAAGGGAACAGCTTTGATATATCTGAAGTGAAATCTTGGTTGATGAGATTTTCTACATACAAATCTTAAGGGGACTGCATTGCCTAAATATGTGACAGCAAGGTTTCAGTTGTGTTAAGACCACTAAGCTTCTTAACAAAGAACAGCAAGCTCCATGCAAAGATCTTTGAGAAAGTGACAGCCTTTTCCTGTGCCAATTGAATGTCCATGGTGACTCTAAAGCAGCAGTTGACAACCTTTTGGACCTCATGGACCACCAGTGGCCCGGGGACCACCAGTTGGCAACTGCTGGTCTAAAGGACACCCCCCTCCCCCCACCTTTTTAGCCAGTAGTGAGCCCTGAAAGTGGCTCGTAGGGTGAACTTGCCCATGGCTTCAGAATATATCTGAGTGTAAGTCCTGCTCTATTTTAAGTAAAGTAAGAGCCCAGGATGCTAGTTATAAGTAACCTCTTTCCTTCTTTTCCCCCCCTCAACTCTTTTTTACCATCTCTCCCAGGAAACGTACCTTATGAAACATATGCGCAAACACAACCCTCCTGATCTCCAGCAACAAGTGCAGGCAGCGGCAGCAGCGGCAGCAGCGGCCCAGGCTCAAGCTCAGGCTCAAGCCCAAGCCCAAGCCCAAGCCCAAGCCCAAGCCCAGGCTCAAGCCCAAGCCCAAGCCCAGGCTTCCCAGGCATCGCAACAGCAGCAGCAGCAGCAACCACAGCCACCACACTTCCAGTCCCCGGGGGCAGCCCCCCAGGGTGGGGGTGGTGGGGACAGCAACCCCAACCCTCCACCCCAGTGTTCTTTTGACCTGACCCCCTATAAGACGGCGGAGCATCATAAGGACATCTGCCTCACTGTCACCACCAGCACCATCCAGGTGGAGCACCTGGCCAGCTCATAGAGACCTATGCTGCCACCCCACTGGGAAAAGGAAGAAGTTCTGGTCTCTTCTTTCTCTAACTCCTCTTGGTGGGAAACGTCTTCTTCCTTGACAGGCCTTGGCTCCATCTCCTTGGGCCTCAGGCACAGCCTTCCTTCACAGGATACCATCCTTATTTTCAATTCCTCTTCAAAAGGATTATCAGCCCTCCTGATTGGCAAAGGAATACTGAGCTGGTAGTGTAATCCAGCAGCCTCCCTCCTAAGCATAGCTTTTAAAAATTGGGAGTTGGTGCTCAAGGGGGGGATTTGCTATGACCTCATAGAAACGTTTCCATTGTGGGCACTTACTCTCTCCTTACCCTCATAATCTTCAAAGTTTAAGCTGATAGAAGACTAGAGGCTGGCCCTCCCAGATACCAGAGAGAAGAAAGCCCTAAATGCAACCAGCCTCCTGTTCCAATCTTGCCTGTGTAAGAACAGAGGTTTCTCATGTGCCCTGACCCTGGGAGCCATTTCCCCTCATGGTCTTACTTCAGTTCCTACCTGATGCTGGAGGAAGGAGATCTGGGAGGGGGTCAGACTCCCTTTACTTGTAAAGGGCATGAGCCCAGATGTGGTCCCCACGGGGCCGGTGATCCCCAGATGGTCGAGGGTGGCTTAGAAACGTGGGATATGGTCTTCCTTGGAGCCTCTCCCCTTCTCTGCCAACCAATGCCCTATACTCAGCTTCCCCATCCCCAAACTTAAGGAGCTGTGGGAGCTTTATGAAATCCCAAACAAAGGAGTGTTGCACAGAAGGGAAAGTTCAGGGCAAACACAAGGACTGGACTTAGCTTCCTAGGTGCCACGGTCAGTTGCTGGACACGGATTTATATATAAATATATATATA
>NW_006286243.1:667588-682932 GCF_000327345.1 Myotis davidii
TTATTTTTGTCCCTTTTCCCCCACCCTGTCTTCTGACCAATGACATTTTTATTTTCCTTTGTCTTTTTCTTTTTCCAATCATGGCAGATTTCAGAGAAAAGAGAAAATGAAAAAAAAAAAAGACAGGAAACCAGATGTTATAAAGCAATTTAAAATGAAGAAAAAACTTATGTACAAACCAAGGGGTGTTTTTAGAACCTTGTATAGAAATAAATTCATGTAAAAGGATCAGAGGCAGTGGAGCTACTGATGTGAGCGAGCATGGGAAAAGCTATTTGGAGAGATATTAGAGGCCAGTACTGAGGGTTTACACTAGAGTTTCTATATGTGAAAAACGAATGCTGTGTGGTGAGACTGTATCCCCAGCCACAGAAGGGAACAGCTTTGATATATCTGAAGTGAAATCTTGGTTGATGAGATTTTCTACATACAAATCTTAAGGGGACTGCATTGCCTAAATATGTGACAGCAAGGTTTCAGTTGTGTTAAGACCACTAAGCTTCTTAACAAAGAACAGCAAGCATGGCCTCTTGAAAGGACCTGTACTCCTGCCTGAGCATCAGTGGGCTCAGTGCTAATTCTGTTTGGCATGCGTCTATATACATGTATCTTCATTATACTGTGGCACCTAAAACCATAGGTTTCCAGTGGTGGGAACCATAACCAGGATTGAATAACATTGCAGGACAGTTTTCTGATGGTCAGAAAACCTGGACATCAGCCCTGGCTCTTCTATCAACCAGTGTTGGCCATGATGCATCTTCAGGTGTTAAATGAAGGGATTGGACTAGACTATCTCCAAGATTTCTTTCTGAGAATTAAACAAGAAACCTTTAAGCCCTAGCCAGTTTGGCTCAGTAGATAAAGTTGGCCTGCGGACTGAAGGGTCGCGGGTTCAATTCCAAAAAAGGGCACATACCTCAGTTGCAGGCTCCATCCCCAGTCAGGGCAGTGTGGTAGGCAACCAATTGATGTGTCTCTCTCACATTGTTTCTGGCTCTCCCCATCCCTTCCACTCTCTAAAAAAATCAATGGAAAAATATCCTTGAGTGCAGATTTAAAAACCCCCCAAAAACATTTAAGCACTGAAAGTGACAAACTTCCCACACCTGATAACATGGCTATCCTATGGGACTGCTTGGCAACGGTGCTCATTACCCAATGGCATGAGATACTCGAAATGTTACCCACTTAATTTATGGTTCAGTCTCGTGTGGGTATCCAAGGTAGTCTCCACCTGTGGCGTGACAGAACGGATATCACGTGACCAAATATGCCAATATTGGTTAGCTTCCTGAGTACTAACTGCCCCCCACCCCCACCAACAGTTGAAAAGACCTCTATAGCCCTGCCTTCATCACAGGTATTAGAACCAGAATCTACTTTTTAAAAAAGGATATGCTCAACTCAGCAACAACTCTATGAAGTGGGTACTGTTATTCTCATTTTATAAGAAAGGAAACGGGCACAGAGCTGAAATTACTTGCCCAGGGCCCTGACACTTCAGCGTGAAGTCTGGGTTCCATTGCCATGTCTTACCACGTGCTCAGTGGAGAATGGGGTTTCACCTAATACTTCTTCACATATTTGGTCTAAATTATGTGGTTTGAAACCTGTTTCATTAAAAACCTACTATGTAACATTGATGATCATCAAGCATGTGTGAGTTAGGGGTGACAATGATGTCCAAAACATTGTCTTGCTGACATCGCTGTTAGGTTACGGGTTTTGCGTTCTGTTTCACTGGTGTGGTCCAGCCCGTCCGCACTCGATCGCTTTCCATGCTGACGAAAAGCACAGCTTTAATTGTACTGCAGCTGAGTAGGGTGATGGCTGGCGTCTCATAGGCCGGTTGCCACAGCTCCATGTTCCAATCTTTTCAGAATCCTGGTGCTAGTTTACATCATCAATAAACTCGAATAAAAAGGGAGACAAAACAAGAGGGGAAGGTCATTTTATGTGAGAACGTATTTTAATGTAAAATAGACAAGAATCCTGACAAAAAGTGTCGATAATTACAGATTTATTGTCAGGATTATTGATTTATTTGTATGTATAAGCAAAGTGGATACACAATCTACTTTTTCCATGTTAAAAAAAATCGGAGAGTTGGTATACGTGTGAGTGAACACAAATGCTGATGTTTTAATCTCATAACACTCGATTTGCCTCCCCAACTTCCTTCAGAAACTAGCAACCTTAGAGAAAGTTCCCACTCAGCTGGGATCAGCTCTAGTAACCAGATTTCTATTTTGCAAAAGGGATGAATGATCCCCCGGGTGCTGAAAAGGGATATTTATGAGAAATCATCCAAGAGACAGGTATTTGTGGGTGGTTTTTGTTTGTTTTACCTCATGACCGCACACTCCCGTTGTGGAGGGAGAAAAAAGTTCGATGGAGGATGCAAAATGGCGAACTCGGTGACGTCATGACCGCCACGGTCGGTCGCGTATCGGGGCTCAGTGAGGGCGGAAGCGGGCTCCAGCCGCTTCAGGGCGCCTCGGCGGGCGGCCCTGGATACTTACGCAGAAGGACGAGTGTCGACATCGGACCGCTGTGTCCCGGCGGATAATTCACTAAGGGCGGAAGTTCTCCTCTTAAGGGCGGAAGGGCCCAAACCCAAGAATAATAGCTGCGGCGCCTGTCGCGTTTCAGTCACTTCCGGGGTGGATCGGAAGTTGCTTTGTTTTGCTTCAAGATGGCTGCGGGGATGTATTTGGAACATTATCTGGACAGTAAGAGCACTCTGGAGGAGGGGGTCAGGGGTCACAGCGTGGTGGGGCGGGGGCGGGCTGAGGGGATCTAAGGCCCCGAGGTCCCGGTGGTCAGAAGGTCACCATTGTGCAGGGGCTTCCGGAGAGAAACATTGAAGGGTGTGAAGAAGGAGGGGGCGGGGCAGCAGGGTCGAACCCGGACTTTTGGGTGCCAGGTGAGGGAGGGGCTGCGCGGTGGGGCTGAGGGATGTGGCTTGAAGAGAAAATATTTGCTGGCCCCGTCTTCAGGGTCTCCAACCTCTGGGTATATGTTTTCCTCAAAATCATTCCGAATCTTTCTTCCTTTGTGCAGACTATAAATCTGCTCGTTTTAGCATTTCACTCACTGCCATTTGGAGCAGCGACAAAGATCTCGCGGCTCCTCCGCTTAGTTCTTTCTCAGGAGTGGCTTCTGGTGGGGGTGGGGGTTATGGGCGACACTGTCAGATGAACTGGAAGGCTTCTCTTCTGGGAGTAAAGATCCAGTTCCCATCAAATGGAAATCTGGGTTATGTTTGTACCATTTATGTGACCCACCCCTTCACAAAGCCTGTCACCCCGTGCGCTTACATTTGTCTTAGTGTTGGGAGTCATTCAACCATTCATTCATTCATTCATTCATTCACTTATTGAGGGTCTGCGATGGTTCAGACAGAGTAGCAGGTACTGGGGATATAAAAAAATGAATAAGACAGCCCTTATCTTCAAGTGCTCATCGTCTAGGAAACAGATTCCGCTAATAAATATAAAAGTGTGGCAAGTGACATACTAAAAATACATGAAAAGGACACTTGGTAACACTGGAGAAAGAGAAGCTAATGATGTAGAGTCTTGAAAGTCAAGTATTTTGCAGTGTGGAAAGAGGGAATTGAGGTTGGGAAGAGCATCAGCAAAGGTATATGGGTTTGTGAGGTCAAGAGTTTGATATGTAAGACTCTGAGGCAGTGGTTCTCAACCTTCCTAATGCCGAGACCCTTTAATACAGTTCCTCATTACTGTATTAATGAGGTGACCCCCAATTTCATTGTTACAAATTGAACATAATTAAAGCACAGTGATTAATCACAAAAAAATATGTAATTATATATGTGTTTTCCGATGGTCTTAGGTGACCCCCGTGAAAGGGTCCTTCGACCCCCCGGTTGAGAACCGCAGCTCTAAGGTGAAAGAATGGGAAATGAGACCCAAGAAAGAGGCGGGGCTATCAAGGTCTTTTAAAAACAAGCTAAGAAGTTTGCGCTTTAGTGAGGAGCCAACAGATTTTTTTAAATGGAGTGATTTTTATAAAGGAAAACAACTGATATATGATCGACTGGAGCATGATAGCCTTTGTAATAGGGAGCTCAATTAGTAATAACAGTCCAGCTCAGAGCTGAGGACCTCATCTCAGGGAGTGACAGAAATATTTAGGAGTTAATAATGACAGGACTGACTGAATGAGTAAATGGTTAAGGGAGAAGGAAGGATCTAAGGTGACTTCTTAATTCCCTGTTTGGGAAGTGAAGTAGGTAGTATGTCATCAACAAGATGTGAAATTCAGGAGTAACAGCAATATGGTTAATTCCATTTAGACTTAAGTATAGGAATGATCATTATATCCAGGAGAATGAATGAGCTCAAGATCGTTCAGGAAAAAAAAAAAAAAGTGAGAAAATGAGAGGGCTTGAGAGTAATCTCAAGAAAACATTAACATGTAAGGGACAGGCTATGGAAACACCAGTGTGGGAATTACCAGTAAGTATATGATAAGAGATTCAGAATCCTAAGAGGAAGAAAGCTACTCAAAGCAGAGAAGATGGTACCAACTGCTGCAGACATATTTTAGGATAGGACTGATAACATCATTTGCTTTCATAAGTCATTGGTGACTTAAAGTAATCTCAGTAAACTGGTGGTAGCCGATCTGAGGTTATAGGTTAAAGCAGTGGAGGCATTTTAAAATTTGAAGTATAGTCATGCAAAGAGATTTTTCTTTTATGGGAGAAACTTAAGAATTCATGCATTTCTACAAGTATTTATTGAGGACCCTCATATGCAAACCATAGTTCTAAACACTAGTGAATAAGGAGAAGGCAGGCATGTCCAGCCCTTCTGGAAGGCTGAGGAGACAGATATCAAAAAATACTGTAACTAATTATGCAATTATTTAATGATAGTTGGATAAGTGCAAGGAATAGTGGAGATAGAATAACTTGACAGCAAAATTCAGGCACTTATTTGAGTATGGGAGAGTCAGAGTTGAGATGAATTTTGAAGAATAAACAGAAATTTAGCGGGCCGAGAGGCATGGTGGAGGTGGAATGGAAAAGACCAGGTGGTACATTCCAGGCACAGAGAGCAGCATGTAGGAAGCCAAGTGTCAAGAAGATTGCTGGCAAGTTCCAGGCAGTCAGAGAAGGCCAGTATGATCAGAGCAGGGAGCACAGAGGAGGACTGACATGAATTAAGGCTGGTGTGCGGTAAGCAAGGGCCAGTGCAGAACAGGACTAGGAATAGTGCTATAGGAAGTTACTGTAGGGTAAGTGACTTGATCAGATTTGCATTTTTTTTAAAAGAACAGTCTGGCTATTATATGGAGAACAGATTGGGAGTATGTGATGAGTAGTGGAGGATACCAGGAGGATATTTGTACGTTGAGAGCAAGGAGCTTGGAGGCAGAAATTGGAAACAAGAGAAAGGGAAGAGCTAATTTGTAGAGTACGTCACTAAAGGGGGGGAAAGGGTTGGACAGCTGTGTGAGAGGGAGAAGTTAGTTGTAGAGAGAGGCAGACACAGCCCCTTCTGAGGAAGGAGTGATGAATGCTGTCCCAGATACATCCAGTGGTTCAAAGGAGGGAAATTTGAGTACTGTTGTATACTTTAAAAACAGCTGTAAGGCCTATGAAGTCCAGCAAGTCTCAGTTACTCCTCTTCTTCCTAGGTATTGAAAACCTCCCCTTTGAGCTCCAGAGAAACTTTCAGCTCATGAGAGACCTGGACCAAAGAACAGAGGGTACGTACAGAGTAAGGAGTCCATGTAAATATTGAGTGTATGTGGTCATTTCTCTTTCTGTTCTGTGTTACCCTATCATCTGGTCTGATCTGAAGAACTCTGGCTTCTCTCTTTTTTACTCTCTTGCATTTCTTAAAATGAGAGTAACGATGATCTGCATTTCTATATCAGCCTTTCCATAACAAATGGAATATTTCAACAACGCCTCAAGAATTCAGAGATGCTATGTTCTTTATAGCTTCCTCAAGAAGAATTCAGCAAACTAAAAGCCCACTCTAGAATCATGTCTGTTCTCCATGTTTAATATATTTATAGGAAGGCGAGACTCTTTCTACTCCATTGTTAACGTTACTGTCACAAAATGCACCGTGGCTTTAGCCAGCAACTCACGTTGGTAGACAGGAGCTTTGCTGCATCAGAAGTTCTTAAAGAGAGAGAAAGAAAAAAGAAAGAAAAGCAGCAATTAACGTCAGGATCTCTACACTGTATTCTTCAACCTTACAGAAGCACTAGATACCATCTGTGGCCTTCCTTGGAAGTTGAACAAGTTTGGCTGCATTGAGGCATTCACTGGGAGCCTGAGGCTACACTGCAGTGGTCAGGTTGGTCTCTTCAAAGTCAAAGGTGTCTGTTGGATCTATCCCCCACACCTGCTGAAGGATATATAGGTCTTATCTTCCATTCTTATGAAACCATGCTCAAGAATGTAACAGGCTGATAATACAGTTTTAGGTAACTTAAGTTACTCTGGGTAAGTTTACTCACGAAAAGGTGAACATCATCTGAAATCTGGATATAGGTCCTTAAGAACTGCCTGCTGAATTCTGAGAACCAGATTGCTCTCTTTGTAATACAGTTCCAACTCTTTCTCTGGCACAGAAAGGCCACTTGGAGATTATCAAACTACATGCTTTTTCAGCTTCCTCCAAGGGCCCCGAAGAAGTGGGGCATAAGCATAGTGCGTGCGCGGTCCTTCCTGTTCTCTGTTGCTGCGCTGTTACAGTCATGCTTCTGTCTCTTTTTTGTCGACATTTTTTTTATGAGCTCTACCAAATATTAGGCAGTAGGTACCTATAGTCTGTGTCTTGGGACATCACCAGCCTTCCAATACGAAAATGTAAACGTTTGGACCAATATATGTAAGATAACAAACAGAAAAAAAGTGATGAGAACTATTAGCAAGTTGCAAATGCTGAGAAAAAAAGGGTGGACAGTAAGTAGAAGAATTGTTATGTCTCATTTTAAGTGATGAGCTATAAATGCACAGACCTGGAAGCCAGCAGCAGCAGATGACCCGACCTTGTTTACAGCACTCAGAGCTGTTGTGGCATATTTTTGTGATGAAAAACCTTAAAATTTTGGCTTTTAAGACAAAAATTCATTCAAGAAGCAGCAACAAGTCTTGCAAAGAAACATCTTCAGACAGCAACAAAAACATAATTTGTATTAATGCAGTATGCAAAGGGTCCCTCATTATGTTTCAATAATTTAAGTTCCAACTCTGATAGCAATGTTTGCAGCACCTGAAGGCACCTTTGAAACAAATGTTGTCGATTTGTATTACTTGAGTACATGACACAGTATCTATGAACACTCAGTACGATTTAGTTCAAAGGTTATGATCAATGGAAAAGGTCCAAGGAAGAAGAGGAAGAAGTGTGTATCACCTAGCTACTCAGGGGCCATTGTGACCAGGCCTCTCTCTGTTGTAGACCTGAAGGCTGAAATTGACAAGTTGGCCACTGAATATATGAGTAGTGCCCGCAACCTGAGCTCCGAAGAAAAATTGGCCCTTCTCAAACAGATCCAGGAAGCCTATGGCAAGTGCAAGGAATTTGGTGACGACAAGGTGCAGCTTGCCATGCAGACCTATGAGATGGTATGGCCCTGTTCATGACTCCCCACATATCTCCCATCTATTCCTCAGGGTCCGAGACCCCTCCTTCATCTGTGTTGGGATCTGTGTTGGGTCTGGGAGATTCATAAACTCTGCCTTAGCCTGTTATCTTTCACTGGCACCGGCCTTGTACCTCTCTCTTCTTCCTTTCCACCCAGGTGGACAAACACATTCGGCGACTGGACACAGACCTGGCTCGTTTTGAGGCTGATTTGAAGGAGAAGCAGATTGAGTCAAGTGACTATGACAGCTCTTCCAGCAAAGGCAAAAAGAGTGAGGAGGGGGGTGGGCTCTCAGAAGCGGGTCGAGGATTCAGAGGGAGAAGAAGCCAGCTCTTCAGCTATGAGGGAGGGGCACCAGGTTGGAAAGAGGAGGAAGAAGGGGGACTTAACCTGTCTTTCTGTCTCCCTGCCTTTTGCCTTTCTCCTCTTCCCTAGAAGGCCGAACTCAAAAGGAGAAGAAAGCTGCCCGTGCTCGTTCTAAAGGGAAAAACTCAGATGAAGAAGCCCCCAAGGCTGCCCAGAAGAAGTTAAAACTTGTACGCACGTGAGTGTATCAGGGAGCCAGATGACATCCTCTTCTCTTCCATGACCCTACTCCCACCCTGCACTGCGCCTTGCCACTTTCTCTGTCCTCTTCATGGCTCCCTATAGACCTCCCATCTATTCCTCAGGGTCCCAGACTCCTCCTTTCTTCTCCTTACCATTTTGTTATCTGCTGGACAGAGAGAGGCAGCACCAAATCACTTGCCCCACCAGGATCTCCTTCACAACCTCTGAGTCTCAAGTAGTAGCTTCCCTTCCTGCAGATGACACTTTCTTTTCCTCTTGGTGTACAGAAGTCCTGAGTATGGGATGCCCTCAGTGACCTTTGGCAGTGTCCACCCCTCTGATGTGCTGGATATGCCTGTGGATCCCAACGAACCCACCTATTGCCTTTGTCACCAGGTCTCCTATGGAGAGATGATTGGCTGTGACAATCCTGATGTGAGAACCATTTTGCCTCAGGATGGCGGGTTCTGGGGACATGAGGTAGAAACAAGAGGTTGAATAGTGGGACATCAGGATAGGAAGAAGGTGGTTGGAGTTTTTGGCCTTGGGACCTCTAAGAATTCTCCAAAGGAATGGGATAGGGGAATACTCCTAAGGAATTTATGAAGTGGGGGGCTTCTTTTATTCCTCTGTCCCCCCCTGCCTTGACTTCTGCTTCTTCCATCTTTTCTAGTGTTCCATCGAGTGGTTCCACTTTGCCTGTGTGGGTCTGACAACCAAGCCTCGGGGAAAATGGTGAGTGAGAGAGTTGTGGTAGGAGCTGGACTGCCCTTATGCTGAGCGGCGGAGGGCATTCTCTCTTTCACTCACTTTCTCCCTCCCCTTCTCTGTCATGTTCTATTTCTTTCTTTAGGTTTTGCCCACGCTGTTCCCAAGAACGGAAGAAGAAATAGATAAGGGCTTTGAATTCTGACATAGTTTCTTCCACATCCCCTGACCTGGGCTAGTGGGGAGAGGAATGCCTGTGCTGGGCCAGAGGGTTCAGGGAGAAGTGAATGGTGCAGTGTTGTCATCCTTTCTCCTTCCCTGTCCCCACTACTGGTGCTGAGGCTGCATTCAAATCCTGGTAGAGAGGAATTTCGTAGCCACTAAGGGTATATGCTCTCATTCAGCCCCACCCCCCTTCAGAAGGAAGTGGTCTTGCCCACTGTCCTTTGCCTCCATGCTGAGGTAGGTGCTGTATTTCCAAGGGATGGTCCTCTTTACTCCCCTGGCTTTGTATTTACGGACTGGGGCAATAGCATGGGGGCACTCCCCCAACTCTCCTGATTCCCTCCACCCTGTGAGGGGCTATGGTATAATAAACTTTCATTGTTATCTTTCTTTTTCCATGCTGGGGGCTCCCCCAGCTTATCTGGGCTGTAGCCCTAGTTGAAGGGCCACCCCTTCCTCTGTGCCAAGAGGCTTTGTCCTGGCCTTGTGAATGGGAGAAGGGGTAAGGTGGAATGCAAATAAGCCACATGTAAAGGAACTTGGGTAGGTGAATAAAAGCTATACCCATTGGCCTGCTGTGTTTTTTATAAAGATACCATTTTAGTATATATGCCAAGCATTTTTTTTTTTTTTTACTTTTGCATTTCTGGGTTGGATAAGTGGTGAGAGAATGACATGCCAAAATCAAGACAAAACAGGGAACCAGAAGGGCACCAGAATCCACAACTTCTCAATTTGGAAAGGACAAAGCTGACTTGCTGGGGGGTTCTGCCTCAGACCAGGGAAACCACTTCCCTATCCTGAGCTCCCCCACACCTGACCCTTACTCTTTGTTTCTCCTGTTGGCTCATTTCTTACCAGGAAAATTCCTCTCTGGTTCCTATCCCAGTAGGACCTGACTGTTTTGTATATTCCATCTCTGCCACCTCAGAGCCCTGCCTATACTCACATTTAGACCTCACTACCTAGTTGGGCAGTTTGTTTCTCAAAGCAGGTTTATGCATCTGTAAAATAGGGATAATAATAGTATCCAGTATGGGATTACCTTGAAAAAGAAATAAGGTGATGCACTTAAGTATCACATATGTCCCCTTTTTCCTATCCTATGTAGTCTGGGTGGCATGGCTCAGTAGTTGAGCATTGACCTGTGAACTAGGAGTCACAGTTCAATTCCCAATCAGGGCGCATGCCCAAGTTATGAGCTGGATCCCCAGTGGGGCGCATGTAGGAGGCAGCCGATTAATGATTCTGTCTCATTTTGTTTTAAATATATTTTATTGATTTTTTACAGAGATGAAGGGAGAGAGAGAGAGTCAGAAACATCGATGAGAGAGAAACATCGATCAGCTGCCTCCTGCACATCTCCCACTGGGGATGTGCCCGCAACCCAGGTACATGCCCTTGGCCAGAATCGGACCTGGGACCCTTCAGTTTGCAGGCTGACGCACTATCCACTGAGCCAAACTGGTTTCGGCCTGTCTCATTATTGATGTTTCTGTCTCTCCCTCCCCCTTCTCTGAAGTCAATAAAAATACATTTTTAAAAAGATAACACAGGGCCTATTCCATCAAAGGTAATAAAAAAAACTCCCAACAAATAAAAGTCCTAGACCGGATGGCTTCACAGGTGAATTTTATCAAAATTCAAAGGAGAACTAAGACCTATAATTCTTAAACTAATTCAAAAAATTCCAGAGGATGGAAGACTCCCAAGCTCATTTTATGAGGCCAACATTATCCTAATTCCAAAACCAGATAAAGACACTACAAAAAAAAAATTATAGGCGAATATCCCTGATTAACATAGATGCTAAGATTCTCAACAAAATATTAGCAAACCAGATCCAGCAATACATTAAAAAAGATCATACACCATGATCAAGTAGAATTATTCCAGGGATACAAGGCTCATACAATTACCTGTAAGTCAATAAACATGATATACCACATAAACAAAATGAAGGATAATAATTACATGATCATATTAGATGCAGAAAAAGCATTTGATAAAATCCAGCACACATTTAAAAAAAAAAATCATTGTTGAAAGTATCACATATGTCCCCTTTTCCCACCCAGTAACCTCTTCTAACCTGCCTCCACCCCTTCCCCAGGCCTTCACCACCCTATTGTCGGTGTCCATGAGATATGGACATGTGCATACAAGTTCTTTGGTTGATCTCTTCCCACCCACCTTCCCTCTGAGATTCCAGTCTATTCCCTTCTATGTCTCTGGATCTATTTTGTTCATTAGATTCCACATGTAAGTGAGATCATGTGATACTTGTCTTTCTCTGACTGGCTTACTTTGCTTAACATAATACTCTCCAGGTCCCTCCATGCTGTCTCAAAGGGTAAGTGCTCCTTTTTTACTGCTGCATAATATTCCATTTTGTAAACGTACCATAGTTTTTTTATCCACTCACCCACTGATGGGCACTTGGGCTGTTTCCAGATCTTAGCTATGGTAAATTGCACTGCTATGAACATAGACGTGCATACATTCTTTCTGATTAGTGTTTCGGGTCTCTTAGGATATATTCCTAGAAGTGGGATCGTTGGGTCAAATGGCAGCTTCATATTTAATTTTGGGGGGAAACTCCATACTGTTTTCCATAATGGCTGCACCCATTTATGATATAAACTCTTGACAAAGTAGGAATAGAGGAAACACACCTCAACATAATAAGGCCATAGATGACAAACCCAGAGCCAACATCATACTCAATGGGCAAAAACTAAGATCAGGAGCAAGACAGGGATGTTGGCTTTCACCAATCTCATTCAACATAATATTGGGAGTCCTGGCTACAGTGATCAGACAAGAAGAAGGCAGGAGCGGCTGGAAGAGGTTAATGGGGAGAAAAGGAGGACCTATGTAATACTTTCAACAATAAAGATTAAAAGGGGAGAGGGAACAAAATCACAAAAGAAGGGGGAAAGGCATCCAAATTGGAAAGGTAGAAGTAAAACATATTATTTACAGATGACATGATATTGTGTATAGAGAACCATAAAGATTCCATCAAAACACTACTAGAACTGATAAATGAATTCAGTAAAATAGCAGAATACAAAATAACTATCCAGAAATTGGTTGCATTTTTATACCCCGATAATGAACTATCAGTAAGAAAATAATCCCATTAATAATTACATTAAAAAACAACAACACCGAAACACCTAGGAATAAACTTAACCAAGGATGTAGAAGACCTATATATACTTGGAAAACTGAAGAAGATAATGATAAGTGGAAGCATATACCATGTTCATGACTAGAACATCACTAAAACATCTAGGCTACCCAAAGCAATCTATAGAGTCAACACAATTTCTATTAAGATACCAATGGTGTATATCGCAGAACTAAAACAAACTTAATAGGAAACCACAAAAGAACCCAAATAGCAACAGCAATCTTGAGAAAGAAGAACAAAGTTGGAGGAATCATACTACCTGATATCAAAGTATACTACAAAGCCATAGTACTCAAAACAGCATGTTACTTTAAAAAATAGTAACAGTGCCCTAGCCAGTTTGGCTCAGTAGATAGAGCGTCAGCCTGTGGATTGAAGGGTCCTAGGTTTGATTCCAGTCAAGGGCACATGCCTGGATTACAGGCTCAATCCCCAGTTGGGCGTGTGCAGGAGGCAGCCAATCAATGATTATCTCTCATCATTGATGTTTCTATCTCTCCCTCTCCCTTCCTCTAAAAGCAATAAAAAAAAAAAAACTAAAAAAAATAAAATAGTAACAGTTGAGCCTGGCCAGTGTGGTTCTGTTGAGTGTGGTCCCATATACCAGGAGGTCACTGGTTCAATTCCAGCTCAGGGCACATGCCCAGGTTGTGGGCTCAGCCCCAAGTAGGGGATGCAGTAAAATTTCAAACATTTCACAAAGCAATATTGTTTCTGATGTATCTCCTTGGGCAAAGGAAACAAAAGAAAAAAAACAAATGGGACCACATCAAACTGAAAAGTTTTGCACAGCAAAGGAAGCCATCAACGAAATAAAAAGACAATCCACTGTGGAGAACATATTCACCAATAAGGGGGCATAAGATGGCCAATGGACATATGAAAAGATGTTCAATGTCACTAATCATCAAGAAACGCAAATAAAAAACTGGAGATAACACCTCACACCTGTCAAATGGCTGTCATTAATAAATCAACAAACACCCTAACCCAGGGGTGGGCAAACTTTTTGACTCGAGGGCCACAGTGGGTTCTTAAACTGGACCAGAGGGCCGGAACAAAAGCATGGATGGAGGGTTTGTGTGAACTAATATAAATTCAAAGTAAACATCATTACATAAAAGGGAACGGTCTTTTTTTTCAATAGTTTTTCAAACGGGCCGGATTTGGCCCGCGGGCCGTAGTTTGCCCACGGCTGGGCTAGCCCGTCTCTATTTTGTTTGTTGGTGGGAATGCCAATTGGTGCTGCCACTGTAGATACAGTAGGGAGTTTCCTCAAAAAATAAAACTGTCTTATGACCCAGTGGTTCCACTTCTGAGAACATATCTGAAGGAACCTGAAACACTAATTCAAAAGAATATATGCACCCCTGTGTTCATTGCAGCATTATTTACAATAGCTAAGATTTGGAAGCAGCCCAAGTGACCATCCATGGATGAGTGGAAAAATAGCTGTGGCACATTACACAATGGAATATTACTTGGCTGTAAAAAAAGAAGGAAATCTTTCCCTGGCTGGTGTGTTCAGTGGTTAGAGCATCGGTCACGCACAAGGGTCTTAGGTTCAATTCTTGGTCAAGGGCATGTACCTGGGTTGCTAGTTCACTCCCCACTCCCCTGGTCTCTACACATTTGGGAGGCAACCAATTGTTGTATCTCACATCAATATTTTCCTCCCTCTCTTTCCATTCCCCCCTCCTTTCACTCTCTGTGAAAAGCAATGGAAAAAATACCCTCTGGTAAAGATTAACAAAAAAAAAGAGAAGGAAATCTTACCTTTTTCAATAGCATGGATGGGCCTGGAGAGTATTATGCTAAGTGAAATAAGCCGGTCAGAGAAAGACAAATACCATATAATCTCACTTATATGTAGAATCTAATAAACAAAATAAATTAAAAAATTGAAACAGACTTATAGATACAGAGTTCAGACTGACAGCTGTCAGAAGGAAGGGGGTTGGGGGCTGAGTGAAAAAGGCAAGCAAGGGGATTAAGGGGGGGAAAGCAGACAACAGTATGGTGATACAAGAGGGAAAGGGGGCGCAGAAGGTAAAGGGTGGGTAAATGGTGACAAAAGAGACTTAACTTGGGGTAGTGAACATATAATACAATATACAGGTGATATATTATAGAATTGTATACTTGGAACCTATCTAATTTTATTAACCAGTGTCACCCCAATAAATTCTATAAATTTTTTAAAAAAGATATTTGGGGGAAAAAACACACCGATTTTCCTCTGAGACCAAGATAAGCACAATCTCCCTCAGACATTAGACGTCGACAGCCTGTTGGGCAGTCCAGTTTCCTTGGTTCATTTTACTGCCATTTACTGAATGCCGGCCATGTGCCAGAAGAGTAAGTTATGACACCCGGTCCAGGAAGGGAACCCAGACATGTAAACAAACAATTGCGATCTGTGTTGGAGGCACTCACTGTGATAACTGAAAATGAAACCTACAGGCGCCTAAAGGGGAGTTTTCTCCTTCGGTGCTGTTCCTGGAGACATTTATATTCACGCCTGTGGACAGGGACCATTTTATCACTGATGTATCTCAGGCACCTAAAAAAAAGTGCCTAGCACCTGCAATGAGTAGAGGCCTAATAAATGTTTGGGTTTTGTGCTTAAAAAAAAAAAAGCAGATACAGCGTCAGTGGTACCTTAATCATTATCCTCCCGAACTGGAATTGGACCCACGAGGACTCCCACGTCAGTTTCGGAGGCCCCGCCCCCGGGCTTCTGTGACGTCAGAGCAGCCCCCCCGGCTCCCCTCTGCTGGCCGCAGCCGCTGCGCTCTCTGGCTTGGCCCGTTAGAGGCCGCTTTGGTCCGGGGAACGCGGGCAGACCGTCTGGGCCATGAGGAAGCTCGGTGCTGGCTTCCTCCTCTCGCTCCTGAAGGGTGAGAGGTTCCCGCCCCTTAATCATTATCCTCCCGAACTGGAATTGGACCCACGAGGACTCCCACGTCAGTTTCGGAGGCCCCGCCCCCGGGCTTCTGTGACGTCAGAGCAGCCCCCC
>NW_006286243.1:683050-689304 GCF_000327345.1 Myotis davidii
TCGCTACTGCCCCGATCTCCTCCCCGTCTCCCCAGGAATCTCCTTTGCCTCTATCCCTGGCATCCCCACCGACCAGACACCCCGATGCTAATCCACACGGGGCTCCGCTGGCCAACGTGGGTCCATCCCGGGCCCGGAGCGGGTTCTGGAGTTGGGTCCGTCCGCCCATCCGCCTGTTCCCCGCCCGCAGTGCTGCTCTTGCCTTCAGCTGCCCCCGGCCGCGGCGGCGGCGGCGAGGATTCAGATCCGACCTCCACGCCCGGGAGCCCCCTCTCTCCCGCCGAATATGAGCGCTTCTTCGCACTGCTGACCCCCACCTGGAAGGCAGAGACTACCTGCCGTCTGAGAGCCACCCACGGCTGCCGGAACCCCACCCTTGTCCAGCTGGACCAGTATGAGAACCACGGCTTGGTGCCCGACGGTGAGGGCCCGCCTCCTGGGGCAGATTTGTGCTCGCTGGAGACGGGCGGGTCTGGCCGGCCTCTGGCCCTGGGCCTGTAGTCTCCACTCTCCAGACCCAAGGCGCCCACCGCCCTCAGGAGGGAGGTCCCCCTTGTGTGTTCACCGTCTGCACCCCTGCCCCTGCCCAGGTGCTGTGTGCTCCGACCTCCCTTACGCTTCCTGGTTCGAGTCCTTCTGCCAGTTTACTCAGTACCGTTGCTCCAACCATGTCTACTACGCCAAGGTGAGTCCCAGGACAAAGATGGATCTGGTGGCGCAGGACAAAGGGAGGGGCAGTGGCCGTAAGGAGCTGAGGAGGGCCATCCGTAGGGCGTTCTTCCCTGCCACTTGGCCAATCATTTACCCAGATTATGTATGAATGCAGACTCCCTTTGGGCATTCAGATGGTCAGAACACTCCTGATAACTGTAAGAAAAGGAGGGGAGAGGCAAAAAGATAAGCCCTTCCATTTCTTCTAACAGCCAGTGAGTCACTCAAATCAAACATTAAAGACCAAAGGCAGGGTTGTGTCCAAGACATGGAGTTTTATCTTGCAAGGAAACCCTTCCTCAGGTCTAGAGGGTTCCACCAGGGACCCTGTGCCTTCGCCCCTGCCCAGGAGCTGTGAGCGAGGCAGCTGGGAGAGGGACTGAGGAGGAAGCTGGGGTGAGGCATCCCTTTGGGAAAGGCATTCCCACATCCCTTCTCTTCTTGCAGAGGGTCCGATGCTCCCAGCCAGTCCCCATTCTCTCACCTAACGCTGACCAGGAGACAGACTCTTCTACTGAAGCACAGCCCTCCACCATGACCTCTCCCATGCCGTCCCACAACACAGGTGAGACCCTCCCAACCGAGGAGACTGGTGGTAGGGATACGGAAAGAATGTTGAGCAAGAGTGGATGATGGATACAGGCATCTCTTTACATAATGGGGAATCTGCTTTTTTAGGAATACAAGTTAGAGCTGTCCTGTCCCAGAATATCTTCTGGCATTACTTCCAAGGCTGCCCCAACTCCATTGTTCCTAGCTCCCCAAAACATACCCAGCACTTTTGTAAGCTAACATCTTCAGTCTAGAAAGGATTAGCTGCCAGCTATTCAGAATATGTGCTAGTTCCTCAGTGAGAGAAACAACAGGTGGAATTTGAGGTGGCAGCTAAGAGGGGCACTGGTAGGGAGGTGGAAAGGTGGCATACCACCAACGCCACAATCGCCATGGTAATGTTATTTTGATATTTGTATTCTTTTCTGTGTCATCTATACCTGACCGTGTGAATAATTTGGATTGAGGCTGCTTTCTTCTGCCTTGGTGTTTATGTGTGTGTCTCACTGAACAAAAACATTCAGAGGCCAGAAAGCTGACTGTTCCTTTCCTTCTCTTTCTTGGTCCCTCCCAAACCCTGCTGCAGCCACAGAACGGCAGGCCTTCCAGCCCTGGCCCGAACTGCTCAAGAACAATGTGGAGGAGCTGCTGCAAGCCTCCATGTCCCTGGGAGGCCCAGAGCGGGTGTCAGGCCACAAGCAGGGTCAAAGGCAGGAGCAACGACAGGAGCAAGGACAAAAACATAAACAGGAGGGAGAGCAGGAGCAGGAGAAACAGGAGGAGGAGGAGGAGGAAGAGGAGGAGGAGGAAGAGGAGGAGGAAGAAGAGGAGGAGGAGGAGGAAGAGGAGGAAGAGGAGGAGGGGGAGGGGGAGGGGAAGCAGGAGGAAGGACAGGGGACAAGGGAGAGACTGCATGCCTTGTATGGGCTGCAGACAGACTCAGAGCCCAAGCACCAGGCTGGTTTATCTTCCAACCCTTTGTCCTTCGCTGCCCGGGTGCGGAAAGTGAAGTCTACGCCTATGATGATGGAGAACATCCAGGAGCTCAGTCAACCTGCCCAGGAAAAGGATGAAATGAGTGAGGTGTTTGATGAAGACTCTGCTTGGAGAAGCCAAAACTCTGGCAGGTACAGGAAATTCTGACTCCTCTACTTTTCCTCCTACCTTTCCTCCTACCTTTCCTCCTGCCTTTCCTCCTGCCTTTCCTGCTGCCTTTCCTCCTGCCTTTCCTGCTGCCTTTCCTGCTGCCTTTCCTCCTGCCCTCTTTGCGAATGAGAAGCCCACTTTCCAACTTTGACCTCCAGACCCAATCAGACCTGCTTGGGCTTCAGGCGCACCTAGTAACTGCCTGCCTCACCTGTTCTTTGGCCATCATTGGTTTAAGTCCTGCCTTAGATGCCTGTTCCTTAAACCTGGAGCTACCAGGCTTGAGTTCTGGTCTTGTTTATGGCCTTGATAAACACTGCAATTTTGAGGAAGTTACTACCTTTCCTGCTGCCTTCCTCCTGCCTTTCCTGCTGCCTTTCCTCCTGCCTTTCCTGCTGCCCTCTTTGCGAATGAGAAGCCCACTTTCCAACTTTGACCTCCAGACCCAATCAGACCTGCTTGGGCTTCAGGCGCACCTAGTAACTGCCTGCCTCACCTGTTCTTTGGCCATCATTGGTTTAAGTCCTGCCTTAGATGCCTGTTCCTTAAACCTGGAGCTACCAGGCTTGAGTTCTGGTCTTGTTTATGGCCTTGATAAACACTGCAATTTTGAGGAAGTTACTTCCCCTTTCTGGACCTCAGTTCCTCATTTTTAAAAGGAGGCAGTTGGTCCAGAGGCCTCTAAGGCCCCATCCAGCATGCTGAATGTGTGTGACCAAGAACAGAGTCTGAGGGAAAGGAAAGAGAATGGATGTAGCTTTCTTCCCCACCAACCAGGTCTGTCTCCTTGCAGCCTCTTGCAGCTGCCCCATGAGGAGGCCTTACTGGTGATGTGCTATTCCATTGTGGAGAACACCTGCGTCATGACCCCCACAGCCAAGGCCTGGCGGCACTTGGAGAATGAGATCCTTGGTTTCGGGAAGTCGGTAGGCCCAGCATGCTGTTTAATGGATACTTGCTCACTGGGCATCCTCTGGGCCTGGCACTATTAGGCCTTGGGAGTGGGGGGATGGGCAGGGATACAGACAGCATGAGGCATCACTGGAGAGGTCCTCTTCAAGTGGGAAACCTTCTTTGGAAGGACATCTCCAGCTTACCTTAAAGGAGGAAGGCTCAAGACTAGTCTGGAATCCATTCCAATTCAGAATTCATTCTTTTTTTTAAATATATTTTTATTGATTTCAGAGAAGAAGGGAGAGGAAGAGAGAGATTGAAACATCAATGATGAGAGAATCATTGATCAGCTGCCTCCTGCAGGCCCCCTACTGGGGACCGAGCCCACAACCCAGGAATGTGCCCTTGACCAGAATCAAACCAGGGACCCTTCAGTCCACAGGCCGACGCTCTGTCCACTGAGCCAAACCGGCTGGAGCCAGAATTCACTCTTCAGCTCTCTGATTTGTTAGGCTTGAGTAACTTCTGATCTAGTTCACCATCTTCAAACCTTGGCTTTACCTTAGATGCAGCTCTCCTTTCCAAGGCGGGCATAGAACCCATTCCAGGGATCTGTAAAGAAATTCTAGTCTCGATGTGTCCTCACCACCTAGCAAGTCCTATTCCCAGGAAAATATCCTTTAGATTTTTATTTTTTTAAATATATTTTATTGATTGTTTACAGAGAGGAAGAGAGAGGGACAGAGAGTTGGAAACATCGATGAGAGAGAAACATCGATCAGCTGCCTCCTGCACACTCCCCACTGGATATGTGCCCGCAACCAAGGCACATGCCCCTGACCGGGATCAAACCTGGGACCCTTGAGTCCACAGGCCGACATCTATCCACTGAGCCAAACTGGTTAGGGCTCCTTTAGTTTTTTAAATAACACAAGTTAGCAAACATCTGTTGGGAGTTGGTATGCCATTTATTCATCCATTTGTTCAACAAATATTGATTGATCACCAACTCTGAACAGGTATTTGAGATATTAACGATGAGCACAGTAGATCTAATTATCGTGGGGGCTCTTGAAGTCCTAGTGGGAGAGGCAGATGAGGAAACAGGCAGAACAGTGTGACAGGAGAAACGCTGTGATGGATAAATACAAAGTGTAGAGAGAGCGGAAGGGGACAACTGTCTGTGTTTGGGAAGATCAGAAAATGCTTCTTAGAGGAACTGACGTTTACACTGAAACCTGAAGAGAAAGGAAGTTAACCCAGCCAAAGAAAGGACTTGGTAGAAGCTTCCTGCTAGAGGGAATAGCATGTGCAAAATCTGTGAGGCAAGAAAGAGATTTCATGAGGGACAGACCAAGAGTGAACATATTGCTCCTGCCCTTAAAGTACCTGGAGCCCACGGGGGACTTGGCAGCATTACAGAAGGAGTATGGTAGGTGTTGGAGAGAGGTTTTTAAGTGTAGGAAGTTCAGGAGTCATGGGGAGCCCACTGGATTTTAGGGCTTGGGTAAGGGAACAGTAAGGAGCCCATTTTGCCTGGAGCAAAGCAGCAAGGGATAGAGTCAGAGAAATAGTAAGAGCCACAATGTGAAAAATCCCAGGTGGCAGTCTGGAGCATTTGTATTTAATTGGGTAGGAAAGAGGAACTTAGTAACTAACCATTTTTGGTGAGAGACATGACTATGCCTCCCTTATGAGCTGTTGTGCGGAGTGAACAAGGAGATTCTTTGCACCTGTGGTGTGCTGGACCCATGGGTGGAGAAGGAAGAGGCTGGGATTGACTGCAGATTTCCTGAGGAGACCGAGGGACTCAGGGCAAAGAACCTAGCTAGGAGATGGGGAGCTCCACTCTAAAGAATGTCTTCCAGGCACTTGGAGGCTTAAACCTAAGTAGAGTATAGGTTTTGAAGTTAGAAGGAGTAGATCTATGTCTCAACTCCACCATTTATAAGGCATATGCTTTTGAGCAAGTTAGCTTCACTGAGCTTATCAGTCAAATGGAGATATGATGAGGGCTAATGTGCAGGGCTCCTGTGAGGACTAAATGAGATGATAGCATTTATATCCATGGTGCTTAGCCCTGTGTCAAATACTAGCACTATCATTAGGAAAGACAGAGAAAAGGGGAAAGTTAGGAGATCTATTCAGATAGTCTAGGTGAGAGGTGGTTGTAGGTCACCCGAGGGTGGGCAGCTGTCAGGCACCTGGCAAGTGAGGATGTGGAGCTTGGGAAAGAGATCAGAACGGATGATGAAGATCTGGGTGTCACTTGCAGAGAGATGAAGATTACCTGGGAGTAGAGAAATCATCCAATGAAGAAATAGAGTGCTGAGGCGAGGTCCTTGAGGAACCCTTGTGGAGGGGGGCAGGGAGAAAAGCTTTTGGAAGAGCCTGGATGCAAAGACATTGTGGGAACTGCTCTGGAGGGCTGAGGTCTCAGCCTCAGCCTCTTAACTACATTCCTGCCGTAGGTCTGTGACAGCCTTGGGCGGCACCACCTAGCTATCTGTCCCCTCTGTGCCTTCTGCTCCCTGAAGCTGGAGCAGTGCCACTCGGAGGCCAACCTGCAGCGGCAGCAGTGTGACGGTTCCCACAAAACACCCTTCATGAGCCCCTTTCTCTCATCCCAGAGTATGGCCATTGGCATCCAGGTACCTAGCCAGTTGGGCAGCCTCAGTGGGGGAGGCCTCAGGCTCTGGACGTCTATCTGGAAGGGAGACCTGCAGGGTGCGCAGGGGTTCACACCTCTCCCCTGTCCCCTCTGCTACAGATGGGGAATGTAAAATCGAGCCGCTATTACGGGCTGGATACTTATGGCGGGCTTCGCATGGATTTCTGGTGTGCCCTGCTAGCCACGAAGGGCTGTGAAGATACCCGAGTAGCTGGCTGGCTCCAGACTGAGTTCCTTAGCTTCCAGGATGGGGATTTCCCCACCAAGGTCAGAGCCTTTC
>NW_006286243.1:689374-702741 GCF_000327345.1 Myotis davidii
GAAGGGGACTTGGGCCCCTGGCTTCTGAGAACCAGTCCTCATTAAACCAGCTGCCTCTCTTTAGTAGACCACACACACACACACACACACACACACACACACACACACACACACAATAGAGCAGGATTGTGTTTGGCAAAGAAGGTAGGAGTTGGGAGGGGTGGGAGAGCAAGCACAGGACCCTAAGGCAGGAGACAGAGCTTCTGGTCCCAGCTCTGCCAGTTACCTGCCAAGGGGCTTAGGTCAGGTTACTTCCCACTCTAGGCCAGTTATACTCACCCCTACAACAAATGACTAGGCGATGGGTGAAGGGCCACCGCTCCCCTGATCCAGTCCTTCCCTGACAGCCTCCTTCCCTAACTCTTCCAGTGCTTTTCCTGCCCAATGGCATTATTGTTCCCCCTCTCCCCAGAGTTACCTGCTCTGTGGAACTACCTGTTGTACCTGAGAGCCAGGCCCCTCCTTTCTGTGGTTTCACAGCGGAAATCCAGACAATGAAAAGTAGGGCAGCTTAAGAAAGGGCTGGTCACTGAGCTGAGGGCCCCTGCCCAGACCTTCTCCCTGGGCCGCTAGATCTGGAAGGGGGTCTCAGAGATCAGCTCTGCTGCACCCCTGGGTTTATAGATGGGGAGGCGAGGGCCACAGAGGAAAGTGATTCAGCCGAGGTCCCACATGAGATTGTTCTACCCTCTCCCTCACTTGCCCATCACTAGAAGGCTCCCTGAGGCTGGTTCATTCGTTGGCCCCCTTCCAATGTTCTGCACCCTTAGTGCCCGCTTCCTCATTCCCCATTCCGCAGCCGTTTTACCAGCAACTGAGCAGCAGGGAAGCCATTTCCCACTCTCTGGCTCCTGGCTTCTTCCCACTAACTGAGCTATGAGTGAGGGTGGGATGGGAAAGGCAGAGGGGACAAAGGCCTCTTCCTCAGAGAGGGACACCCCCAGTGTGGAAGGTCTGGTTCTGAAAGGTCATACCCCTGCCCTTGGTTCCTTCACCGCGGGCACTCTCTGGAGGGCTGGTGTCTCATAAGGCTTCTGATATCTCCCCGCCTCCCCATCCCTGGCTCCTTGCTTAGATTTGTGACACAGACTATGTGCAGTACCCAAACTACTGTGCCTTCAAAAGCCAACAGTGTCTGATGAGAAACCGGGATCAGAAGGTGAGCTCGTCACCACGCCCCGCCTCCTCCCATCAGCCCTTCTAAATCGGTCACCTTGGTGGGGTGTCTTTTCTGGGCCACCCCCTTTCCCCTGCTCCACACAGCTGGGATGTGGAGAGCAGTTTCCTACTCGCCTCTCAGGGCAGAGGCCTCCACCAGAGCACTTGCTCTCCTCCACGCTCCCAGCCTTGGAGTAAGCAAGGTGCCCCAGCCAGAGGTGTCTGCAGCAAAGCTTCAGAGGTGAAGGCCCCGAGGGCACCACAGGAAGAACCTCCGCTGGGTTGGGAACTAGATGTTGAGGTTGCAGTCTTGCCTCCTGCTCTTACTCACCAAGAAGTCTGGGATAAGTCACTTCCTCCCCCAGCCTCAGCCTCCTGATTTCTGAAAGGGGGAGGGGCCACTTGGTATCTCTTGCAGCGGAAAAAACCCACAGCTGAGTTGCTTCCTTCCCTCTACTGCCCTGTGCCCATGCCCGCCTGCCTCTGGTTCTTGTGGGACTTCTGACACCTCCACACTGCTGGCTCCTTGCTCTATAACTCACATTGTGTGTGTACCTGATCCCCGTGTAGATATCCCGTATGAGATGTCTGAAGAACGAGAGTTACAATATCTTGACCCCCGCCAGAAGCGAGGACCTTGTGCTTCGATGGAGCCAGGAGTTTAGCACCTTGACTCTAGGCCAAGCCGGATGAGCTGGGATTCTTCCTGTCTCCACCTCAACCCAGACTGTCCACATTCTCCATTGCTTTCTTACTCCATTGGCCATCAGTTTGCGTCCAGGCTGCCCCTTTTGTGTCTCTTACCTGGTCCCTACCCACGTTTTCCTTGGGTTGGGGCAGGAGTCCCTGAAAGTGATGGAACTCCACCCGCCTTAAAGAATGTCTTTGCATAAAGTGTTTATTTTCAACCTCTGTGGCCCATTTTGGTTATGATCCCATCCTCAGCACTGCCACAGTGCCCCATGGGGATCAACTCACCCCCCTCCCTTGCCCAGGGGCTTATGGACCCATCTATAGGAGAGAGAATCTCATGGGAATGATGCTCAGGGAAGCAGCCATCTGCTGGAAGAAGAGGCCCTGAAAATCAGGGAGTTGGATTAAAGAAGACCATGGCTGGGGCTCAGGGATCCTGTGGGCCAGGAGGGCATGTGTCTTCATCTCTGAATGATGTTCCTATTGCCCCCTCTCCCTTCCTCTCTGAAATATAAAATATTTTTTTAAGGGTGGAAACATCTGGGGCCTGGAGCTCAGGAAAGCTTTGATTTGACATCTAGTAATGTGCCAAATGGTCTCAATGTTGAAGTGGTTGTGTGTAGGCAACATACTTTGAGATGTGACTTCAGCATTGGCCTTTAATAACTTGGGATATCCCAGAGTATGTTCTGGGGACACACATGTTTGGGAAACTGTACAGTCTCTCCTATAGGTTTACAGTGATTAAAGCATTAAAAACAAACAAACAAACGAACTATGCCCCTGGCCAGTGTTGTTCAGTGGTTGAAGCGTTGGCCAGAGTACTGAAGGGCCTTGGGCTTGATTCCCAGTCAGGGCATGTAACTGGGTTGCAGACTCAATCTTCAGCCCCAGTCAGGCATGTGTGGGAGGCAGCCCATAGGTATGTCTCTCATATCGATGTTTCTCTCTCACACACACTAATACACACAAATGGAATAATATAATGCACCTCTATGCTTCATCCAGCTTCAATTAACACACTAGAGGCCCGGTGCATGAAATTCTTGCAGCGGGGGACGTCCCTCAGCCCAGCCTGCACCTTCTCCAATTTGGGACCCAACAGGAGATGTCTTACTGCCGGTTTAGGCCTGATCCCAGTTGGCCTGATCCGGTTTAGGCCTGATCCAACAGTTGGACATCCCTCTCACAATCCGGGACCGCTGGCTCCCAACTGCTTGCCTGCCTGCCTGCCTGATTGTCCTAACCACTTCCCTGCCAGCCTGATCAACGCCTAACTGCTCCCCTGCAGCCCGATCGCCCCCCAACTGCCCTCCCCTGCTGGCCTGGTCGCCCCAAACTGCCCTCTCTTGTTGGGCTGCTTGCCCATGCTGCCCTCCCCTGCCGGCCATCTTGTGGCTGTGGGTGCCACTATCTTTGAGGGTGTGACAGTCAATTAGCATATTCCCTCCTTAGTGGCTGTGAGTGCTGCTATCTTTGCAATGGTGTGAGGGTCAATTAGCATATTCCTTCTTTATTAGATAGGATGGTCAATCTTTCAGTGGCATGTTCAAGGCTCTGAGAAGCCCTGTAGTAGAGAAACCTGTTTAAGCCAGCATTTTCCAACCTCACTTGACCACAATATCCTTTTTCACTCACCACTCAAAAACTTGAACTTATTTTTGTGTACTCAGTATGGACAACATGTCCAGCCCTGCTGATAGAGAAGACAAGGGTCTTGGCCAGGGTACAGAAAAGAGGGGCTGTCGTCTAAGCTCTCCCCAGCCCTCCGGGCCCCCAACCCCCAGCCTAGGAAAGAGACAGAAGCCAGGAGGAACAGCCCAACCTGGTGTCAGCTGTGGTGGAGAGGCTGTGCACACTCTGCAGTGAGAGTGGGCCCAGCAGCAGCCCTGACACGCAGAGGGGCCCGAGGCAGGCGGGGAGAGAAAGCCACAGGTGGCAAGAGCAAAACCACCTGCGGGGATCCAAAAGAGAGACACCCAGAGGGAACTGGAGAGAAAATCGAGAGGCTGGTGATTAGTCATCGAGTCAGGGGTGGGTGTGCCCGTTAGGCTTCCCGGAAACTGTGGGGAGTCTGTGAGTGATGGGCGGGGGGGAGTCATTAGTTGGCCCAGAGTTGGGGCTAGATAGACTAAGTGCCATTATCTGCTGGGGTTTCGTCTCTGGCCAGTCTGTGAAGACCGCTGAAGGCACTGCTTCCTCCTCTCTCTCCCCGCGAGTGGAGTGAGAGTGCGGGGTTGGGTGAGTGCACAGAGCTGGAATCTGTTGAGATCTGCCCAGGTGGGTGTGTCCCCACCCGCCCCAGGAGCAGGTCCTTCCAGCCCAGCCCAGTGCAGAGCAGTCAGCGGAAGCCAGCTTGGGGCAGCGGCAGAGCTCGACGGAGCACAGGTACGGGGGTGTCACAGGTGGGCTTGAACCTCATGGGGGCATTAGGGGCGGCACCCCACTTTTAGAAATGGGGGATGCGGGTAGGGGCAGAGGAGAGGGTGAGCCACGGGCCCCAGAAAACCTTTTGAATAGAGTAAAAAGCTAAAGGGGCTGCCTCAGGCAGAGAGACCTTCTCAGACAGAACACACCTTAGGGTGCCCCTCTGAGGCCCGAAGCCCCACACGGGGGCATCTTGGAAGGCTGTGTTCTCCCCTTCACCCGTTAGGCCCACTGTCATGCTGAGCCCAGGCTTTCCAAGACCAATGAGGAGGGTCCTCTGGGGTTGATTTCCAACCTTTTCCCATCCTCAGCTAGTACTTAACCCCTAATCCCCACTCACCGCCCAGGGCCAGGCCCTCTCCTAGGTGACAATAAACTTATCTGATTAAACTCCATGAATGGGTTCAAGGCACAAAGGTGTTCTTACGGTTATTCTTCCTAGCTAACCAAGGGGCATTAACCAAGGAGTATTTCTATCTACCTATTATCTATCTATCTATCTATCTACCTATTATCTATCTATCTATCTACCTATTATCTATCTATCTATCTACCTCTTATCTATTTATCTATTGATTTTAGAGAGAGGAAGGGGGAGAGAGAAAAAAAACCACATTGATTTGTTGTTCCACTTATGCATTTATTGGTGCATTCTTGTATGTATCCTGACTGGAGATTGAACCTGTAAGCTTGGTGTATCAGGACAATGCTCTAACCAGCTGGCCTACCCGGCAAAGGCCTCCAAGGGGTATTGTAATGGGGTCTTTGAAAAACACAGCCTTAACACAATGCGTTCATCTATATCAGTGGTTCTCAACCTGTGGGTTGCGACCCCTTTGGGGGTAGAATGACCCTTTCACAGTGGTCGCCTAAGACCATCGGAAAACACATATATAATTACATATTGTTTTTGTGATTAATCACTATGCTTTAATTATGTTCAATTTGTAACAATGAAAAGACATACTGCATATCAGATATTTACATTATGATTCATAACAGTAGCAAAATTATAGTTATGAAGTAGCAATGAAAATAATTTTATGGTTGGGGGTCACCACAACATGAGGAATTGTATTAAAGGGTCGCGGCATTAGGAAGGTTGAGAGCCACTGATCTATATAAAAGAATTAGACAAAATTCTCATGTCCCTGTAGCGATGCTAGAAGGTGGCTCACGGGTGACATGAAGGAGATGAAATTTCAGATATTGAGCACAGGTGGGGGAAATATTTGAGGGTGGGCAAGGCCTTATGATACCTTTGTCTCACATCAATGAGGGCAACTGCCTCCCTATTACCTGTATTTATGGGGGCCTCCCTGAGAGAAGGGGACCTCCCACCTGATTGCATCTCCAGCTCCTTTTAGGGTGAGCTGAAATTGTAGCCCTAAGGGGAGATGGAGGCAAGGATTCAGGGGGAAACAGAATCTTATCCCTGTAAGCCTCACCTCCTGGCCACTCAGAGCACTAGAGCCCAGCTCTGCCTGTCTGTGTCTGATGCTGTCAGCTCTCCCCACCCTGCTGCCCCCAGTGTACACCCCAACACAGGCCCAGGGGAAGGAGACAGTAGAAAGGTGAGGGCAGAAGCCAATGGTGCTGCCTGGAGTTCAGGGTGAGGTCAACAAGGCTGGAAGGCTGCAGGAGACACTCTGAGCCAAGCAAGGTTAGCTGCATGCAGACACTCAGAGCACAGGGCCGAGACAGCTCCTCTGAGTGATTTCTCTTGATTGGGACTTTACTTCCTGTTTTTCCAGCTCTTGAAAGCAGCGGGGAGGGAGATGTGCAGGTGGGGAGGTGACACCCCACATTGGGGAAACTCATTACTGCGCTGTCGGCCGCCTTTACTTTCTGCCTTTTCCCAGAAAGAAATGGGCGAGATGAGGTCAGAATACCTGGGACAGGAGAAGACATGACTGGGGATGATCTTGGGAAGGCAGCAGGAGACAGGCTCCGTGTTGGGGCAGGCATTTTGGCTGGAGCAAGCAGAGCAGGCCTGGACCAAGGAGGAGAGTGGATGGAGATGGGACAGGACAATCCCTTGGGGTCTGTGCCAGAGAGGTGCCTGTCCTTGGGGAGGACGTGGTCCCTGAGTTAGGATGAGGCCATCTACTCACCCTGGCAACCTCGAACTACTCCACACCACAGAGCCCTCAGACCCAGGACAAGCTGATAAGCAGGATTCATCCGTGTCCCTAAAGCAGCTCTGGGACAGATCTTTCCAGGAAGCCTTTGGACTGGGTTAAGCTTCTCCCAGAGGCTTGGCAGTTTGGATCCATGTGGGGAGCCTGAATATACAGATACGGAGAGGCCTTTATAATGAAGGTGGCCGCGTGCCAGGGTGCATCCTCCCAATGCTGCCTGAGCCCAGCACCAGAGGAAGTGGGCTGAGCTGACAAAGGCAGGTTAGAGCACACACTGTGTAGCGCAAGCATGTCAGACTCGGGGCCTACTGGCCGCATGCAGCCCATAATGAATATTTTTGTGGGCCAGCCAATATAACGGTATGTAAGAAACGTTTTAATAAAAATTTTGTGACTTAATTTTTACTATATCCTATTATGCATAGTTATTAATAACAAACTACACTGTTCGCTAATGACTGAGTACTATAATCATGTTGCATTCATTTCCCTTTTGCGCCTTTACACACTGGGGCACCATTTCTCCCCACTAATACTAGCAGGGATTATTTTAGCAGCCAATGGCCACATCATTAGTCTTGGACTGACTTGTTTGGTGTGCGCAACAGGAAATATTTCGCTTTCGGAGAACAAGAAGAATAGGTTTATTTGCATTATACAATTATTCAGTGTCTGATAAGTTAATGTTCAAGAAAAAATATTAATTTTTATTAAAATGCTCTATTATTTTATGTTAATGATGACTCATTTACTTCAGCCCTTCGTATTCAGCATGTCTCTATCAAAATAAACCTAAGTTTCTATGAAAATTGAAGCTTTTGCTTTTTTGTGGCCCACATAAACTTAAACCTTGTTTATTTGGCCTGTGTTAGCCTTTGAGTTTGACATGCTTGGTGTAGCGGGTGGGACAAACTGACAGGCCGGGACTTCAGAATCTAAAATGCGGTTGGGGTTATTCTAGAGCAGATCTCCTGGGGCAAGGAGGATGAGGATATCTGAGATTCCTTCTTTTCAAACTTCTGAAAGATGTGAATTAATTACTAAAAAGAGGAGGTGAAGAGAGAGCAAGGCATTTGATGAATGTGTGGGAGGGAAAAGGAGAGAAGTGCCTGGAGAGGGTAGCAGAAAAGAAAGCTGGACCAAGAGGAAGTATTTCTTTCCCGTCCCTGCCTCCATCATTGTCCCAAGTCACGTATTTGTCTTCAGCTCTTGTCTGTGCTGTTGGTCAGATGCCAGAAGGGTGGGTACTGCTGGCGGGTTCTGTGTAGCAGAGAGAGGGAATGATCATGATCTAGCCTCCTGCCCACTTTTACTCTCTCAGTCTTACTTCCTGCCTGTGGCAGAAAATAGCCCTGTCCCTCCTGCTTATCTCAGCAAAGAGCAGTGCCCAGCCCAGCTCAGAGGACAATGGGACAGGTCTGAGAGGCCCTAAGGACACGAGGAAGGAGCCTGGGTCTGGAGGTGCACAGGGGAGGCTGAAGGACAGGGACACGGGGAGGAGGAAAGCGGCCACACGCTCTGGTGTGAGTGTGTGGTGGGCGGGTGATGTGGATGGCACAGCGCCTGGTGCCTCTATGTGTTTGGTGCTTTCTTTTCCCTTCAGTGCCTTGGTGCTGGAATCTGTTTGTGCACATCCGTGTAGGTATGTGCTCCTGAAGCTGCCTGACTCTGTCTGTTGGCGCAAGGGCACGGTCCCTGAGGCAGGGGCTGTGTCCGCCCTTCCTCCTGGGGCCCTCTGTCCATGCCTCCATGCATCTGTGAGTTAGAGGGCATGCAGCCACACTGAGGGACAGGTTACTAGAAATCTTATGTTACCACATCCATGTGTGTTTAGGCAGCTGAGCCTATACAGGCTTCCGTGCCATATCCCTCCTCCCCTGTGAAATGAAACCCCGTGTCCATTCTTTTCTGGGTTGGATGCTGTTTCTTTACTTCCAACGTGTCCCCTACAACCCAACCTCTGCCGCAAGGCAGGGATGGGGAGAGAGCCAGGCTGCCCCTTCCCCACATCTAGAACCCTCCTTCCGTTTCCTGCTTGCCTCCTTTTTGGCAGTGTTTTCCATGTTGTCATCTGGCCTGGCACTGTGCCCACTCAGCTCCACTGACGGGAGCCTCAGGGAAGCAGGCAGATGGGGTGGGGACCAGGGCAGGGGCCTGGCAGCTTTCAACGCTCAGCTCAGGCCATTCTGTGTAAGTCTGTCAGGAAGGCGTGACTTTTTGACAAATAGGTTCCACTCTAAAGAAACCCAAGGACACCCTTCTTTTGGAGCAAGAGCATTCGCATCAGTTTTGCTAAGGGCTTCCTAACTTTACCTTTAAATAGCAGCTCACGTAATACATTTTGGTCTGTTAAACAGCGTCAATGGAAAGACTTGCAATTTTTGTGAAATAATTAGTACTGATTGTCCAAGTAATGGTTAAGAATGATAAAGTGTTACAGTAATTATAGCGTGAACTGTTACTGAAATTTTAATGCAACCTGTTTCCAAACAGGCCTTTTAAGGGGCATGGTCTTTTACTAAGTGATTTATACATGTGGACAAGATAGCCAGAAATGTGATAATAAGAAGTGGTTACTTGTAAAAAAAAAAAAAAAGAAAAGAAAAGAAGAAGAAGTGGTTAGTTGTGGTTAGCTAACTGATTTGATATATGTTATAACAATTACAAAATAGTTAAACAATGGGGGAGGGGAGAGGGGCCTGCTAACTAGAGAGACTGAAGTGTGAGCAAACTTGGGAAGAAAAGCAGTGAAAGATGTGGTCCCATCCCAGGATCTGACCATCTAGTTGGGGAAATGGAACAAATAGACACAGAACAGCCTGATGAGTTCAAGGCAGCAAGCTAAGTGCTTAAGTAGGTGAGCGGGAATTGTAAGGAGGGGCTTATTTGTGTCTGTGAAAGACAGATGAGCCCATGTTACCAGTGTTTGAAGTGGGAGAAGAAGAAAGCAGATTACTTAAAAGTATATATTTCAATTAGACAAATGAGGAAGTAAAACCATATCTCTGTGGGCACAGATTTCACATCGGCATCTATAAAAGACCGGGAGCTCTATGCAGCGTCCATCCTCGTCTCTAACCACCCACTCTTATTGGAAGTAGCACCAAACAGCTTGGACTTGGAGCCAGGAAGTCCTGGTTTTGAATCCTGACTTCACTCCTCACGGAGCTCTTGAGCTGTTTCCTTGCCTGTAAAAATGAGGGTAAACACCGACCTCCAAGGGCTGTTGGAAGGATTAAATATTGTGCATATAAAATACCCCAGGATTTGGTGAACAATCAGTAAATGACAGCTATTTCACTCAACATTTGTTGACGAAGGTGCTGGCAATACAAAGATGAGTAAGTCACAGTCCATAGCCCTTCCCTCAAGGAGCTCACAGTCGAGTGGGAGGTGCAGATAAAGAACAGCTCATTACAGTATGGGCGGGCGGCGGGCGGGAACAGCTACTACAGACCTGCACACCGAGGGGAAGTGCCAGTGAGGGACCACAGAGGGGAAGTGCCAGCGAGGGACTACATTTGCCTCGTAGAGAGGGAATCAGGAAAGGCCGCACAGAGTCCTAAGAGATGACTGAGTTTGTCAGTTGGAGAAAGGGAGGAGGCTCATTCCAAGTTGAGGAAACAGCATGAAAACATAAGGTATGTGCAAAATGATTAGTTTGGTGTAGCTGGAGCAAAGGAGCATGGGAGACGGGGCATATGTCAGGAACAGAGCCTGGTTTTATTTGCTTTTCAGCTCCAGTTAGTGTTATTCTCCCTGTTGAAACAGGTCATCTGGAGAGGAAGTGTTTCTTCCTTTTTTTAAAAAAAAACAAAACTATTTTATTTATTTATTTACAATATACAAAGTAAAGTGGTCTCTATGCGGTCTCCAGTTTTGGTCCCCCCCCCCCCCCCCCCCCCCAGTGGGCATGGGGCAGAGGCCAGCGCTAAGGAGCAGCAAGCCAGCTTCTGGTAGAGCGGTGCTCCTCCCCTCCTCCTGCTCAGCCAGAAGCTGGGCTCACAGCTGGCGAGTCTCCTGCGAGTTCTTCGTTGATTACTCGGGAAGTTTTCCTGTATTTTAGTTGTAATACCAGTTTGTTCCTGGGAGCATGTCCATGCAGCATCCACTTACTCTGCCGCCTTTATTTAATCCTAGGAAGTGTTTCTTTATTCCCTTTAACTGTCCTACACCTCTCACAAGTCTTAAACTGCGGTTAGTAGTGGTTGGAGGGAGAACAAATGAACAAAAACCCACAAGAAAACTTGTTACAGTCAGGTTTACAATTTAGTTTCATGTAAGAATTCAAGCAGTTCCTTTTGAAAGGAGTAAGTCCAGTATCTTAGGATAATTGCTCATGGTGTCTGCACAACTTTGCTCCCTAAGATGGCATGTGGACACCCATATTCATAGCATTATTCACAATAGCCCACCGGTAGAAAAACCCAAGAAACCATCGACAGATGAATGAATAAACAAAGTGTGATATACATATATGTGAATATATTATTCGGCCATAACAAATGATGCAATTTGATACATACTACAGCATGGAGAGACCTTGAAAACTTTTGCTAAGTGAAATAAGCCAGGCACAAAGGAACAGATATTATATGACTCCACCCATGCGAGGTATCTGGAATGAGCAAATTCATAGAGACAGAGAGTAGAATAGAGGTTACCAGTGGCTGGAGGGCAGGGGTGGTGGTGGAATGGGCAGTTACTGTTTAATGGGTATAAAGTTGTTTGGGATGGTGAAAAGGTTCTGGTGATGGATACACAACATTGTGAATGTACTTAATGCCACTGAAGTGTACACTTCAAGATGGTTACAAGGGTAAATATTATGTATATTTCACCACAAACACACAAAATAGACGGCATCCGGGTAGCTTCTGTGGCCTCGTGGCATTAAGGAAGGTGGGATACTGAGACCATGTCCTGTCATCTGGCTACTCCACCCCTTAACTCTATGCTTTTTCGGCCAGCTGTTGCCTCTCTCCGGCAGTCTCATCAGTACCCATGGTACATTCTCACCTCACTGCCCTGCTCTCTGGTCTTAGGGTCCCTTTGGGTCTCTTACTATCAAACAACCATCTCCCCCTATCACAGAACCCCATCTGGGGATGTCCCTAGTCCAGCAGTTGCCAACCTTTCAGACCTCACGGATCACCAGTGGTCTGCGGACCTCCGGTTGGGGACCACTGCCTACTCAGATCCTCTAGGGGAAAGCTCAACCCACAGAGCCTTGCCCTGCCTGCAGGGCTGTGCGGGAGTGTGATCAGCCCAGGAGGACCCTGTTATATTATTATCATCCCCACTTTACAGATGAAGAAACGTGGACAGGTCAACTCAGGGGTAAACTCAGGGCACTCTGACCACAAGCCCAGCCCACACAGGAGCAACAGTGGGTGTGAGGAGTGAGGCTGGAATTTTGTACTGTACTTGGGAGCTTGAACTTTATTCTTTAGATAAAAGGGAACCAGGAGAACACCTGTTCCGGGGGAGGTGCTCCACAGCACTTGTCACCACCTGACGTGACACCTGTTTACTTGCACTTTATTACCTGCTTCTCTCTAGTGGAATGATAGTAAATTGGGGGCAAGGCCTTTTTGTTCACTGCTGTGAACATGTCTGTGAAAGTCTAAGCACTTTATATATATTGTCTTATTTAATCTAAAAACCTCATGACCCCCACTCCTCGACCCCCACTCCACCCCCAGATAAAGAAAATGAACTTCAGAGAGATTAAGTCATTTTTCTGACAACTAAAGTTAGGTGAACTGGCAAAACCAGGATTGAAACCCAGGCAGTCTTGCCCTAGCCGGTTTGGCTCAGCGGATGGAGCGTTGATCTGCAGACTCAAGGGTCCCAGGTTCGATTCTGGTCAAGGGCACAAGCCAGGTTGTGGGCTCGGTCCCCAGTGGGGGGCGTGCAGGAGGCAGCCAAGCAATGATTCCCTCCCATCATTGATGTTTCTATTTCTCTCTTCCTCTCTGAAATCAATAAAAATATATTTTGTTAAAAAAGAAAAAAACCCAGGTGGTCTGAACTGCTATACAGCCCTGCTGCAGAAAGCTACTCTGGCAGGACAGAAGGTGGGGCAAAGGCTTGAGGCTGAGAAAAGATTCAAGAGGCCAGCCAGTTTAGCTAGATAAACATCTGTGTCCTCCACCCTGGCCTTGCATAACGATGACTTCTGGTTTGCCTTCCTATTCCAGGACTCAGGATGATGAAGCCCTGACCAAAGGCACCCACCCCCTGGCAGCCATCTGCCCTGCAGCCATAGCCCACATTCTCAAGGCCTACCTCTGCTGGCTTTGGGACTGTCTCGATGCCGCCTGCAGGCCCTGTTCTGGAGATGACCGCCCTGTCGGGACCTTGGTGTGCCCCGTGATGCCCCGAGGCTCACTCCTCCGCACACTTTGGCAAGATGTTGGCCAACTCCTCAGCAAACACTTCTACCAACAGCTCGGATCTCCCGTGCCCTGACTACCGGACCACCCACCGCCTGCACATGGTGGTCTACAGCCTGGTGCTCCTCGCGGCGCTCCCGCTCAACGCGCTGGCCCTCTGGGTCTTCCTGCGCGCGCTGCGCGTGCACTCCGTGGTGAGCGTGTACATGTGCAACCTGGCGGCCAGCGACCTGCTCTTCACCCTGTCGCTGCCCGTGCGCCTGCCCTACTACGTGCTGCACCACTGGCCCTTCCCGGACCTCCTGTGCCAGACGGCGGGCGCCATCTTCCAGATGAACATGTACGGCAGCTGCATCTTCCTGACCCTCATCAACGTGGACCGCTACGCCGCCGTGGTGCACCCGCTGCGGCTGCGCCACCTGCGGCGGCCCCGCGTGGCGCGGCTGCTCTGCCTGGGCGTGTGGGCGCTCATCCTGGTGTTCGCCGTGCCCACGATGCTCGTGCACAAGCCCTCGTCCTGCAGCTACCGCGGCAAACAGGTGCGCCTGTG
>NW_006286243.1:702994-708689 GCF_000327345.1 Myotis davidii
GGGTGCTGATGGTGATGGTGCTGCTGGCGGGCGCCAACTGCGTGCTCGACCCGCTGGTGTACTATTTCAGCGCCGAGGGCTTCCGCAACACCCTGCGCGGCCTGGGCTCTCCTCTCGG
Source organism: Myotis davidii (assembly GCF_000327345.1). Lineage (NCBI taxonomy): Eukaryota > Metazoa > Chordata > Mammalia > Chiroptera > Vespertilionidae > Myotis > Myotis davidii. The sequence goes on from NW_006286243.1 coordinate 703,113, forward strand.
GACCAGGACCTCGGCCACCAACGGGGATGGAGGGACGCTCGCCCAACTGCCCCAGGGGACCACCCGCGCCAGCGGGCCTGCTGCCTCCAGCCAAGGACTGATCAGGCATTCCTATCCCCGAACGCCCATCCCCGAGGATTCTGTCCTCTAAACGATCATGGGGCCCTAGCCCGGTTACACCCACCTCCATCCCCTCGCGGCCCTCCCACTGGAAAACTTGCAGGGTGCGCACAGGAGGGCGGTGGATCCGACACTTGGATTTCTGGGTGGCGACTCCAACTCATAAATGCAGAAGGAGCAAAGTGTGGGAGCAAGGGGCACGGGGAAGGGAGGGTGCTGGTGGGAATGTCCTCTTTAAGTTCGTGGTGATGATGAGCATAGAAAAGAAGACCCCGTCCCCTGTCTGTAGGAAGGGGTGGTGCTGTGAGCCTGCCAAGACAGGGGCAGAGGAATGGGTGAAATGCCCTCGCGGGGGACTTGAAACACTGCCCAGCGCTAGTAGATGTAGCAGAAAAATGGATGTCTGGGTTTTAGACGGACCACAGCAGTCTTAGGGCCAGAGATGCCACCCACATTTCATTCCCACCTGGGCTTCCCCTCCCCGCATTGAGGCACAATACAAGAGTTTATTGGATAAGACAGAACTGGTTTCCTTCTTGTTTCGAGACTTGTAATAATTTAGACCTGACCTCCATCATGGGGTGGTTGGGGGGCAGGGCAAAACTGCGAGTTAGAAGGTTTTCTTTTCTCCAAAATCTTGGTCCCTGTTCCCCTTTCTAGGTCTTTTCTTATCCCATGTTCCAACCCCCTTTCAAGACCTCCTCCATTCTAGATCCTAAGTCTACTCCTGCCACACACACACCTGCCCCTCGTCCCCATGGCTTCATCTAGAATAAGGGAACAATTCTTTGTACTAAAGTAGCAGTTCTCAAATTTTTTGGTCTCAGATCCTTTACACCCTTAAAAATTGAGAATTACAAAGAGCTTTTGCATATACTTTGTTCTTTTGATACTTACCATATTAGAAATTCAATTAAGTTTTCAAAGCATACAGATCTGGCCACTGCACCATAAAGGTCCTTGGTTCGATTCCTGATCAGGGTACAGCCCCAGGATTTTGGTCTGGATTCCCAGTAGGGGGGCGTGCAGGAAGCAGCCAATCCAAATCCATGTTTCTCTCACACATCGATGTTTCTCTTTCTCCCTCTCCCTCTCTAAAATAAATAAAAAACATATTTGAAAAAACAGAAATACATAGGCACACATTCCATTAGCTGTGAAGAGCAATGGTATCTGCCATGAAGCCTCTGGAAAACCCCACTGTATACTTGTGATGGAATGAAAGTGAAAAGAACAAATGACAATAGAATTATGAAAATAGCTTTGACCTCATGGACTTCTCAAAGAGTCAGTCCCCAGATCACACTTTGAGAACTATACCTATACTAAAGTATTAAAGTTCTTGTGTAACTTCTTCCCAGGGCATTATACAGAGTGCTTTTTATTGCTGTGGAAGAGAGCAATGCTCAACAAATCAATTAGTAATTGTAGCCCTTAAGGCTTGGGGGTGGGGGTGGGGGTGGGACAGTAGGAGCTGCACACCAAATGGACCATGGCCTTGGGCTTGCTGGAACTGCAGCCCTATGGGGGTGGGGTGGAACTGGTCACACACACACTCTCAGGAGGAGGGGGTGGGGCTTCCCCGGAGGGAACAGGAACTGTGCCACAGCCAGGAAAGAAGTTTACAGGGAAGTTAGAGTGTGATGGGAGGACAGGAACGGGCTGGCTGTTCTTAGCAAGCGGGAGGCAAGGGAAATGGAAGACTGGTATATGGGCCACCTACTGCTTTCTTCCCTTTTTACCGGAGTCGGAGCCGGGAGCTGGTAGGGGTTGCAGAGTTGGCACTAGGACATCTTGAGACCCTGAAATTAGCGAGGGAGTTGTTGCATGCCTAGGTCTTGCATGCTTTTCTATGCTTTTCTCTCAATGCTGTATGTTTCTGTGTGTGTGTGTGTGTGTGCGCGCGCGCGCGCGCGCGCGCTCCTGCCAGTGTCAGGGTTTTCCTGTGTGTATCTCTGGACCTTTTGTGTGTCTCTATGTGATCTGTCCAGATGGTGATTTACAGGTGTAAAATGACCCCTGGTGGCCAAACCAGAGAACTGACCCAGATTCCTCCGTCATACCCTCGAAGTCTGGGCCTTCCACCATCTGGCGGGAGCTTAGAGACCCGGCACAGGCCCTCACCTCCTGCTGTTCTAAAAGAGGCCTGAAGGTTAGCACCTGCTCCATCCTGCTTCATGCTTAGGCTTCAGGACCCGTGCCCTTCCAACCCTGGAATTCACAAACAGAACTGAACACAATTTTTAAAAAATTCTTGATTATTTTTATATGTAGATACATGAATAAATTCCAAAGTAATTAAAACTAACATAGTAAGTATCTTCTACATACTATATAATTTACTTATTTATTTATTATAATTTTTATAATTTATTGTCTGTCTCCTCCCCCTGCCCAGGTAGAATGTAAGCTCCCCGAGGGCAGGAATTTTTGTTTGATGGTTCTCTGATGTATCCCCAGCATCTAGAATGGAGCTTAGAACAAAAGAACAAATAAATATTTGTGGAATGTTGAACAGTTGGGTCTTGCTGTGAAGTAGTTTTCTATCCAGTGGGACCAAAAGAACAAATCAACTATAATTACCATTCAAGACAGAAGATGCAAGAATGCAGGGTAAGCTCTGGCCGGTGTGGCTCAGTGGTTAAAGTGTTGGCCCGAGTATCAAAGGGTCTCAGGTTCAATTTTGGGTCAGGGGCATGTAACTGGGTAGTGGGTTCAATTCCCAGCCCTGGTTAGGGCAAGTTCTGGAGGCAACCAATCAATGTGTCTCTCTCTCTCCTTCCCCCTCTTCCATTCTCTCCAAAACTCAATGGGAAAAATATCCTCAGGTGAGTTTAAAAAGGGGGCGGGGGGGAGGGATGCAGAGTAAGGTTAGCAGCTCATTTAGTGGGCAACGGAAGCCTGTGAAGGTCCTGCTAACCTTGACATAGTGTGGGATAAACCGTAGGAAAGGTGGAGAGAGTCTAAGGAGAAAGGAAGACTGGCCAGGGAGCTATTAAAATCGTCCAGAGCCAGAACCGGTTTGGCTCAGTGGATAGAGCGTCAGCCTGCGAACTGAAAGGTCCCAGGTACGATTCCTGTCAAGGGCATGTACCTTGGTTGCGGGCACATCCCCAGTAGGGGGCGTGTAGGAGGCAGCTGATCGATGTTTCTAACTCTCTATCCCTCTCCCTTCCTCTCTGTAAAAAATCAATGAAATATATTTTTTAAAAAAGATTTAAAATTTAAAAAAATCATCCAGAAAAAAAGTGTGACCGTGGCCTGTGGCGGTGAATGAAGTAGGCTGTCTCCAATGTGAAATCTCTGGTGTTTCAGCTCTGGTGGACTGTTTCCCCACATTCAGTATACCCCAAGGGTTTCCATCACAAGAACAGAGAGGCAAGAGTAGATTAAGGAGATGTGGCAGGCAGAGGAGAAATGACCAAAGCTGACAAGTAACAGGCTGGGGAAGTTTAAGAAAACCCATAGCCATTACCATTTTCACAGGATTCCCCAATTACTGAGTGGACTGTATGATGGAGACAGCATGTGGGGACTCCACAGTCCATGTCCTGGAGTTACCTCAGTTGAAGTTTAGGAAAATCCAAAGGCGGAAAACGAGGAAACCTTACATGGAGGGAGAAGAGCTTTAGCAAGTTTTTAAAATGCTCTCTGAATGCCTGGATCTCAATTAAGTGCTTAAAATGCATTATCTAATTTATTACAACAACTCACTGAGTTAGGGATGATTATTACCCCATTTTACAGATGAGACACATTGGAGAAGTTAAGGTCCTAAGGTCACACAACCAGGAAGTGGTACAGTATCTCTTTGGCTCCCCAACGTCCTACTGTATCTCCCCTTCCTGGCACTTCCCACCTCATCCCTGCCTTTATGACATTCACCCTTCGCTACTTTCCTTTCTCCCCTTTCCTCCCCCATGTAAGTCACCTCTCCTTCACCTCTCTTGATTGAAGCCTCACCTTCGATCTACTGTACCATCTCTAGCCCACTCAGCCGACAGCACACCTGTCTCTCCCTCTGCACTTGCATCCGGCCCCTGCGCAGAACACAGTGGGGGGGAGGGGGCACGCTCAAGCAGGATGGCCCAGCCTCTGTGCACTTGGCTGCAGGTCCCTTCCCCAGTGAGGAGGTGCCCAACAGCTCCAAGGCAGCATTCTTGATGATCTACCGACTAAACGAAAGAGACCTCCTCTGGGTTCTCCACAAAGTCTGTCTCCAAAGGCTGGTCCACTGCATGCGAGATGAGTTAGGGGAGTAGCGATCGTTGGTCTTGAAATGAAAAATTCAGGAGAACCAGGGAGAAGTAAGGGAACCCGGAGGGGCTAGGTGCCTTTCTATTGGCCCTGAACCATCTTGAGGGCAAGCCTCACGGGTGGCTACGTGGGGTCCTGTGGGAGAAAGGAGGAGGTGAGGTGGTTATTATGGGATGGTGGTGCAGAATGGGGAGACCCTGGAGACAAGAGGCTGGGTAACGCTCCACACGCTGCCCTTTACTGGGGAGCAGGGAGCGCACTGAGAAGTGAAGTCCCGCACAGGGGTCTTGGAGAGTCCCAGAGGTTCTCTGAACTTGGGAATCAGAAAAACCTAGGTACTCGTGTCAGCTCTGATACTTCTTGGCGATGTGACTTTAGCAGTGGCTTAGCCTCTGAACCTCCGTTTTCTCCTCTGCGAAATGGGGATCGGAATACCTACTCACTGGGTTGCTGTGAGGGTCAATGAGCTCTCCTTTGAAAGGCACCCGAGAGGCACCCCGAAAGGGAGCTCTTTCCCACAAGAACATGCCATTGTGATGCCCAAGGGAAGGGTTTCTGGAAGACAGTGAGGGCCCCAGGTGGATCCTCACCAGCAATGCGGACTGGGGCCAGGCTGGTGGTTTCCATGGTGCGAGTCAAGCAGACAGTTTGCAGGGGCAGGGCCTGGCCGGCTGCCCTCTGGGGGCACTCTCTCCCCACTGGGCTTCAGCACCTACAGCCGGGGCGTGGGTGGCAGTACCTGAGTGGGAAAGAAAGGGGCCCGGGATGAAGAACCAGGCGAAGGAGAAAGGGCGAGGCTGGAGGGGAAGTCAGGGCCCAGGCAGGCGCAGGGTGGGGCCCGGAGAGGGGCCCAGGGCAGGAGGGCGGGCGGGAGCCCGGGAGGCTGAGCGCCCGCGAGGGCGGAGGGAGGGAGGGACGGAGCGAGGCTGGCGGCGCTGACACAGCCTCGATGTGTGCAACGGGCTGGGGTTTGGCCCACAGGTCAGGCGTCTGGCAGTATTATGGGATGGCGAGGCCTTAGGAGACAGGAGAGTATTATGGGCTGGAGCAGCCTTAGGAGACTGGGGAATATTATGGGCTGGTGAGGCCCGGCTCCAACTGGAGGCGGGAGGAAGGGGTGCGGGGCGGGAAGGGGGGGTGGTGGTGGAAGGGAATATTATGGGCTGGAGGCCTCCTGCGACCAGAGGCAAGAGTATTATG
>NW_006286243.1:708768-713930 GCF_000327345.1 Myotis davidii
CTCACTCTCTTGCCATCTTCTCTGAGGTCTGCTTCTCTCTCAAACGGCCCAAGGGGACCACCTGAAATCCAGCACCCGCCCCTACACACACACACACACACACACACACACTGAGGGCACCTCAACCCATCGAGGCATCTCCCCTAACTAGCAGCCACCTCCGGTCCGAGGGGAAGGCAGCCCCTAGGGATGAGAGAAAGCCCCAAAGCCGGGCTGTGGTGGCCAGTGGACCACACCTCTCATCTCCCGGCCCCCGGGTCTCCCTATTCCCTTGGACCACTCTTCCTTCCCGTCCCCAAAGTGGGGGCCCCGTCCCTCTCCCCTCCCCCCTCCCCTCGATTTCCTCTCCAGCTCCCTCCACAGCCTTAACCAGTAAAACAGGCGGCCGGCTATTATGGGATGGCTGCTCCCGGCAGCTCTGCAGGGAGGGGGCGGTCACCGCGGAATGTCTCCTGTGGGTGGCTATTATGGGATGGCCGCCTCTCCTTTTTTGGGGGGGAGTGGGGGCCAGCAAGGAGAAGGATTATTATGGGATGTGCCCTGCACAGCTGGGTGGGGCTGCACAGGGTAGGTGAAGCTTTAGGGAGGGGGGACGGGGAGGGAAGGAAGGAAGAGGGCAGGAGCTGGGAGGGTGGGTGAGCCCTGGAGCCAGACCTGAGGCCTGGCAAGGGTTCTTGGGTGACAGCTGTTTGAAGGGGCCCCTGGGGCAGGCGGGAGCTACCACCTCTGAAACCCAGACACCTGGGTCCTTGTGGCTCACAGCTTGTGAGCTGCAGGGCTGCTGAGTGCAGGGCTGCACTCGTACTGGCCGGACAGTGAGCACGCTGGGCTCCGGCTGTGTGGCACACCAAAGGGAGCAGTGCTCTCGGGGGGCCCACAGGACCCAAGTCCTCCTCTCCCTCTTTGCCTTCCTGGATTTGACCCTTGGGACCATGGCTAAGGTGGGGGGGGGGCAGGGGATCTTTGCCACCTTGCAGTCACACCTAGGGGAGAGAGGCTGGGTGGGGTCCTGAAGGACAAATGCCTGGCCCATCACCCCTCAAACCCTGCACAACCTGCATCCTGTCTAGCCATCGGAACGCATTGTCACTGTGGCTTTTCTTCCCTAATCAATTTTTTCTGACAGAGCAAGAGAACACTAGTCCCTTCCATCTCTTATAAGCAGAGTTTCTAGGGCTCACACAGAACAGAGATATAGGAGGAGGAACTACATACAGAGCATGTGCTGAAAACTCCATGAATGACTATTCTGCATATTATTCTAGGTCCTTCTGTACCATGGGTTGGAAACAGAACTCTAAGGTAACTGGCTAGAGAGGCTGTCCCCCTGGATACATTAATCACAAGATTATCCCACCCTTAGTCCCTGAGGGCCAATCATGCTAGTGGTTTATTTATAATTTATCTGGGAGGGTAGCTTGGAGCCAGGATGGGGTGGGGGGGGCATAGATGCATAAAGACCATAAAAGCAACACACCAACACACACATCCTAGCCCTCTCTGGAACGCAAGAGGAGAGGAAGGGACTTTTTAACCTTTTCTTTGTGGTATGAGGGAGAGGTGGGGAGTAAGAGGAGCAAGAGGGTAAGTTGGTAGAACCTATAGGGATGGGGCAGAGGGCTGTGGTGCACAAAGGGGACCACCAGCGTTTGTCATCACAGGCTGTGACAACCATTATAAGACTCTCTTCCTGGTTTATATGGGGAATCACTGTAGTAATGTGGTAAACATAGAAGAAGAAAAGGGCAGATGGAGATTTACAGAAGGGAATTTGAGGCCCAGAGGCAGGCTAGATCCCCTGGAGAAATGGGGAGAGGGAAGGACACAAAAGGTGTCTGGCAGCTCTATATAGGAAGGAGAAACTTCTTGAAAGGAGGTATCTTTTTTTAAAAATATGTTTTATTGATTTTTTACAGAGAGGAAGGGAGAGAGATAGTTAGAAACATCGATGAGAGAGAAACCTCGATCAGCTGCCTCCTGCACATCCCCACTGGGGATGTGCCCGCAACCCAGGTACATGCCCTTGACCAGAATTGAACCCGGGACCCTTCAGTCTGCAGGCCGATGCTCTATCCACTGAGCCAAACCGGTTTTGGCAGAAAGGAGGTATCTTAAAAGAGCTTCCTCCTTTCCCCCAGATGAGGAGCACAAGGTTGCTTCTTAGTGCTCAGAATAAGCATGGGAGGGGATTTGCACAAATGAATGGGGCCCAATCTTGAAGTTAAGAGAACTGAATGAGGAAGACTCTGGTAGCCTCGTGGAATGGGGGAAATGGCCTGCATGTCACCATGGATGTAGCAAAAGGGTGGCCCAGGGAATGAAGTCAGGCAGGAACTGGTGGGAAGACTTATCAGTGTCTCTGGTACTCTGCTTAGAAGCAAAGGGATAGTGATTTCCAAAAGCAAGCTTTGCCTCTTCGGAACTCTTTTCTCCTTGCCAGTTCTCCAGTCCTGTGGCTCCCAGAGGGGAGTGGAATCATCTGGCCAGGCCCTTTCTCTAGGGAAGTGAGATCAGAAGGGCAATGTAGAGATGGTCTGGAGCTCTTCCCACTCACTTCTGGTCAGGAAGGGCTCCTCCTAGGAGGAACTTCTGGTTTCTCTTCAACCTGTCCCACCACCGTAGGTCTTGGACTTGTGCGAAAAAGGCACAAGAGAGCAGAGAGAAGGCAAAGTGATAGGTTTATGGGCTCAGGTTCTCTGAGGGCCAAAGGGTTTTAAGATTGGGCTCTCCAGCACAGTTAGTGAAGGGGGTGGATACATTGGGAGCTACCTTGTAGCATAATTGAATGAAGAAGGCATCCTGGAATGTTGACATGTACACGCAGAAGGGAAGATGGTGAATATTATACAACAAAGGGTTTTTTGGGGGGTGGAAAATTGGGCCTCCATGAAGTGAGGATGGGGGGCAGTTGAAAGTAATATGAGACTTCAGGATACAAAATGAGAAAGTGACTGGAAAATACATGAGATGTTGAGGGTAAGCAGAATTTGGTACCTAAGAATGATAACAGTTCTGGCATGTTGACGAGTCACTCAAGAAGGAAGCACATGAGGCTATTATAGAATTTTAGTACAGAAATGCTGGCTGGATGAACATCACTCTCCAATCAAAATCCCTCAGTGGGTAGGGAACAGATAGATTATCTTGACCATCCCTCCATTTAGGAATACCTTCTAGCCTCTACAAGGACCACGAGGAGCCTCTACTGGGATGTGACCTCCCCTGAGACTAGTTGGGATTTGTTTTATTCTCTGTAACAAGATACCTGGAACTAGCACTAAATTGTTCTTTCTTGACACCAGTTATTCTATCTGGTCTCATAGTTTATTTGGTTGTTTATGCTTCTTGGAAGGAGGTACCTGTGGTCCTTGCATTTCCCAGCTCTGTGCCTTGCTAGGTACTCTGTCAACATCTCTTGAATGAGTGTGAGTAGCGATTGAGTAGCAGAGTAGGCCTTGACTCTTGGTGTGTATATAGAAGGATCCTCAGTTCACATCATGATAGGATGTTCACGCATGGGAGTGGCCTAGGGGTGTTAGTGACCTGGGGAGGTGGAATTAGGTGGGGAGAGCACTGCTGGAATGTTGAAAAATAGTCTAGATGGGAGTTTGGACTTCTTTGGGGATGCTTTGGGATGAATTAAACTTTATGTAAGTAGCTCATCTGGCCAGTATGGTATTTGATTGGTCTTACCCAAAACTTAAGTCCTGTACGTAAGTGTCTGGAGATATCTGAATTTTGGTGGGCTTGGATGGAGTTCTCAGTTCCTGAGTGTCTGGAAATGAGGGGATAAGGGAAGCTAGGGTCTGTCCTAGACATCAAGAAGCTTTATTTATGCCAGATACTACTACTCTGTGCCAGAAGGGGTGAAGGTGTGTACAAGCTGGGGCAGGGACGAGGCAATGTGGGCAGCCTACTTCACCCTGGCTGCTCTAGGTGTTCTAAGACACTTTCAGCATCTGGAGATGGGGGAGGTATGAATATGAATATTATGGGATGCATGGCTGGGAAGATATAGAGGTGGCAGAGTGGAGATGAAGGATATGGGATGGTATGGGATGCATTATTGGTTGTGCTGGGAGTACTATGGTATATTTGGTTGACCACCGGCTCCCTGCAGTTATTATGGGATGTCAGGGTATGGATGGGGGAGTAAAAATTATGAGCTATCTTTCCAGTGTTAAAGGAAAGGAGGTTAGATGTCATCTGTAGGGTGACAGTAGGACGGGTAATGATTTTGGGCTATCTCTTTGATAGGAGAGGAGTGGTTATGGGCTGTGGAGCTGGAGTGAGTGTGTAAAGGTTGAGAGTGGTGGGGGGAGGATCCCTAGCCTGCAGGGGTTGAGGGCAGCTCCAGGAGGTTGGTTATTATGGGATGTCAGTATAGAAAGTGGCAGACTGATTATTAAGGGGTGAGTGTGGGAGGAGGCCGAAGTGTCCGTTGTAGTGTGGGGGGTGAGTGTCTGACTATTATGGGATATCAAATTGGGGTAGATGAAGAGTGGTTATTATGGGATGTCTGTGGGGGCTGGGGATGAATATTATGGGTTGTGAGGCTGAAGTGCTGGGCGGGTGCTTATTATGGGATGGCCATGGGGAGGGAAAGGTGACGGACGAATTATTATGGGATGCTAGCATTAGAGCCAACTGTGAAGAAGTTGGCAAAGAATGCCTATTATGGGATATCTGGGGGGTAAGGGTTAGTTGCAAAAGGTCTGTAATATCAGGTGTCAACAGCCTTGGTATATATGTGTATGGAGTATGTGTGTGTGTGGGGTGGTGGTGGTGGTGGTGGTGTCCGAGTGTATTATGGGATGGCCAGGAGGTGGGTGGTTGCCCCGGTGACACGCGCGCGCGCTCGAAGGGGGCGTGGCCAATGGTTGCCTGAGCGACGAGGGGGCGGGGGTTGCCCGGGAGACCTAGGGAGGAGGGTGGCGGTAGTGGAGGGGGGGTTGGAGTTGGTTGAGGTTATTATGGGCTGTCCGTGGGGGGGCCCTCTTCTTAAAGAATTCCCTTCAACATTTCATATAATACTGGTTTGGTGGTGATGAACTCATTTAGCTTTTTCATGTCTGTGAATCTCTTCATCTGACCTTCAATTCTAAATGATATCTTTGCTGGGTAGAGCAATCTTGGTTGTATATCTTTGCTATTCATCACTT
>NW_006286243.1:714535-715397 GCF_000327345.1 Myotis davidii
CCCTGGGCTGAGGCACGAGCAGCTGGGCCGGTTCCCTGGCCGGGAGCGGAAGGGGATGGCGTCGGGCCTGGGCTCTCCGTCCCCCTGCTCCGCGGGCAGCGAAGAGGAGGATATGGATGCACTTTTGAACAACAGCCTGCCCCCACCCCACCCAGGTAAGTCTTCCCCAAGGGCCCCGGGCAGGAAGAAGGCGTGTGGGCCCTCCCTAGTGATTCCGGTGAGACCGGGCTGAGCTTCTCTCTGGCTCCGTGCAGCCCGAGGTGTAGAGGGCACCCGAAGGGAGTGGCTCCCTTCTGCGGAGCTCTTGGGGGTGGGGGGAGCCATGTGCCTCCTGGGCCCCGAGGACGGAGCTGCCAGCTTGCTGCACTGTCTGTCTTCAGGAATGCTCTGCAGTTCCCAGTTGAGGGAGCTCTCTGGGCCGGCAGGCATGACGGTGTGTGGGTTCTTGGAGGAATGAATGCAGGTAGCTGGGGCCCCCGGAGGCGGTGTGGTGGCGGGGAGGGCGTTGAGGATGGCCTTTTGATGAGACCGGCTGGGCATCTCTGCTAGCTGGGGTCCTGTGGTCGCTGCTGCGGTGGAAAGGAAAGACCGAGTGCTGGTTACTCTCTATCTGATTATTTTTAGCTTCTGATCAGTTACCAGTTTTCTGTGCTGTTTCAACTGTGCGGAAGTTTGAAGTGCGCTCCTTAGCCGAGATGGAGAGCTCTGTGAGCCAGGCAGACTGCGGGAACGTTTAGAGCTGGGGTGATGGGGCGAGGGGCAGCATGTAGCCTGACCCATATACTAGGAAGTGTAAGAGGAGGGAGGTGACACTCTGGCCACCGTCCTCCAGGCAATGGACATGATCCACCCCCCCCCCCCC
>NW_006286243.1:715421-756065 GCF_000327345.1 Myotis davidii
CCACCCCCCCAGAGATTTCTGTCTCTGCAGGTAGCCTGGGATTTGGGCTGATGGTGTGGTGTTTGTGTAGGTGTGTTGGGGGTTGTGCTGTCTGTGTTTTGGGGTGGCTCCTTGAACTGGCCAAACCTGTATGGTTATAACCACCTTGCCTTATTGGAGTAGCCCTTGTCTATCCCCAAATGATGATTGATGTCATGCTTCTAAGCGGATGTCTCTCTGGTCTGTTTCTCTTTCAGAACCCCCAGCTAAGTCACCTGCTTGTTTCCTTGATCTTTTTTTCTAGTTTAATTTTTTTTTTCTACATGCCATTTCTTCATACTCTCCACTTACGTTTATTTATTTATTTTTCATTCTGGAGCCTGCCGATTCTGTTTCTGTTTCCCATGGACCATCTTTCACTTCTTCCTCCTCTCTCCTCAGCTCTAGTGGCAAGTTGAGGTGGTCTGGGAGAGAGCTGTTTCTACATCTGGTATTTTCTGAGTGGGAAGTCTTCACTTCCACCTGAGGCCACTTAGGAGAGTGGTCAGTCTTGTTACTGAGTCTTCAGCTGTTGGGATAAAAAACTTAGGCTTGAGTCTCCTCACTGCAGGGCAGGGTGGCAGGTTTCTCTGCTATGTCCAGGGTGGCAGTGGAGTGGCAGTCATGATTCCATCTTTTCTGTGAGGGGCCTGAGAAGTAGTGACATCCTGCCAGAGTAGAGCTGGTTGCACATCTTAGCTTTCCGCTGGCCCCTTGGTCTGGGGTTGCCCCCATGTTTATTGGGAGATGTGCAGGCTGCCCAGGTGAATTGTGCCCCAAGCTGTAGCATGACCCAGTTTTCCCACTTGCCACACCCATTCCTGCCCCTTTCCCAAATCCTCCTCTATATCTGAGCCAGTTTGCTGGCCACGCCAGTGTCAGTCCCTTATCTGCCTGAGTAGTTTGGGGGTCTTACGTGGATTGGAAGGTGTCTCCTCTGCCTGCATGGGTTGTCCTTGTCTCCACTTGCAGCATTTAACGGAGGTAGTGAAGAGGAAAACCCCAGGGGTGTAGCTGGTTGAATGGGGGGTGGGGACATAGGGATTGCTGAGAAGAAGCCCTTGGAAGAAGAAAATGATTCTTTCTGGTGAGATCCTGACTGGTGTTCCCTTCCCAAGGGAATGGGAGGGGCTTTCTTGTGCCTGGCCTGATCCTGGGCTGAGTCGGGGGAGGCTGATGGTGCTTTGTCCAGCCTAATGTCTCATGTTCCCTAGTCTCTGCCTTCTCAGGAAGGGTGGAGCCAGAGGCACTTTAGGGCTAGTTCTGAGGGTCAGTTGCTAAGAGCATTTGTAGGATTGAAAGGAAGCATATTGTTGTCCACCACCATCCAGGGACTGTCCTTTTTTCTTGGTGAGGACATGACTCCCAAATATTGGGTAGGGGCAAGAGATGGCTTAGGATCTGTGCTCTGGACTCGGGTGGGGGTGATGAGGAAACTGAGTTTCAGAGGCTTCTTGTGGCTCCCATGCCGCATGGTAAATCATTTGGGTATCAGAAACTTGAGAAGGTTGTATGCTCTGACCACAGTTCCACTGAACCTTTATTAAATCTTTGCTCTGATGATTGAAAAAATAGTTAGGATTGAGGGAGTAACCCAGTCCCTCTCATAGTATTACCTTCGTGCTTGTCTTGGGTTTCCTTGACTTGGATGTGAGGGTGGCCGCTTGAGAACTGTGTCATCCCAGAGGAGGTGCTAGGAGAGGTGGCATTTTGACCAGGTAATAATTTGGGAAGTCTTCAGTCAGGGTAGTCTTTCCCCAGCCACCTCTCTCAACCCATCCCCCTCCCCTGCCACTTCCTGTCTGTCCTATGTTGGCAGCTGGGTGCCCTGGCTGGCTTCTGTGGTCAGGAGCCATTTTCCCTCTCCTCAGTGGGTGAGGCGCTCCCTCCTTCTCTCCACTCCCTTCTCCACTACCCCCCTCCTTGGGCGGGGGTGGCTTGGGAAGAAGGAGAAAGAGGAGGGAGGAGGGAAGAGGGAGCTGGTGTGCTGGTTTGAATGTCTGTTACAAAGGAAGCTGCCTCCTGGCCTTCTCCTCCCCCTCTGTGCCCCTTCCCACCTATCCCTGCCCAGGAGCTCTCTGTATTACCCAAGGCTTTGTGTGTGCTCCCAGCCAGGGGAGGAGGTGGAGCCAGATGGAAGGAGGATGGGGGCGGGCGGGGGGAGGAGATGGTGACAGCTGGGCTGATTTGGGCCCCTGGGGAGAAGAGACTACTGACCCAGGAGAAGCTGGGAACAGTAGAGCTGGAGATGGGAAAAGGAAATTATGTTTGGGATTGGGCTGGCAACAGAACCTGGGGCTTGGAGGTTCTGGTTGTTTTGATCTGGGATGACCCAAAAGGGTGGTTGAAAGGTGTGGTTTCTGGGACCCCTGAATTGATACTATTCTGGGAATGTGGCGAGATATATGCATTAGTTTTTGCCATCTGGGTAGGATCTTTCATTCTCATTCCCTGATTTATAGAGTACTTGGTAGGCAGTTATAGGAGGGCTAGACCTATTTGTATTATTTGGTTAACTCTAAGCAGATTGATCTAGCTGCACTGAAGATAAGCATATAGAAGACTCCTGTTAGGAATAGGGAGAGGAGGCAGGGGTCTGGACAGCTGCCCGAGGTGGGTCTGGTCTGGCCTGGCAGGCCTATTTCGGGTCTATCCAGCTCTCTCTTTGTCTTTTTTTTGTCCTTCTGTGGGGTGTATAGCAGTCTCTTCAGTGGAATCTGGGACAAGAGGTGGGGGAATAATGTCTAAAGCCTCTGGATTAGGCGCTAACCTTTGCTATTGATCTTTTCCTTACCTTCCTCTCTTTGCCAAATACATGTAGAAAATGAAGAGGACCCAGAAGAGGATTTGTCAGAAGCAGAGACTCCAAAGCTCAAGAAGAAGAAGAAACCTAAGAAACCTCGGGACCCTAAAATCCCTAAGAGCAAGCGCCAAAAAAAGGAGGTGAGTGGGTGACTGGATGTGATGGGGGAATAAGAGGAAGAAGGGAGGAGCTCTGAAGAGGGTTGAAGGGCAGGGCGTCTGTTACTTCCTCTGGAGTGCAGGCCACAGGTCCTGGGGACAAGCCTTAGGGCAATCCTGAGGTCAGCATGTGTGTAGCGTGTGTGTGTCTGTCTCCCTCTCCTCCCTTCCCTGCTCCAGCGTATGCTCTTATGCCGGCAGCTGGGGGACAGCTCTGGGGAGGGGCCAGAGTTTGTGGAGGAGGAGGAAGAGGTGGCTCTGCGCTCAGACAGTGAGGGCAGCGACTATACGCCTGGCAAGAAGAAGAAAAAGAAGCTTGGACCCAAGAAAGAAAAAAAAAGCAAATCCAAGCGGAAGGAGGAAGAGGAGGAGGATGACGATGATGATGATTCAAAGGTACCTGGACCTCCATCCTCAGTACTGTTTGTTAACGTTTGTCCTTTGTTTCCCAGACACTCCTCTGCCCATTAGAACATTTCTCCCCGCCTATTTCTAATGATTTCCTCTTAGCTCTCTTACTCTGGTCTTGCAAACCTTAGTTTCAACCCAATTCCCTTACCAGGTGTAGGCATTAGGAGTCAGGTCTTTGACTTTGTTCTCTCTGCAGGAGCCTAAATCATCTGCTCAGCTTCTGGAAGACTGGGGCATGGAAGACATTGACCACGTGTTCTCCGAGGAGGATTATCGCACCCTCACCAACTATAAGGCCTTCAGCCAGTTTGTCCGGTAAACAGGAGGGTCGGGGAAGGAGAGGGTGTCTATAATCTCTTCTCACATCTCTTCCCCTCTCTTACTCCTAAACTTTTCCCTGTTTTCTGTTCTCATTCATTTCTCCACCAGACCCCTCATTGCTGCCAAAAACCCCAAGATTGCTGTCTCCAAGATGATGATGGTTTTGGGTGCGAAGTGGCGGGAATTCAGCACCAACAACCCCTTCAAAGGCAGTTCTGGAGCTTCAGTGGCAGCAGCAGCAGCTGCAGCAGTGGCTGTGGTGGAGAGCATGGTGACCGCTACTGAAGTTGTACCGCCTCCTCCCCCGGTGGAGGTGCCTATCCGCAAGGCCAAGACCAAGGAGGGCAAAGGTAAAGTGGGACTTGTGGGTGGGCGACTAGTGTGGGCTTAGGATGGCGAAGACAAAGTATGGAAATGCTATTCTGTCAGCCCAAAGATAGACGATAAGAGGGAGGAATTACTTTTGGATTTAGGAGGGAAATTTGGGAAGCTGAACATGGGGAACGTTTTATTTTCCTCATCTTCTGCCCTGTGATGTGCATTTGGATTGTATCATCTTACTTTGCTCTCCTGATTTTAGGTCCCAATGCTCGGAGGAAGCCCAAAGGCAGTCCTCGGATACCTGATGCCAAGAAGCCTAAACCCAAAAAAGTGGCTCCCCTGAAAATCAAGCTGGGAGGTTTTGGTTCTAAGCGTAAGAGATCCTCGGTGAGAGCCCAGCCCATCCTTTTGGCTGAGGGTGCCATATCTAATAGGGAGGATGTTACCTTAGGTCAGGATATAGCCTATACAGTAGGCGCATAGGATGTAGGGAGTTGGCCACAGAACAGGTGACTAGGTTCCATGTACAGTCCTTGCTGGGATTCTAGTACCCCTAGTAAGAGAGGGTGTCCTTTTCTACCTCTCTTTCCCCTTGGGTTGAACCTCTAACCTTATTCCCTTTTATTCTTCCAGAGTGAGGATGACGACTTAGATGTAGAATCTGACTTCGATGATGCCAGTATCAACAGCTATTCTGTTTCTGATGGTTCCACCAGCCGTAGTAGCCGCAGCCGCAAGAAACTTCGAACTACTAAAAAGAAAAAGAAAGGTGTGTTTCTTTTCTGAATCTATATGTGATTTGCTGGGGAGGGAATGACCGGGGAAGAATCTCCCTAAGGAGATAAGGGTGGATTAGTTTTAGGGTAGGGGGTGGTGGGAGGGGGGAGGTAGTTTTTTTCTAATAATTGGGCTTTCCCTCTTCCTTGCCCAGGCGAGGAGGAGGTGACTGCTATGGATGGTTATGAGACAGACCACCAGGACTATTGCGAGGTGTGCCAGCAAGGCGGCGAGATCATCCTGTGTGATACCTGTCCCCGAGCTTACCACATGGTGTGCCTGGATCCGGATATGGAGAAGGCTCCGGAGGGCAAGTGGAGCTGCCCACACTGTGTGAGTACCTGGCCACTGTGGCCCTTTGGGACCCTCGAGGGGAAGGGTGGGATGGATAAAGCTTTTTGGGGCCTTGGTGGGAGTAATGGTGGTGTTGCTGGTGTGGGCTTTGGGAAGCATTCGATGGAATGATGTGTGGTTCAGCCTTGGGTGGGGGGGTGGCAATAATCTGACTCTGTTTTTCTTTACTGCAGGAGAAGGAAGGCATCCAGTGGGAGGCTAAAGAGGATAATTCGGAGGGTGAAGAGATCCTGGAAGAAGTTGGGGGAGACCCTGAAGAGGAGGATGACCACCATATGGAATTCTGCCGGGTCTGCAAGGATGGTGGGGAATTGCTCTGCTGTGACACCTGTCCTTCTTCCTACCATATCCATTGCCTCAACCCCCCACTTCCAGAGATCCCCAATGGCGAGTGGCTCTGTCCCCGTTGCACGGTGAGTGACTGACCCCAGCCAGGGTGAGGGATGTGGGGAGGGTTTTACAAACCCTTCTGTGTGTAGGCATCATGAGGCTGAGGTGCAGTAGAGGTTGTTGGAGAACTGTAAACCTTTTAGCCCTGAGACAGGCGTTGTCCTTCCTCATGTAGTTTTGGGAAAAGGTATGACTGACTAACTTTGAACAGAGGAATTGATGGTTTGTCAGCTGTCTTGAGGGGGATGGTGCAGTGTTCTAGTCTAGACCATCCTGGTTTTGCCACTTACTCAGCCTTGGGGTCATGGTAGTTTAGAATGGTTTAAAAGGGTCACTTATTGCTTTGGATTGCTTAAGAGGAATTCTGGGCTGTAGGTTCTGTGGATTTTCTGTTTCTTCGTTCTGGGTTATTGCTTTTTTTTTCTTCCTTTTTATTTTAGGGGGCGGGGGGGAAACCCCACACATTGATTTGTTGTTTCACTTATTTATGCACTCAATTGGTTGATCCTTATGTGCCATGGCTGGGGATCAAACCCACAACCTTGACAAATTGGGACGATGCTCTAGCCAACTACACTACCCGGCCAGGTTATTGTTGAAGTCTAGCTATTAGCTCTGTTAAGCAGGTAGTAGTGATCATGTCACACAAGTCCTGGGCAAAGTCCAGAAGTAAAGAGGGATTTCTATTATTTTTTCCCTAGAAGAGTCCTTGGATTAGATCTTATTTGCAATGAGATTTTAATAATTCTTGGATAAGGTTGAGGCTGTGGGCTGTACTGTCTCCTCCTCATGGTAATGATTTGGTGTTCGATCATCTCTTTTTCTCTCAGTGTCCAGCTCTTAAGGGCAAAGTCCAGAAGATCCTAATCTGGAAGTGGGGTCAGCCACCATCTCCCACACCAGTGCCTCGGCCTCCAGATGCGGATCCCAATACTCCCTCCCCTAAGCCCTTGGAGGGGCGCCCAGAGCGACAGTTCTTTGTGAAATGGCAAGGCATGTCTTATTGGCACTGCTCCTGGGTGTCTGAACTGCAGGTAAACCTGGATAGGCCAGAGATGTGGGGGTTACAACAAAAAGGGTTGCGAGAACAGTCTTGTGGGTAGGAGTGACTACAGCTCCTTGGTGACCTCTTTCTGCTTGCAGTTGGAGCTGCACTGTCAAGTGATGTTCCGAAACTATCAGCGGAAGAATGATATGGATGAGCCACCTTCTGGGGATTTTGGTGGTGACGAAGAGAAGAGCCGAAAGCGAAAGAACAAGGACCCTAAATTTGCAGAGATGGAGGAACGCTTCTATCGCTATGGGATAAAACCTGAGTGGATGATGATCCACCGAATTCTCAACCACAGGTACCCGTGGAGCTGGGCCAGACTGTGATTGTCGGGCATATGGAAGGATAGGCAGCATATCCACTGGGAGGTTGCTGCCAAAGGGATTATGAAAACGGACATCACCGGTAACTGACACTTGGAAGAGATGCCCATTCTATAGTTACTAACTGACTGAATCCTGGTACTTGAGCCATAGGAGACTATATATTAGAGATAATTTTTGGTCCAAAGACTGGTATAGTAGAGGCTCTGAATATATATCTGGCCCACCTCCAGGTCTGGTTGGAACATATGTTATTGGCAGTTTTTGAGAGGAAGGCTGATGTAAGAGGAGAGGAGGTAGCCTTCTGGCTCTGAGGATTTCTCTCCTTAACCTTGCAGTGTGGACAAGAAGGGCCATGTCCACTACTTGATCAAGTGGCGGGACTTGCCTTATGACCAGGCATCCTGGGAGAGTGAGGATGTGGAGATACAGGACTATGACTTGTTCAAGCAGAGCTATTGGAATCACAGGTGAGTCACTTTGGTGTGGAGTAGAGTTGCTTCTTATTGAGGACCCTAGACAGTGGTGTGATGTCTGTCTTTTTCAGGGAGTTAATGAGGGGTGAAGAAGGGCGACCAGGCAAGAAGCTCAAGAAGGTGAAGCTGAGGAAGTTGGAGAGGCCTCCTGAAACTCCCACAGTTGATGTGAGTTGGGGCAGAAGTGGGAGGACACAAGTTATCGGGTAGGACAATGTATCTTGTGTGCTCCAATTACTTGGTGCAAGTAATAAGTTTATAGCTGAGAATGCTTCATGAAGTCTGTTTGCAAATCTTGTTGTTGTCAGAAAAATAAAAGCATAGGAGGTACTGGTGTTTTTGTTTTGTTTTGTTTTAATTGATTTTTAGAGAGAGAGAAAAATACAATTTTTTTCCTACTTATTAATGCATTCATTGGTTATTTCTTGTACCCTGACTGGAGATGGAACCTGCAACCTTTGCGTATTGGGACAATGCTCTAATCAACTCAGCTACCTGGCTAGGGCCAGGAGGTGGTGTTTTAAATGACTGAGGAAGTGTTATGGGGGTGGGGGTGGGGTGATCATACAACCAAGCTTTTATGAACCATTGGAACCTGGGTCTTCTGATCCTTAATTCATGGCTTATTTCCTCTGGTGTGTGTCAGTGTGAGATGTGAGGATGATTAAGGTTAAAAAGATGAATCTTGGGGGCAGCAGTGGGGATGGGGGACATAGGATTATCTGGTGGATCCTGACTGCAGAATTAACGTATTGCTAGGGAGGCTATGATATGTCTTTTTTCAAAGATCTGTGGGATCCCAAGACCTTCATCTGCCTGATAGGTTGTTATCAAACACAAAGTTACAATAATTAGTGAGGATCTTTTTCTCCACAATTTTTTGTGGCTCCCCCAAGGAGGATATAGTGAAAATGTGTGAGCAGGAGGCAGCTCTGTTATGAAAGCAAGGGAATCCCTTGATGGCTCTCAACTTCTTTATTTCATCCTTCAGCCAACAGTGAAGTATGAGCGACAGCCAGAGTACCTGGATGCCACAGGTGGAACCCTGCACCCGTATCAAATGGAGGGCTTGAATTGGTTGCGCTTCTCCTGGGCTCAGGGCACAGATACCATCTTGGCTGATGAGATGGGCCTTGGGAAAACTGTCCAGACAGCAGTCTTCCTGTATTCTCTCTACAAGGAGGTAGGAAAGCTGGGCCTATTAGTTCTTTGTGGGGGTGTTTTGTGTTCATGGTCTCTCTTACACTCTGAGGAGAGAGAAGAAAAAAATGATTGCTAACCTTGAATGACAATAAGATAGACACATGAACACAGAAAAATATTTGGGGGCATGGGGCCATAGGTAGGATTAGTGGTGGGTACATAAAGCCTCTATAGATTTGTGTTGAGATGAGCAGAACTGTGGGTGGAATTAGTATAGAAAGACTTAATGGAAGAGGTAAGATTTTGTGTTCTCTATAATGGCGGGTATGGCCTTGTGGAAAGGAGTGGGCAGAGCGTTTTCATACATAGAGAAGGTCAGGGTAGGAATGGCAGGTGTATGCCAATACTTGGATAGTTTTTGGGGCTTGGGGTAGAGGTGGGCTCTGGGGTTGTAGTGGAATGGGCCCTTTGTCCTTACTCTGTTCTTCGTTTTTTCCTCAAAGGGTCATTCCAAAGGCCCCTTCTTAGTGAGTGCCCCTCTCTCTACCATCATCAACTGGGAGCGGGAGTTTGAAATGTGGGCTCCAGATATGTATGTGGTGACTTATGTGGGCGACAAAGACAGCCGGGCCATCATCCGAGAAAATGAGTTCTCTTTTGAAGACAACGCCATTCGTGGTGGCAAGAAGGCCTCTCGCATGAAGGTATCTCAGTGGAAGGGAGATCACTCTCAAGGGGGAGTTGTTGTTACGGGCTTTGTTTGCCTCCTTGTGACCGGGTTCCTGGGATGAGGTGAAAAAGATTACAGCTGGAAGGAGGGAAAAGCCCCATAAGTCCCTTGGGTTTGCTGATGCTGGAAAAGTTGAACATTAGTAACCAGGTTGCTGTCTTGTGCAGAAAGAGGCATCTGTGAAGTTCCATGTGCTGCTGACGTCCTATGAGTTGATCACCATTGACATGGCTATCTTGGGCTCTATTGACTGGGCCTGCCTCATTGTGGATGAAGCCCATCGGCTCAAGAACAATCAGTCTAAGGTGAGGGGGAAGGGAGGGAGATTATGGCCTCCAGTGTCAGTTTTTAATACCACCTACTCATAAGGGGAGACCTAGGAGGAGAGGAAAGGGAAAAACGGTCTTTGCTTTTCTTCCTTACTGATACCCCTTGGTGGCCAGGCCTTAAAAGAGAGGTGGAGTTGGGGGTGGGAAACCAAAGTATTGGTCAGTGAAACAGCTTGGGAGTTCTGCAGAGATATACTGGAGCCCTCATTTCATTGAGTTTCACCTCTCTCCATCTGCTTCACCAGTTCTTCCGGGTCTTAAATGGTTACTCACTCCAGCATAAGCTACTCCTGACTGGGACTCCATTACAAAATAATCTGGAAGAGCTGTTTCATCTGCTCAACTTTCTCACCCCTGAGAGGTTCCAGTAAGTGTGTGTTAATGTATAATCGACTCAATTCTGCTTCTGCTCTTCCTGTCGTCCATTTCTTATATCACTTTCCTTCTCCCTCTCCAACAATGTTTTCCTTTCTCTTTCTGAAGCAATTTGGAAGGCTTCTTGGAGGAGTTTGCTGACATTGCCAAGGAGGATCAGATTAAAAAACTGCATGACATGCTGGGGCCTCACATGTTGCGGCGGCTCAAAGCTGATGTGTTCAAGAATATGCCATCTAAGACAGAGCTGATTGTGCGTGTGGAACTGAGCCCTATGCAAAAGTGAGTCAGAAGGAATGAAATATTGACTCCATTTTGCAAATACTGTTAGACATCAGCCCGACTGTAAAGTGTTTCTTTTTCTTTTTTCTTTTTTTATATATATTTATATTGATTTCAGAGAGGAAGGGAGAGGGAGAGAGAGGTGAAACATCAATGAAGAGAGAGAACCACCGATAGGCACACCCCCAAGTGGGGATCGAGCCTGAAACCTGAAACCTAAGCTTGTGCCTTGACGGGGAATCGGACCGGGGAATCAAACCGTGACCTGGTTCATAGGTCGATGCTCAACCACTGAGCCACACTGGCTGGGTTGCATAGTGTTTCTTATTCCTCACCACACCCTGCTTCAAGGCATCTGGTGACAGGTGCAAGCAAGGCCTAAAGACATCTAATGCCAGGCAGCTGGAGTTCTTGGTTCTTTTTATTGTTTTTTTCTCTTGGTTCTTACGTAGTTAGTTATACCTTACCTTACTTAAAATGATGGTGGTGGTTGTGCTTGTTAGGTTTCCTTAGACCCAAAGTGAGATATGTTGGAAGGAAGATCTCAGATCTTAGGACTGCATTTTGAGGCATGTGAAGACTTGAGTCTGACTTATCTTCCTCCCTTGCCCATGCAGGAAATACTACAAGTACATCCTCACTCGAAATTTTGAAGCACTCAATGCTCGAGGTGGTGGCAACCAGGTCTCTCTGCTGAATGTGGTGATGGATCTTAAGAAGTGCTGCAACCACCCATATCTCTTTCCCGTGGCTGCAATGGTATGTTGTGCCACTGTTGTTCCTCCCTGGGTTGGAACTGCTCTGTTGGGCTTTCTTTCAATGTTTTTTTCTTCTTTGCTTCTCTCCTCAGGAAGCCCCTAAGATGCCTAATGGCATGTATGATGGCAGTGCCCTAATCAGAGCATCTGGGAAATTACTGCTTCTACAGAAGATGCTCAAGAACCTTAAGGAGGGTGGGCACCGTGTACTCATCTTCTCCCAGGTATTATGTGGATTGAACTGGGACCTTTAAGGGATAGCAGTAGATACCCTCAGTGACATGAGGGAAAGAATTTTCATCTGACTTTCCCATTATTAAACTTGCTCTTTTTCCAGATGACCAAGATGCTGGACCTGCTAGAGGATTTTTTGGAACATGAAGGTTATAAATATGAACGTATTGATGGTGGAATCACTGGGAACATGCGTCAAGAGGCCATTGACCGCTTCAACGGTATGTGGGAAGGAGTGGCATAGTTCTAGGCATCCTCATTCACTGTGTCTTTGGGCCAGTCACTTGCTCTTCTTGTGCATCTGCTTTTCTGTATAGTTCTTCTGGGTCTTTCTCAATTCATATGAAAAATGAAAATTTTAAAATGTTTTGATTGGAAGAGTGTATTGGACTAGTCTATTCCTAGGAAGTTTTTTTCTTTGAAGTCTTCATTCTTTCTCTGGAAAGAACATTTTCTTGAATCGTCCTCATTGTATCTTGACGCCCAGGAGGGACCAGGATTTATCCAAGCACTTATCACAAGTTAGTAGCAGACCTGTCTCAGTAGCCACCACTTCTTTTTATTTTATTGTGTTTTTTAAATTCTCATCTGAGGACATACTTAGAGGAAAGAGGGAGAGAAAGAGAGAGGGGGAGGAGAGGGGGGAGACATTGATATGAGAGAGAAACATTCCATACACTTTTTGACTGGGCTTCAGACCTGAAACCCAGGTATGTGCCCTGACCGGGACTTGAACCAGCAACCTTTTGGTGCACGGGATGGCACTCAATCAACTGAGCTACTTTATCTGGGCACTACCTCTTCTTTTAAAAAAATAATGTTAGACTTAACAGAAAGTTTCAAAAATAGTACAGAGAATTCATGTATACTCTTCACCCTGCTTCTCTTAATAACAAGTTATATAACCACAGTACAATTGTCAAAATCAGAAAATTAGCACTGGTATTATATTGTTAAATAAACTATAGACTCTAACTGAAATGTCACCAGTTTCCCCCCCCCTAATGTCCTTTTAGTATTTCAGGATCCAAGCCCAGAGCCGACATTGATTAAGTTGATTCTTTTCCTGTATGTAACAGTTCTTCATTCTTTCCTTTTCTTTCATGACATTGATACTTTCGATGATTACTGGTCAGCTATTTGTGGAATGTCAGTTTTTTCATGATTAGATTGAGATGAGGCATGTTGGGCAAGAATACTAAGAAGTGATGCTGTGTCCTTTTCAATGCGTCATATTGAAGGGGAGGACATGACGTGAATGTCTCATTGTTGGTGATGGTAACTTTGACCACTTGTTCAGGTGGTGTCTGCTGAGTTTCTCCACTGGAAAGTTACTTTCTCCTCATTGTAGTTGATAAATATCTTGAGAGATGTTTGAGACTATGGTGATATTCTGTTTCTCCTTAAACTTTCACGCTGATTTTAGTATCCATCGGTAGACCTTGCTTACAGTGATTATTTCTGTGGTGTTGGCTTATGAGGTTTTAAATTTCTGAAATTCCTTCTACATTTGTTAATTGGAATTCAGTAGACACTTCTAATGATGTTTTTGGTTTTTTTCTTAGCACCGGGTGCTCAACAGTTCTGCTTCTTGCTTTCCACTCGAGCTGGGGGCCTTGGAATCAATTTGGCCACTGCTGACACAGTCATTATCTATGACTCTGACTGGAACCCCCATAATGACATTCAGGTGAGCAGAGGCAGCAGTGTTGGTATACAGTAATTTACCAGAAGTGAGGGCTCCACCATCTGGAATTAGTTGTTTTCAGGGGAAAATAGATTCTTTTTATGTCTTTTACTGAATTGTAAGCCAGAAATTTTGGGTTATCTGTGTTCTATTTTGGGTAACATGATAGAGGGTGGTGTCTGGGGGCAGTGGTGTAAAAGGAAGTTCTGTATGAAGGCAAGCTGCAGCTCCTGCCTAGTGCTGGATTTTGCTTACGTGGAACTCTCGGCGAGAGTGAAAGCAGGAAAGTGTGGTTACTTCAATTTCTGGCTTCATTCTGTGCCCTACTCCAGGCCTTTAGCAGAGCTCACCGTATTGGGCAAAATAAGAAGGTGATGATCTATCGGTTTGTGACCCGTGCATCAGTGGAGGAGCGTATCACGCAGGTGGCTAAAAAGAAGATGATGCTGACGCATCTAGTGGTTCGGCCTGGGCTGGGCTCCAAGACTGGATCCATGTCCAAACAGGAGCTTGATGACATCCTCAAGTTTGGCACTGAGGAATTATTCAAGGATGAAGCTACGGATGGAGGTGAGCTAGTCAAGAACTTGTTTTGGTTTGGGGCTTGGCCTCTCTGAAGGGTATATTTGATACTTATGGTCCTGGGACTTGGACCTAGGGTCCTATGGAACTTGCTTTTTCTACTGCAGCTGCTGAAGCTGACTTTGGGCATATGGACCCTTGATTCTTTATAGGAGGAGACAACAAAGAGGGAGAGGATAGCAGTGTTATCCACTATGATGATAAGGCCATTGAACGACTGCTGGACCGTAACCAGGATGAGACTGAAGACACAGAATTGCAGGGCATGAATGAATATTTGAGCTCATTCAAAGTGGCCCAGTATGTAGTGCGGGAAGAAGAAATGGGGGTGAGTATGAGTCCAAGGCATTGCTTTGCTTGGTGGTTGATCCAAAATTGGAACCGAGACCAGGATGGTATTTGAAACAGGAAGAAAATATCTGTAGGCAAATTAGTACATTGATGAAGTTGAATCTATGTCTTCTTTTGAAAATCAATACTATAACATGATTAATCACATTTTTATTTTTGCTGTGGCTGTCAGGAAACCCACAATTTTCACACTCAAAACAATTATATTAGTTCTTTGTCAGAATCTCATTTTCTCTTAGGTATTTTGTTAATCCTACAAGTAAACTTTTGCTTTTATTTATTTATTATATTTTATTGATTTTTTACAGAGAGGAGAGAGATAGAGAGTTAGAAACATCGATCAGCTGCCTCCTGCACATCCCCCACTGGTGAAGTGCGCGCAACCCAGGTACATGCCCTTGACCGGAATCGAACCTGGGACCTTTCTTTCTTCCAAGTCATGTGTTTGTCAAAACAAGCAGTCACACCTTGCACCTTTAGCACAGGGAGAATCTGTAGTGTGGCTACAACCATATTTATGTGTACAGGGAAGGGGCCGCCTTCAGATGAAAAGTCCAGGGCAGGAAAGGCCTTCATGTTCAACTCAGAATGCATTCCCCGCCGAAACCGGTTTGGCTCAGTGGATTGAACGTCGGCCTTCGGACTGAAAGGTCCCAGGTTCGATTCCGGTCAAGGGCATGTACCTGAGTTGCGGGCACATCCCCAGTGGGGGATATGCAGGAGGCAGCTGATAGATGTTTCTCTCTCATTCATGTTTCTAACTCTCTTTCTCTCTCCCTTCCTCTCTGTAAAAAAATCAATAAAAAAATTAAAAAAACAACAACTTTATTTCAGATAAAATCAATATTTCCATAATTTAGGATAAGCAGACACACTTCCTTGAGACCATTATTTTAGGTAATTGTGATTTCCATGAATAGAGTTAATATCATGTGAGTATTTGCCTACATGCTTGTTGGAAGCTTCTGTAGCCTTTTCTTGGTAGGAATTCCAGTTTTTCTGAATTCTTCCCTTCAGGTATTCCATTTTACATTCTTCATAAAAAGCAGGATCAGTATAGTAAGAGGTTAGACATTCTTTTAAGGCAGAATTTTCTTTCTGGCATTTTACTACCATAAGCATTCCAGACTCCTTGCAACATTTGGTAAAATCTTGAACTTGTTCAGAACATCTCGCTCGGGCCTTTTCTCTCATTATTTTAGGGATCAAAACATCTTTTTCAACATGCCTGAGATGCTGATCTGCTGGGTCGAGCGCCATCTCGGCGATGGAGGAACGCAGCCTCCTGTTTGCTTTTTTTTTTATCTTCACCTAAGACAGTGATGGCGAACCTTTGAGCTCGGTGTGTCAGCATTTTGAAACACCCTAACTTAACTCTGGTGTCGTGTCACATATAGAAATTTTTTGATATTTGCAACCATAGTAAAACAAAGACCTATATTTTTGATATCTATTTTATATATTTAAATGCCATTTAACTAAGAAAAATCAACCTAAAAAATGAGTTCGCGTGTCACCTCTGACACGCGTGTCATAGGTTCGCCATCACTGACCTAAGAATATTTTTCCCATTGACTTTTTTTTTTTTTTTTTTAGAGAAGGGGGAGAGAAAGAGGAAGTGGGGGAGAGAAGCGGGTAGGGAGAGGTAAGAGACATCGATTGGTTGCCTTCCACACATGGGCAAGGGTGAGGGTGAACCTTCAAAGTATGTGGAGGTATGTGCCCTTTACTGGGAATCAAACCTTGGACCCTTCCTTCATCTGCTGGCTGATGCTCTAACCATTGAGCGAAACTGACCAGGGCTTGTTTGCTATTTTTAAGTCTATTTGGAGAAAAGACAGGAAATAGATACAGACCTAGACAGCCTGTCTCTCTGTGCCTTTTAAAACATTAGAATTGTTGTTTTCCCTTTTTTCTACTTCCTTTTCTTTGTCTTTTTAGGTAAAAAAGAAAACATAAAACAGTAATAAAATGTGTGGCATCTGTAATAATTTATTCTCCCAAATGATAATGTTGGGTGTAAAATGAAAAAAAAATTGCCTTCTCCGTTGGTCCTCTTTAAACCACTCAGCTCAAGGTTCTTTGAATTGACATAGGTTACTGTGGTCTTTACCATTTTTTCTCAAACTTTCAACTCAGAACTATTCCTCTTGCTGTGTTTTTCTGATATGTATCTATTATCTTTGTCCTTGAAGGTGATGCTACTAACCTTAGTTATGTGTAACTGTTTGAAAAGTCTGACATAGGTCTCGAAACTATATTCAATCAAAATGGCTCTCCTGAAGGTGCTCCACATTCCTGCCAGGGCAGGGACTACATATAAAAGTGATTGGGACAGCACGTGGTTGGGAAGGGAAGGGTGGTACTCTCCCTCCCGTTGATAACCTCTGCTAAGGATTACACAGGTATACAAATGGCCTTCTTATTAGTGGCTGTAGCTGCTGTTTACTTTATAATATTTTAAGATTTTATTTTTTGACTAAAGGCCTGATGCATGAAAATTCGTGCAAGAGTAGGCCTTCCTTACCCCAGCTGCTGGCACCGGCTTCCTTCCAGCACCTGGGACCCAGGCTGCTTCCCTTCGGGCTGGCTTCATGAGGAAGGACATCTAGAATGACGTCCAGTCTAATTAGCAATTTACCCTTTTTTTTTTTATTATAGTTTAGATTGTAATTCACATGGTTCAAGATTCAAAAGATACAAAGTATCTCTTTCATCCCTGTCTGGTTACCTAGTTCCTTCCCTCCTTAGGGATAACTTATGTATCCAGTTCCCTTTTTTTTTTTTAATTTTTGGTTTTTTAAATATATTTTTATTGATTTCAGAGAGGAAGGGAGAAGGAGAGAGAGATAGAGACATCAATAATGAGAGAGAATCATCAGTCAGCTGCCTCCTGCACACCCCCTACTGGGGATCGAGCCCACAACCCAGGCATTTGCCCTGACTGGGAATCAAACCACAACCTCCTGGTCTATAGTTTAATGCTCAACCACTGATCAAGCTCAGTTTCCTATATGTCTTTCTAAAAGTGTTATATGTGCCGGGGCCGGTTTGGCTCAGTGGATAGAGCGTCGCCTTGCGGACTGGGGGGTCCCGGGGTCGATTCCGGTCAGGGGCATGTACCTGGGTTGCGGGCACTTCCCCAGTGGGGGATGTGCAGGAGGCAGCTGATCGATGTTACCCTCTCATCGATGTTTCTAACTCTCTATGTCTCTCCCTTCCTCTCTGTAAAAAATCAATAAAATATATTTAAAAAAAAAATAAAAAAAATAAAAGTGTTATATGTACATAGAAGTTACATATGTATTCATCCATGCACACACTTAAACATATACACAGGCACATTTTCTCTTTTTCTTTTAAACACAAAAGTAGCTGTTTGGGTTTTTTTATTGTTGTTAATGCTCACCTGAGAATATGTTTCCATTGATTTTTATTTTTTTAAATATTTTTATTGAGTTCAGAGAGGAAGAGAGAGATAGAAACATCAGTGATGAGAGAGAATCACTGATCAGCTGCCTCCTGCACACCCGCTACTGGGGATCAAGCCTGCAACCTGGGCATGTACCCTGACCAGGAATTGAACCGTGACCTCCTGGTTTATAAGTGGACACTGAACCACTGAGCCACGCCTGCTGGGCTTTCTATTGAATTTTATTTATTTGTTTGCCTGTTGTTTGTTTATTCGTGGTTTGTTTTTTCCCAATTGACTTTTAGAGAGAGTAGAATGGAGAGGGAGAGACAGAGAGAGAAACATTGATGTGAGAGACACACATTGATTGGTTACCTCCTCAGCATGTGCTCCCTGACCAGGACTGGGGATTGAGCCTGCAACTGAGGTACGTGCCATTGACCGGAATTGAACCCAGGACTTGTCAGGCCAACGCTCTATCCACTGAGCCAGATCGGCTATGGTGAAAGTAGTTTCTTATACATAATGTTCTCTACGTTGCTTTTATCTACTTACTAAATCTTGAAGATATAGTCTAAATCAGCACATAAAAAACTCCAACTTTTTCCACCTGCATAGTATATTCTTGTTTGAAAGTACCATAATTTATTTATTTTAAAAAATTGAGGTATAATTGACATATAATGTTAGTTTCAGGTGTGCAGCCTCATAATTTGATAATTTGCATATATATTGTGAAATGATCACAATAAATCTGGTTAATATCTATTGCGATATAATTACAAAATGTTTTTTCTTCTGAGAACTTTTAAGGTTGACTTTCTCAGCAACTTTTGAATATGTAATATAGTATTAACTATAGTCACCATGCTGTACATTGACTTATTTTATAATTGCAAGTTTGTACCTTTGACCCCCTTCATCCACCCCAAACCCCAACATTTATTAATTTAATAATAATGGACATTTAGGTTGTTTTATTTTTTTAAATACATTTTATTGATTTTTTACAGAGAGGAAGGGAGAGGGATAGAGAGTTAGAAACATCGATGAGAGAGAAACGTTGATCAGCTGCTTCCTGCACACTCCCCACTGGGGATGTGCCCGCAACCAAGGTACATGCCCTTGACCGGAATCGAACCTGGGACCCTTGAGTCTGCAGGCCGACGCTCTATCCGCTGAGCCAAACTGGTTAGGGCTAGGTTGTTTTTAATATTATGCTAGTAGCAGCAGTTTAATTCTTTTTTAAAACTTTTTATCTAATTTTTATTGATTTCAAAGATGAAGGGAGAGGGATTCTAACATAAGGAATTTGGAATCAGTTAGTGATCCTGAAATGTCTGACAAAATAACAAGACTTTCAGAGGAGCATAAAAATGTTTATGTCCATTACAGGGACATAAGATGATATATGCTGGTTGTCCTCCCAAAAATGTATACACACTTTGAATGATTACAAAGTCAGTATTTATTAACATATAGTTCACTTTTGAATTTAAAAGAATCTACAGAAATGAATAATTTTTTTCAATGTCTGTTTTTAAACTGATGACTGTTCTATTCTGGTCCAGGCACTGCTGATGACTGGTGCCAGTTTTGTACCATAAACTTTATTATGTATCCCCATAAAAAAAGTCTAATGGCACTTTTTGATAAGTCATCTTTGTTCAAAGTTTAGTCTGGCTTTATCCATTATTTCAAACCAGTTAAACCTGAAAAGGAATATAATTAAGTGAGTTGTCAGCTATTAAAGTGTGCATACAATTTTTGGGGGGTACCCTATATGTGTAAATCTGTTTTCTGCACACATTTGGTAAACATTTATGAAGTTTAGAAGAGCATAACCGTCCTACTTTATCTGTTATGAAAATCTTTTGCAGGATTTCAGAAGTGGCTCCATTCTGTCTTGCTAAGGCTCTAACCTCTCTTTTCTACATTTGCTGTCTCCCAACTGTGTATGTGTCAATAAAAAGGGTAGAAGAAACACTATCTCTTCATCCATCTCTTGTGATAATGGCTCCATTCCATGTTTTTCTTTGGTTATGTTGACTGCTGATCTACACATAATTATGAGGAGCCATGTTGTGTCACTTCAATTTCTTTTAAGTTCTTAGGTTCAAGCAGGCACACCAAGTATTTCAGAGTCCAGTCATGCAAAGGAGCTAGCAGAATGGGAACTGTGAGGACCAGGGGTAGCTGGTGGTGCTGACTTCAGCACCCCTGAGTCCTGGCCCTCCCTCTGTCCCAGGAGGAAGAGGAGGTAGAACGGGAAATCATAAAACAGGAAGAAAGTGTGGATCCTGACTACTGGGAAAAATTGCTGCGGCACCATTATGAGCAGCAGCAAGAAGATTTGGCCCGAAATCTGGGCAAAGGAAAAAGAATCCGTAAACAGGTCAACTACAATGATGGCTCGCAGGAGGACCGAGGTGTGTGTGGCCGGCCCCGCCCCCCACCCATGGGCCGTTCCACTAGAGCAGTGGGCCCCGCTCATCTGCCCTCTCTCCCTCCAGATTGGCAGGACGACCAGTCCGACAACCAGTCCGATTATTCAGTGGCCTCAGAGGAAGGTGATGAAGACTTTGATGAACGTTCTGAAGGTGAGGGCTATGCTTCTCGTCGTGTTGTTTAAATATTGCTTTGTCTGATATCCTACCAGTATCACTCATGCATTCTTTTCTTCTTGCAGCTCCCCGCAGGCCCAGTCGCAAGGGCCTGCGGAATGATAAAGATAAGCCATTGCCTCCTCTGTTGGCCCGTGTGGGTGGGAATATTGAAGTAAGTGCTGTATGATTCTAGGGAGGGGTGGGTTAGTGCTGATACTGGGTCTTTGGTGGAGTAAGACCTGCTCCCTCTCACCTAGGTTCCTTCTCCCCCTAGGTACTTGGTTTTAATGCTCGGCAGCGAAAAGCCTTTCTTAATGCAATTATGCGATATGGGATGCCACCTCAGGATGCTTTTACCACTCAGTGGCTTGTGAGAGATCTGCGAGGCAAATCAGAGAAAGAGTTCAAGTAAGTTGAGAGATGGAATAGGATTGACATAGTGCAAGGGCTTCTATGGCACTAGTCCAGCTGTGCAGGGAAATGGGCTGTTTTCTCTGATGAAGTTGGCAGGTGAAGCTCTTAGTAATAAGGTTGTGTTCCTATCTGGGACATGGCATAGAGTTTGGAGACCAGTCTTCATAGTGATGATGGGCTTTACCTCAGGATGAAGCCATAGTCGTCTGGGATAGTACCTAATTGGTGGTGGGGAAAAACCTGGTCTAGGAGCTGGCATAATCGCTGTTTAACTCATTTCTCTATTTCTTCACTTCAGGGCTTACGTCTCTCTTTTTATGCGGCATTTATGTGAGCCAGGAGCAGATGGGGCTGAGACCTTTGCTGATGGTGTCCCCCGAGAAGGCCTGTCTCGCCAGCATGTTCTTACTAGGATTGGTGTCATGTCCTTGATTCGCAAGAAGGTAAGCCCTGAACTTCTCTCCATTTTCAGGGTTTCTAGGGGAAACTGGAGGGCCATAGGAAAGGAACCTAGAGCTGGAATTGGATCTTCAACATCTTGTCTTGTTGCTGCAGGTTCAGGAGTTTGAGCATGTTAATGGGCGCTGGAGTATGCCTGAACTCGCTGAAGTAGAGGAAAACAAGAAAATGTCCCAGCCAGGGTCACCTTCCCCAAAGACACCTACACCCTCTACTCCAGGGGACACACAACCCAATACTCCTGCACCTGCCCCACCGGCGGGTAAGTCTGCCTGTACTGTCATTTCTGTTCCTCTGTTCTTGTCCTGGCCTATCCTTTGCTCACCTGTGCTCAGTATAACAGGGGAGTCTGGCAGGACACACAGCAACCTCCCTCTCACTTTAGGAGGGCCGTCCTGAGTATAGGGCTGGCTCTTAAAGGCACGAGAGGACAATTTAAGATAAGCCAGACTGAGAAGATATGGAATTCTCTCTGATCTAGGACCTTCTTCCTAATCAGTTGTTTTCTATTGGTTGCAGAGGATGGGGTAAAAATAGAGGAAAACAGCCTCAAAGAAGAAGAGAGTGCAGAAGGAGAAAAGGAGGTTAAATCTGCAGCACCCGAGGCCGCTGTTGAGGTAAGAGATGGTTGTAACTGGATGCCATACGGAAGGCAGATGGATAAACCCTCTCCTTCTCTTCATTGCTGGCCTGTCTGCCTCATCTTCTGTCTTTTTTCCTTTCAGTGTCCACAGACCCCTGCCCCTGCCATGGAGGATGAAAAGGTCCTTGTTGAACCTCCTGAGGGAGAGGAGAAAGTAGAAAAGGCAGAGGTGAAGGAGAGGACAGAGGAACCCATGGAGACAGAATCCAAAGGTATCCACATTTTCAAGCACTACAGATCCCTGTGTAAATAAGTTGCTCATGGACTTGCAGCCAGGCTGTAGGATGTCAGGAGGAAGTAACACACTGAAGAATCCCATACCCCACTATGACATCTTTTAAGATTTTAATCATAAAGATTTCGGATGAGGATTGTTCCAGTTGGATGTAGTGTGGAACAGTGGAGAACCTTCTTCCTTAGATACATTTCAATGCCATCTGTTCCTTCCAGGCGTTGCTGATGCGGAGAAGGTGGAGGAGAAGTCTGCAATAGATCTGACTCCCATTGTGGTGGAGGACAAAGGTTGGTGTTTGAAGAAGCTGATTGTAGTTTGGGAGGACTCTAAAACTAGAAGCAAGGACTTTATCTCTGGGACACCCCCTTCCAACCTCCAGCCTTCCTATCCACACCCATATATCCATTATCCCAAGTGACTACTCCATTTGGCCCCATATTTAGTTGTCATTAGGCCAGCAGCACCTTTTCTGGGTTTGAGAAACACCTATGTGGAAAAAGGGTGGAGGTGGATATCTTGTAGCACAATAGTGCTATGGATAAGGGCCACAGTGTCTGGAGCTAACATTTTTCTCCTACGTATCCTGTAGAAGAGAAGAAAGAAGAAGAAGAGAAAAAAGAGGTGGTGCTTCAGAATGGAGAGACTCCCAAGGACCTGACTGATGAGAAGCAAAAAAAAAACATTAAACAGCGATTCATGTTCAACATTGCAGATGGTGGTTTTACTGG
The DNA here is from genome assembly GCF_000327345.1 of Myotis davidii. Taxonomy (NCBI): domain Eukaryota; kingdom Metazoa; phylum Chordata; class Mammalia; order Chiroptera; family Vespertilionidae; genus Myotis; species Myotis davidii. The sequence continues at coordinate 737,793 of NW_006286243.1, forward strand.
TATGAAAATGAGGGACCCACTGAGGTTAGAGGGATCTGATATGAAGTTACGATTGTTAGAAACCAGAGTACAGTGATTTCACCTCTAGTAGATGAGGAAAGCTAGGCTGATTGCATTCTCCTCTGGATTCTATGTTAGAAAGTCACAGGCATAGTATTAAAATGGTATCGGGGGACAGGAATAAATAGTATTTTGAATTCTCACAGTTGTGTGCCTTTCTTTTTCTCCTCAACCTTCCCTAAATTCCTCTTTAGAGTTGCACTCCCTTTGGCAGAATGAAGAGCGTGCGGCCACAGTCACCAAGAAGACTTACGAGATCTGGCATCGACGGCATGACTACTGGTTGCTGGCTGGCATCATAAAGTATCCTTTTCCTGAGTCAGGGTTGTGATTCTTAGTGACGGTTCTGAAGGTTCCATAGTCTGAGGTTCTTACTTTCCTTGTTTTGTTTTTCCTGAACAATTTTCCAATAGTCATGGCTATGCCCGGTGGCAGGACATCCAGAATGACCCACGTTATGCCATCCTCAATGAGCCTTTCAAGGGTGAAATGAACCGTGGCAATTTCTTAGAGATCAAGAATAAATTTCTAGCACGAAGGTTTAAGGTGAGCAGGATGGGGAGGAATACCATGTTGAAGTCACAGTCCTTCAAGTACAGAAAAGACTGCAAAGGAGGGAGTCTGTTCATTCAACCATACTGTTCATTGTGTTCTGGGTGCTGAACTTTTTTTTTTAATATATTTTATTGATTTTTTTTACAGAGAGGAAGGGAGAGGGATAGAGAGTTAGAAACATCGATGAGAGAGAAACATCTCATATCAGCTGCCTCCTGCACATCCCCCACTGGGGATGTGCCCACAACCAAGGTACATGCCCTTGACCGGTATGGAACCCGGACCCTTCAGTCCGCAGGCCGACGCTGTATCCACTGAGCCAAACCAGTTGGGCAGTGTGTGCTGAACTTTTGTATTCTGTGAAAGGCTTTGTTTCTAAGTATCTTCAGTGTTAAAGATCAAGACATACAGACTTGAAAATTAACCAGCTGTTCAAGGGCTGAAGATTGTCTAACGAATGACGCAGACTCTAGTATAGTGGGTGTGTTGGGGAACACTGTAGGTTGGAGTGTTCAGGAAAGATACAGAGGTGGTTTGAGTTGGCTCTCCGAGGAGGAAGGGCTGTCAGTGGGCTGGTGGTACTTTATTCTGGGTCTGAGAGTACCTGTGTGGATAAGGGGAGGAGTGGATACTAAAAGAAGATGCAAAGTAGAGAGCTCCATTTTCAGAACCACTAGGGCTAAGAAGCCCAGGACTGGAGGAAGCCTTACTTGGAAATTAGCAAACACGTATTGAGAATACTTGTGTGCAGACCATCAAAATGGGAAAGTGGGATACCATGAAGACAAGACATATGGCTCTAAGCCCAGGTACAATTTGGGGAGTAAGAAGTGTACACTAATAGCCCTAGCTGGTTTGGCTCAGTGGATAGAGCTTCAGCCTGCGGACTGAATGAACGATCCCAGGTCTAAATCCAGTCAAGGGCACATGCTCGTGTTGCGGGCTCAGTTCCCCGTAGGGGGCATGCAGGAGGCAGGTGATGAATGATTCTCTCTCATCATTGATTTTTCTGTCTCCCTTTCCCTTCCTCTACAAAATATATCTATATATATGTATAAAAATAGAAATGTATACTAATAAAAATTCAAACATTATGTACCAAGCAATGAGTGGCACCAGGGATACAAAGACAAATAAGGCATAGTGCCTGTTCTCAAGGTGCTTACAGTTTAAAGTAGAGACAAATATCGGATTAGGTGAATGCCATTCTGGGTATTGGGAGGGAGACTGCTGAATCCATAAGTTCTCCAGATGGAATTTGGGGAGTGAGGAGAGAGTTCACAAATGGCTGCATGGGGAATTAAGTTTTGATGAATGTAATATGGAGATTAAAATGGATAGAAACAGAAGGCTAACCTAAAACGGATTAAGCCCAGCAAAGACATAGAGGCAGCAGAGCTTAGGGTGTTTGGAAGCAAGTTGGCCCAGTTGGGTTATAGAAAACACTTGTGGGAGGTTGTAGGTAAGGGCTAGAGGTCAGTAGGTAGGTTTTTTGGCACTGGATAAGAGTATGGACTTTACCCTATAGTTAATGGGTAGCCATTAAAGGTTTGTGAAGAGTTTTAATATGACCAAGGGAAATGAAAACAACATTCATGAAATTGTAGAACTATAATGTGAGGTAGTAAGGGCTGAGCTATGATGCTGGTTGTGGAAAATGAAAAGGATATAGTAAAGGAAATAAAACACCAAAGAATTTATGGAATTTACTGATTTATTGTAGGGGTCAGTAAACCTTTTCTATTAAAAGGCCAGAAAGTAAGTATTTTGGGCTTTGGTGGACATGTGATCTTTGTTGCAAATACTCAACTCTGTGGTAGCATGAAAGCAGCCACGGGTGATAAATAAGTATGAATGTGTTCCAATAAAACTTTGTCAACACTCAAATTCGAACTTCATATAATTTTTATGAAATGTCACAAACTATTTTCACTTTTCAGCCATTTAAGAAATGTTAAAAAAAAAAATTCTTAGCTCTTGGGCCGTACAAAAATAGGCAACAGGCCCAATTTGGCCCCCAGGCCATAGTTTTGCTGATCTCTCACTTACTGGATTTGAGATACAAAGGAATAAGCCTTCAGAAATAACTGAAGCTTTGAGCCTGAGTCACTGAGAAAATTAAATTATCATTGGCAGATCAGGGAAGTGAGGAGGAGAGGGAACAGTTTGTAGAAAAGAGGAAGTTCAGTTTTAGGCAAGTCAGTTGGTGTTTCGCACCAGTAAGTAACCCTCCCACTACCTGTGCCACCATAAACAAGTGGGATCAAAGAGTGATCATCATACATGAGTGGAATCAGAACAACCAGTGCTCAACCTGCAGGTTTGAAAAGCATCAAATCATTTGCATATAGGTTCTGGCTGACTTAAGAGAGGAAGGGATCTAGATCATTGGGAGAATACTTTGAAAGAACAGCAAGTCAAGGGCTAATCCTAGAAAAAGCTCAGTTTGGGGAAGGAAGAGAGAGTTGGTGAAGGAGACAGGGTATATGGCTTGAAAGTGGATGCTTGGTCTGTTTGGAGGTAAATTAGTAGGCCCTGCTGGAGCCAGATCTTGTGGAAGAAACAGCAGCGCATTATCCTCATACTGTCCTTTTTCCTGTCCCCTAATGCATTCTCTCTACCAGTGGATGCGTGAGTAAATTAAGTCTCATAACTTCTGAATCAATACTCTGTCTCTTGGAATATGTTTCAAAGACCCTTTTACACAGCTCCATCAGGCAACAGCTACAAGAGTATATTGCAGTATGATTTTTGGTGTTGGGGCCTGGAAGCAACCTAGCTGTTCGAAATGGGGAGTGTGGATAGATAAAATATGGATTCACATCATGGAGCACTAAGCAACTGCTAGAAGCAACAAAATGCATATGATATAACAACATAAATGGACACTTTAAGAAGATACGTAGTGGGGAAAGGAAAGCATTTTATATATACAGAACATTCTGTAAACTAGAAATGTGCACAAACTTCAAGAACACCCACCAAACGACACAGTAAGTATATTAGAAGGGTTACCTATTGGTGAGGGGAAGGAATGGAAGTGAGATATAGATATGAGATAAAGGAAGCAACAAAAAAATTTCGAGAATTTATTTATTTATTTTTTAAGAGAAAGGGAGAGGGAGAGAAACATCGATGTGAGAGCAAGACATTGATTAGCTGCCTCCTGCAGGGGTCCTATGGGGGATCAAGCCTGCAACCTGGACATGTGCCCTGACTGGTTTTCAAACCCAGTTGGTGCACAGGGCAACGCCCAAACAACTGAGCTACACTGGCCAGGGCCAAAAATAATTTAAAAGAGTAAAACAACTTAAATGATATGATGTAGATATACCCATGGGATGGACTACCATGCAAACCATTAAGAATCGTCTTTTATGAAGTGCAGCAAAGAACAAAGGAAGATGCTTACTATGTAACTTTTAGTGAAACATAATATAGATATGTATATATAGTTTTAGTTATATAAAAAATATCTATGGAGAGAAAAATCTCAATGTTAACAGTATCTCTAGGAGGTAGGATTATTTGTGATTCTAATTTTTTATGCATTCTGAGACCATCAGAAATAAGCAGTAGCCCTAGCCAGTTTGGATCGGTGGTTAGAGCGTTGGCCCACGGACTGAATGGTTGTGGGTTTGATTCGGTCAAGGGCACATACCTTTGTCGCAGGCTCGATTCCCGGTCCTGGTCAGGGTGCGTGCAGGAGGCAACCAATTGATGTGTGTCTCTCACACTGATGTTTCCTCGTTGTCTCTCCCCCTTCCTTCTACTTTCTCTAAAAATCAATGGAAAAAAATATTCTCTGGTGAGGATTAACCAAAACAAAAGAAATAAGCAAAGTGAGTATCACTCTAAGTCCCATCTCCTCTCTATCCCTTGTCCAGCTTCTGGAACAAGCCCTGGTCATTGAGGAACAGCTTCGGCGGGCAGCTTACCTGAACATGTCAGAGGACCCTTCTCACCCTTCCATGGCCCTAAATACCCGCTTTGCTGAGGTGGAGTGTTTGGCAGAGAGTCATCAACACTTGTCTAAGGAGTCAATGGCAGGAAACAAGCCTGCCAATGCGGTCCTGCACAAAGGTAGCCAGTGACTCTCCTGCCTCCTGCTGACTCAGAGTCCTTCCTCCTCCACTCCTCCCCAATACACATTTCTTGTTTCCAAAACCTTTTTCAGGGTCCTTTTGTCTGGGAGCTTAAGATGTACTGGGGATCTGTGCCTTCCTCCTTGGGAAGCTATTATCTTAGAGCAGTGGTTCTCAACCTGTTTGTCGAGACCCCTTTGGTGGTTGAATGACCCTTTCACAGGGGTCGCCTAAGACCATCCTGCATATCAGATATTTACATTACAATTCATAACAGTAGCAACATTACAGTTATGAAGTAGCAACAAAAATAATTTTATGGTTGGGTCACAACATGAGGAACTGTATTTAAAGGGCCAGAAGGTTGAGAACCACTGTCTTAGAGGCAATTAAGGATAGTAGTTCTTTGCCTCTTTTAATATATTCAAGTTCTTGGAGGTGGGAAGCAAAGCAGAATAATATAATGTCATCTGGGATACTTAAGAGGTAACGTAACGTGATTTAAGATCCCAACAAATCTAGACCCCTTTCTAATGAAAGTTAAAACATTGTGAGGGAGGTGGAGGGTGAAATGAGGAAAAGAAGGCATAAATAAAGGAGGAGACAGCTCCAAAAGATGGAGAGGAAAGACAGTGAGAAAAGGAAACAATAGGAATAAGCTTCTCAAGAAGTAGAGGAAGTAGAGACAATAGGGAGCAAAGGGCAGAGAGGGTTAGGTGACTTTAAAAGGCACAGATACAAAATAACCACGGGATGTGAAGCACAGCATAAGGAATATTGTCAGTAATGCTGTCATGAAGGTATGGTGTCAGATGGTACCAGACTTGTCAGGGGTATCAGTTTTGAAAGTACATGATCAGTATGCTGTATACCTGAAACTAACATAAAATAATATTGAATGTTACCTATAATTAAATAAACATTTAAAAAAGGCATAGCATCATGGACAGTTGGAACTGGAATATGAGGAGTAGGAATTTGAGCGTGGTGGAGGCCAAGTCAGGAGACTGATAAAGGACAGCACTCCAGCACATCAGTCGCTTGGTCACTGAGAAGTCCTGGGCAGACACAGGTCCACTATGGTAAGCAGGAGCTGCGCCTTCACTTCAGCTCACCACCTTTTCCCCCTTGCAGTTCTCAAACAGCTAGAAGAACTGCTGAGTGATATGAAAGCTGATGTGACTCGACTCCCAGCTACTATTGCCCGGATTCCCCCAGTTGCTGTGAGGCTACAGATGTCAGAGCGTAACATTCTCAGCCGCCTGGCAAACCGAGCGCCTGAACCTACTCCACAGCAGGTAGGACCATTTTCTTTTCTTTTTTAAAAAAAATATATTTTTACTGATTTCAGAGAGGAAAGGAGAGAGGAGAGAGAGAGACATCAATGATGAAAATCGTTGATCGGCTGCCTCCTGCATGCTCCCCACTGGGGACCGAACCCGCAACCCATGCATGTGCCCTTGATTGGATTTGGACCTGGGACCCTTCAGTCCACAGGCCGATGCTCTATCCACTGAGCCAAACCAGCCAGGGCAGGACTTTTCCTCATGTTCCCTGTCCCAGCAGAGCCATTCTGGAACTTGTAACTTTCACTCTCTGTCCCTAACTGGGCAGATGGGGCCTTTCTACCAGGGAGATCTCTGGGGATCTGGTGAATACTGGTTTGAATTCTGACTTCCATGTCTCTCTCTTGCTATAGGTTGCCCAGCAGCAGTGAAGATCCAGACTGAAGATAACCACCTTCACCACTGAGCAATGAACCTTCCTCACTTTCCCTTGCCCAGCTTCTTCCTTGGGGGCCTGAGAGACCCTCTCCTTCCTTCTGCCCATCTTCCATGTTGTAAAGGAACAGCCCCCAGTCCACTGGGGGAGGGGAGGGAGTGAGGGCGGTGGTGCCCTTCCTGCTGGAGAGAATGCAGCAGTAGCGCCGGCGCCATCTGCAGGGAGCTGGCGGGCTGGCTGGCCTTCTTCTGGGCCCTGGCTTTCCCCACTGTAACGTCTGTTACACACAAACTGTTGTGGGTTCCTGCCAGGCTTGAAGAAAACGATCTGAATTTCTTCGTTCTTTTGGTTTTATTTTGTTGATTTATTTTGTGTTTTCTTTTCTCCTTTTTTGGGGTATTCGGAGTGGGCTGGGCCCCTGGGTGAGACACAGCTACCTCTGTTGGCATCTTTTTAATACCAGGAACCCAGCGGCTCCAGCCACGGCTAGAATGAAATAAAGTTTGGAAAAAAAAAAAAAAGGAAAAGAACCAAAAGCATAAAAACCACAGCAAAATTTCTTGATGAAAATTGAAAATAAAAGTTTCCTTGTATTTTAGTGCGCTGGTTCAGTGTGGGTTGTAGGAGCAGGGATGCATGTGTGTGACCGGAGCCCTGGGAAATGTGTAATGGAAACGAAGGATTCTGGTAGTTGGCAAACGCGCTCCTGCCCGCGTGCATGTGCCCTTGTGCTGCAGACCAAGGGCGACGGCTCCTTTTCCCCTGGAAGGTGGGACGCTCCCAACCACCTGGGCTCACCTGCCATTTCATGGGCTTAGGTTTCCCGTGTATGAAGGAATCTTCAGAAAGTCGGGGCGATAATTATCGTCCAGGAACGTGCTTGGGACAGTGTTTAACAGCTGCCAGCACTAGCTTAGTATTTATGAGAAGGAAGGCTGACATAGCTTTTCCTTGCTCACTTAGGGAAGTCAAGGTGCAAGATGTCCACCCGGTCCCCAGATGTGAACCTAAGCATGAAACTACCCGATGGGCTGAACAGGCGTCTGGGATCAGGAAGAGGGTTCATAATCACGGGGTTGGGAGCAGGCAGGGGCCAGGGATGCCATGATCTTCGACGAGGAAGGGTGGAGGTGCCAGGAGGAGGCCCCCGCTATTTCGCCTTAGTTTGGGGTGAGGCGGAGGCCTTCAGGTACCATTTTCCCAACTGAAACCTGCAGTGAGGCCACACGCTCAGGCCTGGAAGGGCGGGGGAGCTGAGGAAGGCTCCGCCATTACCTTCTCTCTGGGAGTCTGAGTATAGCGGTCCGCTCCCGAATTTCCCCCGTCCGCAGCGCGGACGGCTAGGCGCACGTTCCCAGGGCGCCCGTGCGTTCCGGGTTCCGCGGCCGACCGGAAGAGGCGGGGCCACCCGGCGAGCTCACCCCGCGTCGGCGTAGAACGTTTCCTGGGAGAGGCGTCAGAGCGGCAGCCTCAGACTGCACGTGGATTGCTGCCCCTGGTGCCGAGGGCGCGTCTCGGGCCTGGATCCGCTTTCAGGTGAGCCGAGGCTTCGGAGGACTCCGGAGGAAGTCGGGGAAGGGAGCCCTGATCTGGGCTGGGGCATGAGGACCGGACGCGGTACAGATGGCGTGGAGTCCGGGTCTCGTCGTGGGAGGAGTTTGGTCAGGCCTCGAGGGGCTGTCGGGGTGCTGAGTCGAGGTTCTGGTGGAGATGATGCCCCTTTCCACTCAGATACGCTAAGTCTGCGGGCTGCCTTTCCCTTTCCGACACGGCGACTCACTCCCATTTTCCTTTTCCCCAGTATCATGGGGCGCAAGTTGGACCCGACCAAGAAGGAGAAGCGCGGGCCCGGCCGAAAGGCCCGAAAACAGAAGGGCGCCGAGACCGAGCTCGCCAGGTTCTTGCCTGCAGGTGAGGCTCAAGCTTGCCTCCGATTCTCCAGCTTGTGCGCCGCTTTTGCATGTGCATTGAGAACCTTCATTCCCTCCCCTTCCTGTTGAAGCCAAATCGCTTCTGTATGAGTTACTAGGAATAAGTATGAATGAAACACGCCATCAGCGCTAGAGCTTAGGGAAGAAGCGACGGGGACACGAGTACCCATAACAAGGAGAGGTTTAACCCTGAAGGAGGTGTCCTCACGCGGTGACAGAACTTAGATTTTCAGAACCTGGGTTTTGAAGAATGGAAGCTATTTTATTTATTTTTTAAAAAAATATATTGATTTCAGAGGGAAGGGAGAGGGAGAGAGAAGCATCACTGACGAGCGAGAATCATTGGTTAGCTGCCTCCTCCTGGCTTATGGGTCAACACTCAACCACTGAGCCACTGGCCGGGCTGGGTGACGTTCTAGCAAGTGGAAGTTGGGAAGGGGACAGGCCTGTGCCTGTGAACTGCGTTGTGGAGGGGATGGAGGTGGGAACACAGAAATCTGGCTCCCACATGGGAGCAGTCCGCTGCGGGGAAGACTGGCAGAGGAGACAGGTAGCTGGATTGCACATTGGAGACAAGATGCAGTGTACTGGCTGAGCATTATACTGAGCCCTTTGGACACATTGTTATGCTTCGTTCTCTTGGCCCCCTGAGAAAGGCACTGAGAGGTTAATTACTTGCAAACAGTTACTAAATGAAGGGTTGAGATTTAAACCCTTTATTTCTTGGAGAATGTATGAAAAACAGTTAAATTGAGAGTGAGGGAAATAGCAGAAGAAGCTCTCGCTTTTAAATCTATGTTATCAGAACGGTGATGGTGCTCCTTATTGAAATCAGAAGTCTGAGGGAGGCTCAGTTTGGATTTGGTTGTTGAACAATGAGATGGAGATCATCTCCTTTATATTTCTTACCCAGCTCCTGGTAAAGCACCGTGGAGTCAATTAGAATTGACCCCCTTTCATTAACTTTCTTTCCCCACTTCTTTCCCCACTTCTTCCCTCTGTGAAACATCTTTTTTATTTTCCCTGTAACTTCCTGTTCTCTCTCTCTCTCTCTCTTTTACAGCTGGTGATGAAAATGCCAAAAGGCTGTCCAGTCGTGCTCGAAAGAGGTGAGTGTGGATGTCCAGACTTATGTAGACTAAGTTGATGCTGTTCATCTTCAGCCACGTGACCCCATGTGATCACGCTGATGAAAGGGTTGTTTGGGGACTGTCGCCTTTCTTGTGATGGGAAATGTCGAACCTGGAGGTGTATTCCATTTCCTCAGTCCCTGTATGTTTTCATATATCTTCAGGGCAGCCAAGAGGAGGTTGGGCTCTGCTGAAACCTCTGAGATGAATAAGCGTCCTGGGGTCAAACCATTGCCTGGAAAGCTTCCAAAAGGTAAGTGAAAATAGGAGCTGGGTGCTGCTTGAAGAGTCCTGTGGGCCTGGGAAGGGAAGGGCTTGCTGATCATTTCTGGAGTGAAAGGAGCAGTCAGAGGATATTCCTGGGGGTGGGAAGCACAGGCGGTGTGTAACTGCCATTAGTTTAGGTTTCTTCCAACCCTTAGGGATCTCTGTAGGAGCTCTGCAGACACCTGGTAAGAAGGGAGCCCAGTCCTTACCTAACACTGCTCGAGGCAAGAAGCGCCCAGCACCAGCCCATAGCAGTGACGAGGAAGAGGAGGAGGAAGACTCTGAAGAGGATGGTGTGGTAAACCAGGGGAACCTCTGGGGCTCTGAGGACAGTGATGCTGATATGATAGATGACTATGGAATAGACTCCAACTCAGAGGATGAAGATGAAGAGGAGGTGAGTTTATTTCTCTGGTTGTTTAGGAAGCGATCCTTGCATTTTAGTCTTTCCAGACCCTTGAGACAGGGATAACCCTGAGTAGAAAAAAGGGATTTTAGTGTTTTAATACTGTTTTCCTATCACCTTACATCATTCCAGGGCACGTGCATGTGTAAGTGAGCTATTTGCTAGAGCATGAGAGTGCTCAGTGCTGATGAGGATGTGGTAGGGTGGACACTTGGTACCGCACTGATGGAAATAATATATTGATTTTATTGATTTCAGAGAGGGAGAGAGAGCTAGAAACATCAATGATGAGAATCATTGATCGTTTGCCTCTTGCACACCCTATTGGAGATTGAGCCTGCAACCCGGGCATTTGTCCTTGACTGGAAACGAACCCTTCAGTCCACAGGCCGATGCTCTATCCACTGAGCCAAACCGGCTAGGGGTAGATTGGCACATTTTTTATAAAGCATTTGCTGAGAACCTTAGAACTTTTTCTTTCTTCTTTTTAAAAATATTTTGTATTGGTTTTAAGAGAGAGAGAGATGTGAGAGCGAAAAATCAGTTTGCTGCTTCATGCACCCCTATACCTGGGATCGAACTCACAACCCCGGGCACATGCTCTGATTAGGAATCGAACTGGCAACCTCTCCGTGCACGGGACAATACCCAACCAACTGAGCTATGCCAGCCAGGGCTAGAAACGTTCTTTACCTAGTAATTTCATTTAGGAAATGATCCAGGTGTGGACAGGTTATTTACAGAGGTGTAAGAAGTTATTTATGTATTCCACAATTATATATGGGTGTGTTATTAGAGAATTTTAAGTAATATAGAGTTATATAGAATTTTTAAAAAGCCCCCGAAAATCAATTGAAAAAGAAAAAGCAAGTTCCAATTTGCACCCCTCACCCACAAGCCACATCTCTCTATAGAGCTCCTAATACGAGGTTTTGAGGCACCACATGCACGCTAATGTGAAAAGCTCTGAAAATTTCAAACTACCCAATAGACATCTGCTAAGTAACACTTGGCCATCGTGTCCGAATGTGCCTTTTCTCTGTGAATGAGGGAAAGCAGGAAACATATGGAAACGTTTCATGATTTTAACTGTAGGAAAAGTAGAATAGGGAGCATTTGAAATCTTGCTTCTCAGCAATTGTCAATTTTGGCCCAAATAAACTCTTATAAAACTTCTCTTAAAAAAAAAAAGAAGTCTGGAAGAAAATATGGCAGAAAAGATGCCTAAGGGCAGTTTTTGTCCTCCCTGTACACATATGGCCTGTATTCATGTCTTAAACTTCTTAATGGAGAGGGAAATGCAAAAGTAGATAGGACAGTATAAGGACCCCTTTGTGCCAATGTTAAATTCATGTCTTTAGGGTCTATGTTTCCTTCTGAGAGCAAGTGTTATATTTGTATTTAGGAAAAAATAAAATACAGAGATACAAAGTGCTAGTGGGTTGGTGAGAGGGCAAGCTCTGCATCACCAGCCTCTCCTCTTTTCCAGTTGCTGCCCATTGAAAGGGCTGCTCGGAGGCAGAAGGCCCAGGAAGCTGTTGCTGGGTGAGTTTTGGAAACTCTTTAGGATGGAGAATAGTTAGCGGCTGGGATGAAGGAAAAGGTGAGGAAGGAAGAGGCATCTGTTTTGATCTGTGAATCACTTTGTTCCTGGACCTGTTTCTAGGGGCCCGTGGAGTGAGGAGGAAACTGAGGAAGAGGAGGAAGTGTCCCCTGAGTCAGGCCCTCAAAAGGAATACGAGACAGATGGGGGCCTGCAGATCAACCTGGATGAAGAGGAGCCTTTTGTGCTGCCCCCTGCTGGGGAGATGGAGCAGGATATCCTTCCAGTGAAGGGTGAGGGGTGGGGGAAGGTGCTTGCTGTAGGGGATTTCCAGGCCCTGGGCCATTATGGAACAGTTCCTTAACAGGCCCACGTGCCCAGGCTCCAGACTTGCAGCGAATTCACAAGCGCATCCAAGACATAGTGGGAGTGCTGCGTGACTTTGGGACCCAGCGGGAGGAAGGCCGGTCTCGAGCTGAATATCTGCACCGGCTTCAGCGGGATCTGGCCACTTACTACTCTTATGGAGACTTTCTGCTTGGCAAGCTCATGGACCTCTTCCCTCTGTCTGAGGTACCGACTTGCCAATCTAATGCTCCTGCTTTCCTTCTGCTATCACCTCTCTTACCCTGAGTAAGGAAGGCGGTCAGCTCCCTTGTTCAATTCTGGCTGAGCTTGGCCAGCCTGACTTGGTCTTGCCATCTTACTTTACCAGCTGGTGGAGTTCTTAGAAGCTAATGAGGTGCCTCGGCCCATCACCCTCAGGACCAACACCTTGAAAACCCGGCGCCGAGACCTTGCTCAGGTGAGGGGTGGGTTTTGAGGTTTGCTTGTCTCTGGGAGGTACTGACTTCTGTTAACCACAGAGACTCCCTATCCCGCCCTTACTGGTATCGGTTGTTGGTATAAACATGATTCCAGGAGGCAAACCCATATAGGCCTGGTGTCATGCTGGTCTGTCTGACTGGCTGGGGGCCTAGGACCTCTGTGAAGTGGAAAACTCGCCCTTTAGCCTCTGCTCCCTGTGAAGTTGAGACACCTAAATAAGGATGAAAGTGCTACCTCAGAAACGGGAGGGACTTGTCTGCCTTTTAGATCATTGAGAAGCTGGTGAAACTGATTCCCCAGAAAGAGAGCACATGGGCACAAACCATGTTTTAGGCTCATTGTTTCCAAGGGCTCAAGGACCCCCGGTTAAAGACCCCTGTTCTGAAGTTCAGTTCACCTGTGTATGTTATATTTCCTGGTACGAAGATAACCTGATAGTTATCTTTAATGTGCGCTAACCAATAGGATTAAATTCTGGTATGTTAAAGGGCTAAGCCTCCATGAAAATAAAATAAAATAAAATAAAGGGCTAAGCCTCTTGGAAAATTGGAGTCCCCTTCCAGGAAATAGCAGGAGCTGCCAGTCTGCTTCAGTGGGATGGAGTTCAGACCTTGAATTAGAGCCTCAGGCTAAGGAAAAGGACACCAGAGGATGGGGTGGGGTGGGATGTGAGAGGAGAAATTGCTTTCAGAGAGTCTGTGGGGGTTATTTTCTAAGAGGTCTAAGAGTTGCCACAGACTTCCTGATAGGACCAGGTTTTCGTATCTCCATCTGTTTTCTGGACATGGTAACCTATAAGGCTTTAAAAATTTTCATGCTTGCCCTAACCGGTTTGCTCAGTGGATAGAGCATCGGTCTGCAAACTGGAGGGTCCCGGGTTTGATTCCAGTCAAGGGCATGTACCCTGGTTGCGGGCACATCCCCAGTAGAAGGTGTGGAGGAGGCAGCTGATTGATGTTTCTCTCTCATCGATGTTTCTCTCTATCCCTCTCCCTCTCTGTAAAAAATAAAATAAAAAATCAATAAAAAATATATATATTAAAAATTTTCATTCTTTTTACCTTCAGGCGCTAATCAATCGTGGGGTTAACCTGGATCCCCTGGGCAAGTGGTCAAAGACAGGACTAGTGGTATATGATTCCTCAGTGCCCATTGGTGAGTGTTCCCTGATCAGTAGCCCTTCTGCCTCTGCCCTTCTCCCAGCATGTCACAAACAGGTCCTCCTTTGCAGGTGCTACTCCCGAGTACCTGGCTGGGCACTATATGCTACAGGGAGCCTCCAGCATGTTACCTGTCATGGCCTTGGCACCCCAGGAACATGAGCGGATCCTGGACATGTGTTGTGCCCCTGGAGGAAAGACCAGCTACATAGGTACGAGAAATGCAGGCAGGAGAAGGATTTGTCTGGTTCTCTGCTTTTGAAAGTAGATGGGGTTGGAGACTCGCTAGTTCTCAGGAAACTGCCCAGATAGCAGGGTGGTGAGGAGTACAGACTCTGGATCCAGCCTGAGTTCCAGCCCTGTGGATGACACTTAGCACTTCGGGCAAACCTTTGACTTCCTTTTGTCACCAGTAAAATGGGGTGGTAATTGTGCTTGGGTTGGCTTTTATATTATGCTTGGGTGATAAGGGTTGAGATATACATATAGAGATGCTTGGCATAGTAATTAGTCGTAACCATTTCTTATTAAGCTGTTAACGCTTAAAAGAAGTAACTTAGTCTGTGGGACCAGAGAGATGTTCAGTAACGATGGAAAAACCCATGTTGATGAGTGTGCTCATCACCAGGGGTCAGTGCAGACTGGGAAGACCCATGCGGTAGGCAGTAGGGAGCAGGGCTGATTGGGGTGAAGTTTCCCTTGAGGTGCTGAGACTTCACCTGTAGATTCCTGGGCTGGAGGTGCTAGCAAGTGTGGGGGCAGAGGAGCTGGCTGCTGAGCACTTACCCTCCCTCCCCCCAGCCCAGCTGATGAAGAACACAGGTGTGATCCTTGCCAATGATGCCAATGCTGAGCGGCTCAAGAGTGTTGTGGGTAACCTGCACCGGTTGGGAGTCACCAACACCATTATCAGCCACTATGATGGGCGTCAGTTCCCCAAGGTGGGACTCCCTTCTGTGCATCTCTCCTGGGGTGTCTTCCAGTTCACCTGCCCCCTTCCTGACATCAGAATATTTAGACTTGCCTCTAGGAAGTAAATGGTGCAGTATAGGTGACTAAAAACCGCGATTAACCTACCCTTTTTCTCCAGGTGGTGGGGGGCTTTGACCGAGTACTGCTGGACGCTCCCTGCAGTGGCACTGGGGTCATCTCCAAGGACCCAGCTGTGAAGACTAACAAGGTGAGGAGCTGGGGTGGGGGTGGGAATAGCTGAGAGGTCTCGGCTGGGCCTTGTAGAGCAGGAGGGGGAGGGGGAGGGGCACCCGGGGCACCCAGCACCTCACCTCTCTTCCTGAGGCTGCCTTTTGAAATTCTGACACTCTTGGGTCTCCGCCCTGGGGCAGGATGAGAAGGACATCCTGCGCTGTGCTCACCTTCAGAAGGAGTTGCTCCTGAGTGCTATTGACTCTGTCAATGCCACCTCCAAGACAGGCGGCTACCTCGTCTACTGCACCTGTTCCATCATGGTGAGGCCTCTGCATGCCAGAGCAGGGGGCAGGGCTGGAAGACTTTGCCCCTTAGCTCCCTTCAGCTCAGCTCTGCTCTTCCTTCCATCTTTGTCTCCCCCACATATCCAGGTGGAAGAGAACGAGTGGGTGGTAGACTATGCCCTGAAGAAGAGGAATGTGCGGCTGGTGCCCACAGGTCTAGACTTTGGCCAGGAGGGCTTTACCCGCTTTCGAGAAAGGCGCTTCCACCCCACTCTGCGTTCCACCCGCCGCTTCTACCCCCACACCCACAATATGGATGGTTTCTTTATTGCCAAGTTCAAGAAATTCTCCAATTCTATTCCCCAGTCCCAAACAGGTAAGTGATCTCTCTACCCATCATCACTGCCTTTGCTCTTTCTGCCTTTCCAGGCTCATTATAGTGTGAGTGGGGGGAAGAGAGGATTTCTGCCATCAGTACCACAGCCTTCGCCTGCGTGGATAAGAGACCTCTTTCACCCAGCCAGGCTTGGTGCTGAGCCGGGACCCCATTGGAGCATGTTACCGTGCTCCTGTGGGTGCCAGCCTGTTCCTTTATCTACCACGTGGTTGCACTTGCTCATCACTAAATATGTTCCCAATGCGGATTGTGGTTTCTCTTCCTTCTTGGCCCAGGGTCACCTTACTGGTAATGGACCTCTGCTGGTCCAGCATTGTCAGCACTGGGTTGGCAATAACACTCCTCAGAACTGTCCGTTCTCTGAGCCCATCACACTAATTACAGATTGTTTTCTCAGCCATCTTGAGGCATCTGTCCTGGATCTCAAGGGGAAGCGTGGGGTTTGCTGGGCTCTGCATGCTGGGATATAACCTGGGTTTAGTTGGAAGAGGGAGAAGTGAGCGTCTCTGGATACAAACTGCATGGTTTATTGAGTTGGGTGTTTTCTTTATCAGTAGCGACCCTTATAAAAGTCACATCTGAATGTTAACAAAAACCTTAAGAAATAGTTAAAGTTTGTTGTAACTTTAAAAGTATGTATTTAAATGTCAGTACTCATTTATGTTTTAACTAGAGATGCAGTACACAAAAATCCGTGCCCTCGTGGGGGTCCCTCAGCCAGGCCTGCACTCTCTCGCAGTCCGGGACCCCTTGGGGGATCTCCACCTGCAGACTTAGGCCCGCTCACCAGGGGAGTGGGCCTAAGCTGCAGTCAGACATCCTTAGCGCTCGCAACTGTCAGCTCAGCTTGTGGCTGGGCAGAGCTCTCTGTGTGGAAGCGCACTGACCACCCGGGGCAGCTCCTGCATTGAATGTCTGCCCCCTGGTGGTCAGTGCATGTCATAGTGACCGGTCGTTTCTAGTCATTCCGCCATTAGGGTCAACTTGCATATTACCTTTTTATTATATAAGATTATTATATAGGATAGCTTGTTTCTAGTTGTTGTATTAGAATGTCTTGCTATCTTCTGTCCTTGGGGGGGCACAGCTTCCTTTAAAACTTTTTGGCCCAAGGATGGGTAGTGAACCCTTTTCTTTAATGCAGGGTTCAAATAGGACTTGAGTGAAGCCAGGTGATGGTACTAAGAAATGTGAAACCAGGTAGCCTACTCTAAGGCACTCTTTCAGTTATGTGGAACACTTGGCCAAGAAATAGTACCCAGGCAGTTGCCTTATTTTAATGCCACTAATGATCAAGACCCAGTGATGAGGTCCTTTTTCTCACATAATCTGTTTAATTTTAGCCCCAGGAAATTCTGCAGCATCCACCCCTACAAACCCAGATGTGCCTGACCTTAAAGGCCAGGTGACCCCCCAGCCTGAGAGCAGCAGCAAGCCTGCCAAGAAGGCCAGAGGGGCTGTGAAAGCAGAGTGGCACTTGCAGAAACGGCAACGTCCCAGGAAGACCTCCTTCCAGAAGCAGAATGGTATCCCCAAAGGGGCAGACTCTGAATTGCCCACTGGACCTTCTGTCCCAAAGGTCCAAGCCTCCTCCAAGCTCCAGGGTAACAGGCAGCCAGCTGAACAGGCCGTAGTGATCAGGAAACCCAAGGTGACTGGGAAACTAAAGCAACAGTCACCTAAACTGCAGTCTTCCAAGAAAGTTGCCTTCCGGAGGCAGAATGCTCCTCTCAAGGGCATGGATACAGAGATGCCCTCCGGGCTGTCCCTCTCCAAGCCTCTGGCCACTTGGAAGCCTGAGAACTGTGTTCAGCCCCAAGGGGCTGAGAAGGTAAAGCAGCAGGTGCCACAGAAGCCTTCCAAGAAAGCTGCCTTCCAGAAACAGAATGGCACCTCCGAGGGACCCCAGACTCCTACCATGTCCCCCCTTAGTGCCAGCCGACCCCCACCAGCAAAGAGGAGAAAATCTCAGTCCAGAGGCAGCAGCCGGCCACCGCTGTCTTAGACACCTGGGTGAAACGAGACTGGGGTGTTCCTTGCTGTTGTCCCTGGGTTGGAACTCTTGCCTCTGTGAGGATGGCTGCCCACTGTGCATATGAAGTTTAATATACATTTTGCAATCTCTGGTCGCTGTGTTTTTTGAGGGGGCTGAGTACTGGCATTGCTCCTTTAAGGGTTGATGGGAGGGTGGGACAGGGATCCTCCTAAGAGGGGGCAGTGATACACGGAAATCAGGTCAGTGTTAGGTTCCTGGGACTCCAGGGACCGGGAAAGGAGAGCGCAGGAGTTGGAGGTAGGGTGTTGGGGAGAGGAGGGCGATAGGGGTGTGGGGAGATGGGCTTCCTGCCACCAGGACCCATGGCGGACTGGAGGGTTAGGGTTTCGGCCACCCTGGCTGGGATCTGAGCACAGACGGGTCTGGCGCCTGGCTCCTGCTCTGCTCAGCTCTGGGCTCTGCCTCAGACCCGCAAAAGTTGAGGTGCCAACCTCAGATTGAGCCTTTCATTGGCTTCCTCTGCGCCCTCCCCCGCCCCCCTGACCTCTGCCCTTCCTGCCGAGCCGCTTGATTGGCTGTCCTGCATCCCCCGGGCGCCTCATTGGCCCTTCTCCCTCGCCCTGCATCCCTGCCCCTGCACCGGGCTCCATCTCCCAGCAGAAGGCGCAGCCATGAATCCGTTATTCGGGCCCAACCTCTTCCTCCTACAGCAGGAGCAGCAGGGCCTGGCTGGGCTGCCGGGGGACCCTCTGGGAGGCGACCG